>NC_042976.1:35727667-36327667 GCF_901001165.1 Salmo trutta | reverse complement strand
GTAGCTCATAGCTGGCAAGTTAAATATTTCAATAATTATTATGAGTGTTTACTGTATGTATTATGCATGACCTTGAATATCATTGTAACTTTCAACTTTAAAATATCATTAGGTGTACAATGTACACTACAGTATGAGCATCAACGGAAAGGTGGAGGAGGGTTCCATGGAAATCGATTCCGATAATAATCTGGAAAGGTTTCGAACTGGGAGTGGAAATGACGAGGCGTTGGAGATTCATGACTTTCACATTGTGAGTTGTACATATTTTCTCTCCAAAAGTAGTTCAACGGAGAGTTGGCATGTGCTTAGGAAAGTAGCAAAGATGTGAGTGTAAATATCCCATCTCCGTGACTCCTGCTTCAGGGAATTACAGGAATCCGGTTCTCTGGAGGGGAGAAGTGTTATATTAAATCGCAAATCAAGGCCAACCTTCCAGAGGTGGAGACGCTCAACAAGAAGTCATTGATGTTTGACCTGGTACAGTAAGCTACACTCTTAGAAAAAAAAGGTGCTATCTAGAACCTTAAAGGGTTCTTCTGCTGTCCCCATAGGAGAACCCTTTGAAGAACCCTTTTTGGTTCCAGGTAGAACCCTTTTGGGTAGCATGTAGGACCCTTTCCATAGACGGTTCTACATGGAACCCAAAAGGGTTCTATGTGGAACCGGAAAGGGTTCTCCCTGGAACCAAAAAGGGTTCTCCTATGGGGACAGCGTAAGAAGGACCCGTTTGGAAACCTTTTTTTGTGTATATACTTTTTTTGTGTATATACTAAACATAACTAGCCATAATGCTGTAACTGACCGTATTACACAAACTTTATGTGAAAATATAGACACCCCCTTCAGTTCTAGATTTTCATTTATATTACTCAAGGATATGTCAATGATTCATTACAGCTTTACATAAACAAATTCATTTGTTTACATACATTTTTTATGGAATGACTTTGATGTAAAACGTATTATAAATGGTGATAAGCCTGTGGACATACTGTATTAATAATGGCCTCATGAGGTGTCTTCAACCTGTCAGGAAGATGAGATCATGCCAGTGAAGTTTGATGAAGAGTCTCTGATGTGGGTGGCTGCTGACCAGCCCCTGAAGGACAGCAGCTTCCTCAGCACCAAGATCCTGGACCTCTGTGGAGACCTGCCCATCTTCTGGCTCCACCCCACCTATCCTAAAGGTTCTTCTGTCATGGCTCTTGCTTATCACATGGCTTGGTGATAGAATGAGAAACACAAAGTTAAGCGTAGAATAGGTGTTGGCTGTTCTAGAATGAGATATGTAATTGTTATAGAACGAGATTATCGATTGCAAAAGAGATATAGTTGTTATAGAATGAGAAGTGATAGACTGTAAACCACAAGACAGGAGATGTAGAACTGTTTTTTTTTTACAGTAGAACTGTCCTGGTCATCTACCCAATAATGAACACCAGACCAGTCAGTGACCCTTCATCTGTAAACGTTATTTACATGCTTTTACCATTCCGATTTGTCTTTCAAAGGTTAGCAAGACAACCTGAACATTCTCAGGATGTACATTATTTGGAGACTTAAACAAGATTCCCCTATCGTCTTACATTAAAAAAAGAATGATCTTGAAATATGCAAGGAATCCTTGATATCACTAACTAATTAAATTATTCAGCACGACTGAGAGAGACCGAGTATATGTAGAATTTTGCTCGGAGGACATTTGTGGTGTGTCTAGTGGTTATTGACCCAATACCTATGCCTCCTGTGGCTTCATGGAACAGATGGAGTGAGGAGAAAGAGAGACACTCAGAGAGCCAAGCGTCAGTTTGACATGGAGGAGTTTGAGGCAGCTGCTGAGGAGAGGAACACAGTGAGCCGTGCAGAGAATAGCACCTCCAAGAGAGCCACAGAGGAGGAGGCGGAGGCCACGGGCTCAGCAGCCACCGGCTCTGCCTACAACCCAGAAAACCCCTACCACGTGAGTACTGAGAATTCTGTACACTTTAAAGAGGAGTTGTTTTCTTCAAGCTTTGATTTTATTTCAGCACCCCAGGTTTCCTTTGTAAGATACTTCACTGAATGGTGAGCTTCCAAGTCTGTGTTAGGGCAAAACATGTCATTACATCCTTGACAATGAGTTCTACAGTGGGGGGGATCTGTGCAAACCCACACTCAATGCTCACTAGATTAGTTGGAATGAAGTGCCATGGGTGGGTAGGTGTTAGATGAACAGCTGCAATCTAAGGTCACTAGCAGTAGGTGATAACTTACACCCCATGTTTATGACCCCGCACTTCACAAACTGAAGTGAAAATCATTACCCCCTTAGCCACTGCACATTGATTCAGCCTGTTAGAACCGTAGGCTATGCCTGAAAGAGGACAGTTGGAAAACTGAAAAGAAATGATGTACTGCGTATGAAGTTTACTTGAAAACATTGAACAGAAACATGAATAATTTACCTCCCACTCCACAGCGCAATCAGGAGGGAGAGGAGGGCACCATGACCTTTGACCCAATGCTAGACCACCAGGGGATCTGCTGCTCAGAGTGCCGACGCAGCTACACCCACTGTCAGAGGATTTGCGAACCGTTGGGCGGCCACTGGCCTTGGCCCTACAACTACAGAGGCTGTCAGGTAGCTTGCCGAGTGATTCTGCCTTGCCGCTGGTGGGTGGCCCGCATATTAGGTATTGTGTAAGTAGGACACCCATTTTCTTAAGCCAAATATACCAATTATGCCAAATACACCAAACGTCTGAAAGGTCATGTTCTGTAAGCAATATTGTAATTTCTATGCAGATATTTATTTTGGAACTTCTAATTTGGTTGTAAATACCTGATAGCAGCAGGCGAGCTATGCTTGTTAGGATGAAACAGGGACCTCAGCCGCATGATTAAGTAAGAAAATGCCAGCTAAGACAAATCTCCACCTGGACCCTCGTAGCAACATTTAGCATATACAGCACGTACGCCTTCTCTGCAGGCAACACTTGAAAAAACAAAAAGGCCAAAACAAATGAAGCACAGCAGTAGCTTTTGATTTAGGGAATAAACATACCTAATTTCTGTCTTTTCTTTTCAACATATCTTTTCAGTAAACATATTAGCCTACCAATGCTTTTTGCACTACACTGTCTTGATGGAATGTATGGACATGTATGCAGTGATCATTATAAATGCTTAATAAAGATAATGTACAGTTTCTATGACTGTATGGTGTAAGTTTCCCCTGAAACTAATTACAGTACTAATCACATCTTCGTTGATGTGAACTTATGTGAAATGAGTGTCAGGGAAACTGTTAGGACATTTCAGTAAAAGTGACATTTCAGTAAAAAGCAATAAGACAGGTGTGGAGGGAGGTTAAGAAGCCACATAACATGCTCACAATGTCCTGCCAACCCATTTTCCACCAAAACCTAGATTGGAGTATATGTGTAAATCCCATCTACAAATCAAAGGAAATCAGATCAGCATATCTAAAGCCATATTGCAACTTCCTAAATAATTGAAAAGGGTCACGCTGAGATCGAGTCGATTTCACATGGAATGATCCCTGCTCGTCAAATTACAACAAATGTGAAATTGCACCCATTTTGTCTGTGAAGCGCCATTGAAAGCATGTAGCAGTGTGAAGGCGAAACTCACAGAGATGCTTGTGTTGATGCAGAGATCTTTCCTGGTTTTTCATGGGGTCGAGGTGCTTATCACATCTGCAGTGCTGATAAGACAGTACGTTTGCCTCCGTAGGCTATATAATATTAATCCCCCTCCCACGTCTGCAGATGCACTTAAAGGAAGGTGACAAGCATGACATATCCAGGACCTCCTGATGGCTCGTGCTCTGAAGTGCAACCGCTAAAAGAGCCCCAAGTACCCTGAAGTGATGTAAATTTGCAGGGGGGAGTCCAATTTCCATCACTGCGCTGTCACTGTCATGGTCATTAAACTAAATCAACCCGCTGTGTGTCACATAGCTCCCAATTTAAAGTCCTCTCAATAATGGAGTTATACTTGGACTGGAGATTGCAGCGCTGTATTGTATCTATGACCTGACAGCAGAAAGAGCAAGAGTAGACTAGGCTGCCATTTATTTTGTCTCTTAGAAATGACAGCCTGACAGTGCGTGTGAATATAAGAGGTAGCATAAAATAATTAATTGATCATATTGACCCCATTGGATCTCAGTGTAGTATGAACTTCAGTTCAACTAAGTCAGACACTCTATATATGTAATTTATGTAATTGAAGGTCAATTAAGAAGATAGAGTATAGTGAAGGCCACTAGGTCACCATTTTTGCACAGTGTGGATATATCATGGTTAAAGAAACAACACTAAGGAAAACATTCAGACTCTACAGACAACCAGAAAAGAGGGAAAAACTCACAAAGCCAAGAAAAAATCTAAATCACCACAAAGCAAAGCCAAAAAAACAATTTACACAGAGAATTCCATTGCCCAGAACAACAGAAGTTATGGTATCCCCGGGCCACATTTTAAAAAACGTGTTTCCTTTCGCCATCCCTAGAAGAGAAATGCACCGCTGTAGAGGGTGGAAGAGACAAATGTGTTGGAGGAGCAGCAGCCCCAGTGTGTTTGTCTCCCCTCTGGAGCCATGCTTACCCAGGGAGCCCTTCAGGCCAGGGAACAAACAGGCCTTTGTGAGCACTGACCCGCTGTGCCCAGCAGCCAGACTGCAAACCTCCACTCCCTTGCTAATGGGAAACCATAGACACAGAGTCCAACTCAGCCCACTACAGCCCAGGGCGGGGGAGTGCCAGGCTTTTCTCGCATCCACCTGCGCTTTCATCATCGTCCATCAAAACAAGGACAGGCTGGCAGGGTTCTGACTGCAGCTGTGTGAAACCGCAAGAACGCAAGCTCAAAAGGTTATTTCTTTCTTTCACAGGCACCTGCATACCTCAATGTAATACAATGTAGACACTTGTAACTAGTAACGATTTTATTTGATTCATCGGGGCTTACTAATCAAGCTTTTGTACTTTCTGGAATATGCCGTGAATACACGAGGTGGTCTGTTGGAAAAGGCTTGTTGTTGCCTCTAACACATTAGTAGTGCGAGCCACACTGGCAGGCATTCCCTGCATTTGATTGTATGTTTGCCATTACATCCAGACATTAATAGAATAAGCAGTAGTGACAGTCCGTTTTGCATCTAACCCAGTACACAGAAAACCTTTTAGACCTGCTCATTATGTTTTTCCGCAAGAGAACACTGAAATGCTTTCATTGTTAGTGGCATTTTCAGAAAAGAGCGCGTAACAAGACTTGATTTTTCCCATGGAAATATCAACACAGCCACCTACATGTCTCTTTTCTTTTCCCTTGTATGGTGAGAATGATTTTGGAACATGGATTTAAAGCTTTTTAATCCCATGGTTGAGTGACCACTAGCCCAGTGGTCTGACTCCCCCTTCTGTTAGCAGGTCTCTCTGAAGTTATCCTGCCTAAGGCTGTGGTGGCAGCCTTCCCTCTAACTTATTTAGTATGCAAGCCCCAAATGCCCATTAATTAAATGCCTGCTGGTTCTGTACAAAAAGGCTTGCCCTGTTTATTCCAGTACGTTCAAACTGTAAATTGCTTATTTAGATCTGTTTGCATCTAACGAAACAACACTAGTACTTAATGAAATGTTGAAATTCTCCTAGGCACCAGCATCTCTCTACATGCACTGTTCACTGTCTACTTTGCCTCTCCATGTATTGCACTAGGTCGGATCTACAGTTTCCTTCTTTTACTTGGATTTCAAACCTGTGTGTAGGTGGAGTGTAGGTGTAAACTGGCCATTATAGAGGACTGTATGATTGGTTCTTGGTCCAAAAGAGATGGTTAGTATGGTGGGCGTTTCCATATTGCATCTGACTACAGAGAAAGCCACAATGATGGAGGTGGGTTATCTTTATAATACAGAGAGGGATTGTATAGACTTGCTTTGAGAAAAGTTTACTACCCCTAAGGATGAAGACATTCTGCTTCCAGACCACCTACTGTACTTTTACCTTGTTAGTAAATGCTTTGAGATTAAGGCAGTACTAAATCTATGTAATACAACGGGATTGTTTCTCAGGCTTTCCCGATGTGTTTGCAGAAACCTTTCCAATGGTTTTGTACTCCTATTCTAGATGGGCTTTAGCAGAGCTATAGATATCTCAAGGCACAAATCAAGACTTCACATTTGCAAATTGTAAAGTTAGTAGCTCCTCCGCACAAATGTCAAGAGGCTTACAACATGAAAGAGTAAGTTGTCCAAAAGTGTTGCTGGGAGTACTGACAAAGTTTATGAAGAAGAAAGTAAATGTGTTTTTAATCCTCTGCAGCACGTGCAACAATGAGAGCCTGAGCGCTTAGATATGCCATCCCTGGGGCAGGCTCTATACTTAAGGCTTACAACATCCTCATTATCTCCCTCCACTCACATCAGATCCTAGCAGCAGTTTGTCACAGGCAGACTCCTCTCTGCCAGTAGGCATCAGACCAATACTCCTGCAACACTACTGTACATAATTACCATATGGACAGCATTTTGAGCCAGACGGAAGACTAAAAAGCCCTCCAGGCAGATTCCCCAGATAACTAAATTAATTTTTTAAAATCTAATTTCCATCTAATTTGCAGCAAATTATTATACAGATTTTTTTTGTACATTATTTTATAGAACAGATCAAACAAAGGTTCATACTTTGATTTTTGGGGAGTTGTTATTTTGATATACTTTTTTTCATGTATTTTTAATCTCCCCTGCTTTTCATCGGATCTCTCTATATATATTCACACACTATAATAAAACATACAGCAAATGAATAACTGTCAGCACACATGAAATGCTTGTCTGGGTTGTGTGAGCAGTTCCAGTGAGAAGTCCCTTTACCTGCCGCCCCACTGATTAATTAATTTCACACTGTTTAATTAAATCCACAGTCTGGGGAGTCTCGGTGCCACCATGGGAAACAGTATCTGGGTCTTGTGTGCACAGAGATTACTTAGGGAAGGTCTCAGACAACTTATCTCTCTCCCTCTCTCGCAGAAGTTGACACCAACGTCACAGTCTCTGGGGACGTAAGACCATGATTGTCTCAATGTCATCTGCCAGTCATGGCACAACTGCAGGGAACAGGATAGCACACACAATTTGTTTCTGTGTGATTTGGCATTCATTTGCTGTGACAGGAAAAGGTCCAACAATAATTGACAATAAGAGAATATGAGAGAAAAGTGGGGATCAGAAAGAAATACAAAGTTAACAAGACAAGGAAGATTTCTTAGCAAAAAAAGTGATGATTCTAAAAAAATATATAGAAAGACAAACCATTTCACACTGTGCGTTGTCTAAGTATAGCCGGTTATTTGAGATGTTTCCTGTGATATTCCGCTCGGATGAGTTGCTATACCAGATCATCTCCTAGATCAAAACAACACAAATTGGTTGTGTTGTAAAGGAGTTTTCCATGACCCCAGTGTCTGTGCCACAGCATCACTGTGTGTGCCAGGCTGTCAAAGCACTAGAGCAGCTCCAGAAGTTGAAATGCATGAGTGTCTGTAACACAGCAGGTATCAAAGCAGTGTGGGTTGGAAAGCACGCGTTTTCCCTCCGCCCTTTATTCACTACTAGGAGCATATTTTAGGAGAAATACCACGCACAGATTGAATAGGATGTTGTTCAAATGAGCCTGTAATTGCATGATTATGATAGAGATTTTCTGTACATGCCTTGTGATTATATCATTTAGGGGATTATGATTATGAGTTCGTACTGATGTTTGATGAGAAAATATCTGGTCCATTTCATTTTGGCACCTGAAAGTCACTCCTTTGAGATTGATTCCGTTAAATCTTTAGCGCAGCCTACTGGTGAAATGTGAAATGGGCAGAGAAGCAGACAAAGGAGGTAAACAATGTTGTATTCTGACACTGGAAAAAGAAAAAAGGGATAACAATCATACATATGTGTATGATGGGAATAATGTGTAAATAGGAATGTGTTGGACATTTACATGAATTAAAGATCAAAAGAAAACCCAGAACCTACATGGGGCCATAAGAGTGACTTTGAGCAATATCTTACACACATCACATCGTTATCCATGATTTGATTCATGGATGCTGTTTAATATGTCTGGGTATAAATCAATGCAACCATTGACATCTTTATAAATAACACAAACATACTTTACATTCTGCCAGGTACAGGATGTAACGTCAGAGTACAGAAACTCTCGTTCAGAACAGTATTATATTGCGTTAAAATGATCTGGCCCTGACAGCTAATTACGATCTTTTCATAACAGGTTGAAAGTCAGCTTCTCGCTCCAGAAGTGAAACTTTCCACACACTATGGGGAGCAATAGAATTTCTACTGAAATAGTTCTGTGGATTGATAAGGTATTGAATAGAAGGAATCCTTCCTATCTGCGCTTGCCTTGTCCTGTGACAGGACCCATCAGGTGCTCACCCCCCCCCCCCCCCCCCCCCCCCCCGACCCCATTCTGCCATCTCCGTTTTCCTTCTTTTCCACTCGCAGGTCTTTTATAAAGTGTCTCCATGCATTACACATTTAACAATGCATTAAAAATAGGCCACCATCAGTCATTCAGCAGGGAAGGCAGAATCCACCAGTGTCTCCGATTTGATAGGTTTCTCTAGGATTGGGATGTGAAGGAGTAACACAAACGTTTAAGTCAATGTCAGAGGAACGCTTTCTCTCAGACTCTCTGAGCGACGGAAATACACATTTGTGTCTTAATAATTTGTCATGCCCTCTCTGACACAGTTTTGATATTAAATTGGAGAACTAATTCGGTTATAAGCTCTTTCAAAATTCTCATTAAATTCTCAATACATTGCTGAGGTACAGTAGCATTTGTAGAAACGGAGCACTATTTTCTATGCTTCTGGGTAATCTCTTTATAGGTGGTAAGAGCATGTGATGCTGGATATGTGCCAACACTAACTGCCTTAAGGCTAAGTTTTCCAGGTAAACATCTGAAACAATACAATCATATTACGGGCTGAGGCATATCAACCTATAGGGTGTATGATATGGGTTGTAGGTGAAACCAGATGAAATGGTCGGGAGTGAGCCAAGGCCTGAGGTCTCACTCTCTCTGTCTGAGTGTCACGTGCCAAAAAGCAGATGTTCCACTGATGACCATCTCACAATAGACAACGCCACAGGTTTTGTTACTTAAACAGCAGTATACCACTAACAACAGTACATGTGACGTCTAGAGTCAGACGTGAGACTGAGAGTGCAGAACCAATAAAGTCAATGAGGAACAGCCATAGGCTATTTGTCATTTACAGAAACTCAGACATAATTCTAGTCATCATCGAACATAAGATAAAGAGGACCTCTTGTTACTGTAAAAGGCATTTTATTACTGATCAAAATAAATCAGTCTTGGAATTACATTCATAGAACAACACTGAATAGGCCATCTTAGCAATACAGTGGCTTGCGAAAGTATTCACCCCTTTGGCATTTTCCCTATTTTGTTGCCTTACAACCTGGAATTAAAATAGATTTTTTTGGAGGGGTTGTATCATTTGATTTACACAACATGCCTACCACTTTGAAGATGCAAAATATTTTTTATTATTGTGAAACAAACAAGAAATAAGACCAAAAAACTGAAAACTTGAGCATGCAAAACTTTTCACCCCCCAAAGTCAATACTTTGTAGAGACACCTTTTGCAGCAATTACAGCTGCAAGTCTCTTGGTGTATGTCTCTATAAGCTTGGCACATCTAGCCACTGGCAAAACTGCTCCAGCTCCTTCAAGTTGGATGGGTATGCTGGTGTACAGCAATATTTAAGTCATACCACAGATTCTCAATTGGATTGAGGTCTGGGCTTTGACTAGGCCATTCCAAGACATTTAAATGTTTCCCCTTAAACTCGAGTGTTGCTTTAGCAGTATGCTTAGGGTAATTGTCCTGCTGGAAGGTGAATCCCCCTTCCCAGTCTCAAATCTCTGGAAGACTGAAACAGGTTTCCCTCAAGAATTTCCCTGTATTTAGCGTCATCCATCACTCCTTCAATTCTGACCAGTTTCCCAGTCCCCGCTGATGGAAAACGAGAATACCATCCGAGAATACCATCCCCACAGCATGATACTGCCACCACCATGCTTCACTGTGGGGATGGTATTCTCGGGTGATGAGAGGTGTTGGGTTTGCACCAGAAATAGCTTTTTCCTTTTTCCTTGATGGCCAAATTTTAGTCTTGATGGCCAATGGCCAATTTTAGTCTCATCTGGCCAGAGTACCTTCTTCCATATGTTTGGGAAGTCTCCCACATACCTTTTGGCGAACAACAAACATGTTTGCTTCTTTTTTATTTTTCTGGTCACTCTTCCGTAAAGCCCAGCTCTGTGGAGTGTATGGCTTAAAGTGGTCCTATGGACAGATACTCCAATCTCCACTGTGGAGCTTTGCAGCTCTTTCAGGGTTATCTTTGGCCTCTTCTTTGCCTCTCTAATTAATGCCCTCCTTGCCTGGTCCGTGAGTTTTGGTGGGCGGCCCTCTCTTGGCAGGTTTGTTGTGGTGCCATATTCTTTCCATTTTTAATAACGGATTTAATGGTGCTCCGTGGGATGTTCAAAGTTTCGGATATTTTTTCATAACTCAACCCTGATCTGTACTTCTCCACAACTTTGTCCCTGACCTGTTTGGAGAGCTCCTTGGTCTTCCTGGTGCCGCTTGCTTGGTGGTGCCCCTTGCTTAGTGGTGTTGCAGACTCTGGGGCCTTTCAGAACAGGTGTATATATACTGAGATCATGTGACACTTAGATAGCACACTGGTGGACTTTATTTAACAAATTATGTGACTTCTGAAGGTAATTGGTTACACCAGATCTTATTTAGGGGCTTCATAGCAAAGGGAGTGAATACATATGCACGCACCAATTTTCCATTTTTGAAACAAGTAATTTTTTTTCATTTCACTTCACCAATTTTGACTATTTTGTGTATGTCCATTACATGATATCCAAATAAAAATCCATTTAAATTACAGGTTGTAATGCAACAAAATAGGAAAAACGCCAACGGGGGATGAATACTTTTACAAGGCACTGTAATTACAGGCAAATGTCCATAGACAGATAAAGACAGAAAAAAAACAAGAACATAACAAAATACAAAGCAAGAAAAAAAAAACTTTAGTACATATGTCAAAGTAATTTATTGTGTTAAATAGTCAAGCATCCTCTTACTCAAGTGGAGGTGGGCTTTTAGCTCTAATGTTGCTCAGCTTACTCCTGTAACTTTGACTTCAATATAGACTGTACCTCTTAAAGTGTCAATACCTGAGTCGGTAATTATTTTATTATTTCACCTTTATTTAACCAGGTAGGCTAGTTGAGAACAAGTTCTCATTTACAACTGCGACCTGGCCAAGATAAAGCAAAGCAGTTCGACACAAACAACAACACAGAGTTACACATGGAATAAACAAACATACAGTCAATAATACAGTCAAAAAAGTATATATACAGTGTGTGCAAATGAGGTAAGATAAGGGAGGTAAGGCAATAAATAGGCCATGGTGGTGAAGTAATTACAATATAGCAATTAAACTCTGGAGTGATAGATGTGCAGAAGATGAATGTGCAAGTAAAGATACTGGGGTGCAAAGGAGCAAGATAAATAAGTAAATACAGTATGGGGATGAAGTAGTTGGATGGGCTATTTACAGATGGGATATGTACAGGTGCAGTGATCTGTGAGCTGCTTTGACAGCTGGTGCTTAAAGTTAGTGAGGGAGATATGAGTCTCCAGCTTCAGTGATTTTTGCAGTTCGTTCCAGTCATAGGCACCAGAGAACTGGAAGGAAAGGCGGCCAAAGGAGGAATTGGCTTTGGTGGTGACCAGTGAAATCTACCTGCTGGAGCACGTGCTATGGGTGGGTGCTGCTATGGTGACCAGTGAGCTGAGATAAGGCGGGGCTTTACCTAGCAAAGACTTGTAGATGACCTGGAGCCAGTGGGTTTGACGACGAATATGAAGCGAGGGCCAGCCAACGAGAGCATACAGGTTGCAGTGGTGGGTAGTATATGGGGCTTTGGTGACAAAATGGAAGGCACTGTGATAGACCACATCCAATTTGTTGAGTAGAGTGTTGGAGGCTATTTTGTAAATGACATCACCGAAGTCGAGGATCCGTAGGATGGTCAGTTTTACCAGGGTATGTTTGGCAGCATGAGGGAAGGATGCTTTGTTGCAAAATAGGAAGCTGATTCTAGATTTCATTTTGGATTGGAGATGCTTAATGTGAGTCTGGAAGGAGAGTTTACAGTCTAACCAGACACCTAGATATTTGTCCACATATTCTAACTCAGAACCATCCAGAGTAGTGATGCTGGACGGGCGGGCAGGTGCGGGCAGCGATCTGTTGAGGAGCATGCATTTAGTTTTACTTGCATTTAAGAGCAGTTGGAGGCCATGGAAGGAGAGTTGTATGGCATTGAAGCTCATCTGGAGGGTTGTTAACACAGTGTCCAAAGAAGGGTCAGAAGTATACAGAATGGTGTTGTCTGCGTAGAGGTGGATCAGAGAATCACCGGCAGCAAGAGCTACACCATTGATGTATACAGAGAAGAGAGTCGGCCCGAGAATTGAACCCTGTGGCACCCCCATAGAGACTGCCAGAGGTCCGGACAACAGGCCCTCCGTTTTGACACGCTGAACTCTTTGAGAAGTAGTTGGTGAACCAGGCGAGGCAGTCATTTGAGAAACCAAGGCTGTTGAGTCTGCCGATAAGAATGTGGTGATTGACAGAGTCGAAAGCCTTGGCCAGATCGATGAATACGGCTGCACAGTATTGTCTTTTATCGATGGCGGTTATGATATCATTTAGGACCTTGAGTGTGGCTGAGGTGCACCCATGACCAGCTCTGAAACCAGATTGCATAGCGGAGAAGGTACAGTGGGATTAGAAATGGTCGGTAATCTATTTCGAAGACCTTAGAAAGGCAGAGTAGGATAGATATAGGTCTGTAGCAGTTTGGGTCTAGAGTGTCTCCCCCTTTGAAGAGGGGGATGACTGCGGCAGCTTTCCAATCTTTGTGAATCTCAGACGACACAAATGTGAGGCTGAACAGGCTACTAATAGGGTTTGCAACAATTTCGGCAGATCATTTTAGAAAGAGAGGGTCCAGATTGTCTAGCCCGGCTGGTTTGTAGGGGTCCAGATTTTGCAGCTCTTTCAGAATATCAGCTATCTGGATTTGGGTGAAGGAGAAATGGGGAGGATTGGGCGAGTTGCTGTGGGGGTGCAGGGCTGTTGACCGGGGTAGGGGTAGCCAGGTGGAAAGCATGGCCTGCCGTAGAAAAATTATTATTGAAATTCTCAATTATGTTGGATTTATCGGAGGTGACAGTGTTTCCTAGCCTCAGTGCAGTGGGCAACTGGGAGGAGGTGCTCTTATTTTCCATGGACTTTACAGTGTCCCAGAACTTTTTTGAGTTTGTGCTACAGGATGCAATTTTCTGTTTGAAAAAGCTAACCTTAGCTTTCCTAACTGCCTGTGTATATTGGTTCCTAACTTCCCTAGAAAGTTTCATATCACGGGGGCTATTCGATGCTAATGCAGTACACCACAGGATATTTTTGTGCTGGTCAAGGGCAGTCAGGTCTGGATTGAACCAAGGGCTATATCTGTTGCTGGTTCAAACATTTTTGAATGGGGCATGCTTATTTAAGATGGTGAGGAAGGTACTTTTAAAAAACGACCAGGCATCCTCTACTGATGGGATGGGCTCAATATCCTTCCAGGATACCCAGGCCAGGTTGATTAGAAAGGCCTGCTTGCTGAAGTGTTTTAGGGAGCATTTAACAGTGATGAGGGATGGTCGTTTTACCGCAGACCCATTACGGATGCAGGCAATGAGGCAGTGATCGCTGAGATCTTGGTTGAAGACAGCAGAGGTGTATTTGAAGGGCAAGTTGGTTAGAATGATATCTATGAGGGTGCCCATGTTTACGGATTTGGGGTTGTACCTGGTAGGTTCATTGATAATTTGTGTGAGATTGAGGGCATCAAGCTTAGATTGTAGGATGGCCAGGGTGTTAAGCATGTCCCAGTTTAGGTCACCTAGCAGCACGAGTTCTGAAGATAGATGGGGGGCAATCAATTCACATATGGTGTCCAGGGCACAGCTGGGGGCAGAGGCTGGTCTATAGCAAGCGGCATCGGTGAGAGTCTTGTTTCTGGAAAGGTGGATTTTTAAAAGTAGAAGCTCGAATTGTTTTGGTACAGACCTGGATAGTAAGACAGAACTCTGTATGCACCAACAACATAGGCATTTCTAAGGGACATAGACAAAAAGACATACAGTCAACCAACAGTCAACCACCAAACTATCAATTAATATGTTGAGGACAGACTTAATATAGCTGGCCGGAGATTTGGGTTCTGGGTTGCAGAGATTACTATCAACAGACTCAGATTTCCAAGGTTTACTATGCTGTAAATGTTCTTATTAACATGCAAACTAGCACTGTGAACGCCCTTAGATTAAACCTTTGCTATGAGTGTACGCTGATTCAGCATTGACCTGTTCAACTGTCTAGTATCTAGTTCAGCTTGGGTCACTGTTTTCCAGGACTGTATTCTTCAGCTATCACCTACTCAAGTCATTGCCCTCACAAATGTAGTGGTGTCAGTCAGTGAGGCAGGAATGACCTTGAACAGAGTCCATACAGCATCCATCACACTGTCAGCCTATACCTCTCCTTCTGTCTCATGTGTAAGAACTGAAATAGCAAATAATGAGGAAGATTATATTGTATCTTACCTTATAACAGGTTTTGAATCGTTTGCTGACCATGTACAGAGCAATAGGGTTGATAAAGGAGCTCAGCTATGCCATATTAATGCCAATATAGTCCAGGACAAGAAATACACTAAAAAGGATGAGTGGATCAAGTAAGTAACACAAACCACAATTAAAAACAGCAGTGACAATCGAATGTATGCTTTTACATTACCTCAGTAGCTGACAACTTTTGGGATCCTTCTCATCATAAATGGTGAGTTTTAAGATTCTGCTCAGGTACAGTGGTAACCAACAGAGGGCAAACACAAGCACCAAGCAAAACACTGCCTTGGCCACTTCTCATCTCTGTGAAAACAGATGAGATTTATGTTAGACATTTTAATGTCATCATATAAATAAATATATTATGGCGGTAGCGCACTTGTCTACACCATGGGTCGCTATATCCTGTCCTGGAGAGCTACTGGATGTGCAGGCTTTTATTACACCCCAGCACTAAGACACCTGCTTCAAATAATCAACTAATCATGGGCTGGACAATGGATCAGTTGAGCCAGGTGTGTTACTGCTGGCAGGCACATGCACAGATACGGCTCTACATGTGCAGAGCACATGCCCATTTGCCCTTCCAGTCTCCAAAGTTCCCTTTTCAGTAGGAGTATAATTTCCACCCCCCATTTTTTCGGGGGGGGTATACAGTTTTTTGCATTGTTGTTCTGAACCCATTAAATTCTCATCTATGCTTCAGAACCAAAAAGTTGCAAGTCTTGATGGTTGACCAATGACCAGTCATCAGCATTGGAACGCAAAGGCGGGCACACTTATTGATTGAAGCCATAAATAAAACTTTTTTCATTTCCTCCAATTTTGCCAAAAACAGAGTAGGCCTACGTTTATCATCCATATAAAACACACTTTAGCAATCTACAACTGACTCATCTCTGCTTCATAATTTTCATATTTCAGGCCTAGCTTGGGAGCCAACTGGTTATATTTCTAAAGATAAGCAACTGTAACATCGTAGTGCCTTCAATATTACTCTAACAAATGAATTAAAATATTTGTCAGGAAGAACAGGGCTACCCTTGCCTGATGACTCAAATTGAATTCTTCCGCTGCTCTATGTTCTCTACATACTTCAGCCTGAGACTGCCATTGTTAAAGTCATTTGTGGGACTGCCATCGTTGAAATAATTTGTTGTGACGTCAATATGAGGGGTGTTGTACAAAACAAAGTCATCAGCGATTGGATCTCTAACCAATCAGAATATCAAAGCCAATGATGAATTTTCAAAGTGCCACTTATCCACATGTGTTCTGGCTCTGGGCCATCCCATCGGTTTCTTGGACCAATCAGCACGGTTAGAATGTATTTGCGCTTTAGAAATCATCGGGGAGGTACACAGATCCAGACTCTATGAGGGGATTCGATTCATCTAGCCTTTTGCACTGTGTGTAAATTGATTGCATTTGTTTTGGAACTGGGCTACCTTCCAGGCGTGATCCAGGTGCCTGCCCTGCTCTGTCAGATGGTGAAGTCAGCTCAAAACAAAAGTGATGTAATTAAGCTCATGTAGTAATTTGCAGTACTCCGTTTTCCCATGCAAAAGTGATTGCTTTTAATAAAAAAATATATATATCTGCCTTCCCAATGAAAACTAGTTAGAAAATTAAAACATCTATTCTATGGAAAAAAAATATGTTGTACGTTTCTGTACAATGCCTTGTGACAACATGACAGCTGCTTTTGCCCGTTCACATCATGGGCCACAGACCGGTGCCCCATGGGCTGAGCATAATCGAATCCGCCCATTGTTGAGAAGAAACTACTAATACCAACCATTATCTGGTCCAGGTCACAGTTATAAATGAGAACTTGTTCTCAACTAGCTTACCTGGTTAAATAAAGGTCAAATAAAAAATAAAATAAAAAAACTTAAGCACTCCATTAAGTTGTGCCTGATGTCGTCCATTTGAATGGGGACCATCCAAAACAGAGTGGAATCGAAACTCCCCCTTCCGGCTGAAGGCTCCATTGCGAGACGAACTCTGCATACTTTGATGAACAGGAAGTCACCAAACCACTGAAGATGAAAATATGTGGTTTTTCAACAATAGGTTTATGGGATAGCTAGCAAACATGTAAACACTTACCCATTCCTACAAGTGAGTACTATTTAATACACATTAAACTTTATTACTGTTGCCTCCCCTTTTAGCTTTTAGCTGCTAGAAAGTTATAGAAACATGTTTTATTATCAACTGAAACAATATTGTTCTAGTGTCTTGAATGAAAAGGTAAAATTGTACAATTTCCCCAAATAAATGCAATCCCTGTCTAGAGACTAGATTCTCCTCCATGTTGTCTTGCGTTGTAAAACCCTCTCAATGCTCGCCATCCAGTAGTGGAACGAGATTGAATGAAGATGATGTACGGAGTAAGGAAATACATCACTATGTAAACGGAGCATTCATCCGTGGGCGTGGTGTAGCGTTTGGCGGGAGAAATGCCACATTCATGTGCTCGTGGGAACTCAGAAATGTACATCATGCTAACAGGTTGAAGCTATACACGCGCAGCGTACAACCAGTTAAGAAGTCGAAATGTTCTGAGTTTCCTAGTTCCAACCAGCCCTTGAACATAGCAAAAAGAGCACTCTGCAGGCAGCCCTCCAAAGTGATGGCGTGGTGCAGACAGAACATGCTTTCCATCTGATCCTGCAGTCTCCGCTACAAGTAGGCCATATGATTCTGCTTTCTCTGGACTCCAGAAAATTGACAGGATATACAGTGTGTTCGGAAAGTATTCAGACCCCTTCACATTTTGTTACATTACAGCCTTACTCTAAAATTGATTTTTTTTTAAATCCTCATCAATCTACACACAATACCCCATATTGACAAAACAAAAAAAGGTTTATATACATTTTTGCAAAATTAGAATAAATGAAAAGGAAATTAACATTTACATAAGTATTCAGACCCTTTACTCAGTACTTTGTTTAAGCACCCTGGCAATGATTACAACCTTGAGTCTTATTGGGTATGATGCTTCAAGCTTGGCACACCTGTATTTGGGGAGTTTCTCCCATTATTCTCTGCAGATCCTCTCAAGTTCTGTCAGGTTGGATGGGGAGTGTTGCTTCACTGATATTTTCAGGTCTCTCCAGAGATGTTCAATCGGGTTCAAGTTCTTGTCCCGAAGCCACACCTGCGTTGTCTTGGCTGTGTGCTTAGGGTTGTTGTTCTGTTGGAAGGTGAACCTTTGCCCCAGTCTGAGGGCCTGAGAGCTCTGGAGCAGGTTTCCATCCAGGATCTCTCTGTACTTTGCCCCCTGTTCCTCTTTCCCTCGAAAATGACTAGTCTCCCAATCCCTGAAAAACATTCCTGGAGCATGAAGCCGCCACCACCATGCGTCACCGTAGGAATGGTATTTGTCAGGTGATGGTGGTGCCTGGTTTCCTCCAGACGTGACACTTGGCATTCAGGCCAAAGAGTTCAATCTTGTCTTCATCAGACCAGATAATCTTGTTTCTCATGGTCTGAGAGTCCTTTAGGTGCATTTTGGCAAACTCCAAGCGGGCTGCCATGTGCCTTTTAATGAGGAGAGCCTTCCATCTGGCCACTCTACCATAAAGGCCTGATTGGTGGAGTGCTGCAGAAATGTTTGTCATTCTCCAATCTCCACAGAGGAACTCTGGAGCTCTGTCAGAGTGACCATTGGGTTCTTGGTCACCTCCCTGACCAAAGCCCTTCTCCCCTGATTGCTCAGTTTGGCCAGGCGGTCAGCTTTAGGAAGAGTCTTGGTGGTTCCAAACTTCTTCCATCTAAGAATGATAGAGGCACCTGTCTTCTTGGGGACATTCAATACTGCAGAAATGTTTTGGCACCCTTCCCCAGATCTGTGCCTCGACACAATCCTGTATTGGAGCTCTACGGACAATTCCTTCGTCCTCATAACTTGGTTTTTTTCTCTGACATGCAGTGTCAACGGTGGGACTTTATATAGAGAGGTGTGTACCTTTCCAAATCACGTCCAATCAATTGAATTTACCACAGGTGGACTACAATCAAGTTGTAGAAACATCTCAAGGATTGTCAATGGAAACAAGATATACCTGAGCTCAATTTCGAGTCTCATAGCAAAGGGTCTGAATACGAATGTCAATACATTTGCAAAAATTTGTAAAAATCTGTTTTAGCTTTGTCATTATGGGGTATTGTGTGTAGATTCACGAGGAAAAAAAACAATTGAGTCAATTTTATAATAAGGCTGTAATGTAACAAAACGTGGAACAATACTGAATACTTTCTGAATGCGCTGTATCCCTAGTTTATATTGGCTGTTAACATGAATTACTTTCAGCTTCAAATGTAGGTGCAAAACACAGTTTGTTTCTGTAGCCTATCTTGCTTTTTGAAAATGCATCATCGTTTATGGCTGTAATGACAGGCTACATTTGCACAGTGTGCATGTGTGTGCGTGGGAGGTCGCAAGTTTTGTACTGTGATAAATGGAGTTTGTAGACATACTGTATGGCCACACATTGATTAATTCACCTGTGTGCAAGTAACTGTGGGGAACTGCACACGTGCGAGTGGGACAGGACTCTGTACTGAGGACTGGGTAGGAAACCCCGTTCTCTGGTGTTGGGGAGCAATTACGTTGAGGACACGGCATGAGATTGCCAGGCGAGGAATGGCAGTGAGAACTCCTTTGTTTTGGTAAAGCTATAGCATGAGTTGGTTCTTTGCCTAGGGTTAGGTTTCTACCAAGAGCTGTTTTGATCAGAACAATCATTTTTGTAAGAAAAGTGTTCTTTGTAAATCAAAGGGTTCTTCTACCTAGAACATTTAACATCCTAAGAACTGTTTTTGGAAGAAAGAGTTCTTTGATGATTCTTTGGAAGCCAGGAAGGTTTCTTTGGAAGGCGAGAAGGGTTCTACATAGAACCATATAGAATATTTCCCAGAATGCTCTATTGCAGTGACATTTTCAGAATTGTTTGTTTTAATATAATATCTGTGTTTTTGCATTTACATTGATTGGTTACTACATTTTATGCTACACGAAAATAAATAACATAAATTTTTCTAAACTAATCCAATCTGTTGGATATATTGCACCCGCTACTTAGAGGTTGTTCCAGGTTGTCTCAGTAGTCAACGTTCCCTACCCTGGCAGTCATTCTGAATGCAGGTTGAGGGTGATTAATAATCCCACTTGTTGTCTATCCTAACTGTCTGGATTCCAATACACATCACTTTGCCAGCCAGCATAATGTAATTTTCAGGCCTGATGTGGCCTGTAAACCAAGCGATTCCTAACACCACTGTGTTAGTGTATAACTAGGCCCTCAAAGAAAGGCCTTATGATTTAAGTAATGTATTGTCATAAATAATGACATTTTAAATTCTAATCAGGCTGGTGGAAACGTTCATAGGGGGTTCTAGGAAGAACCCTCCAAAGATAAAAAGGGTTATCAGTAGAACCCTTCATAGGCAGTTCTAGGAAGTATCTTTAGATGATAAATGGTTCTTTGTAGAACCCTTCCTAGAGGGTTCTAGGTAGAACCATATACAGGCTGTTCTTTGAGGAACCCTACATAGAGAGTTCTAGATAGAACCCTCTGCAAAGCGTTCTACCCAGCACCAAAAAGAGTTCCCCTAATGGGACAATCCGAAGAATCCTGTATGGTTCTACTTAGCACTTTTTTTTCTAAGAGTGTAGCTTGGACAGAGCCTGAAGAACAATGGGTTTATAGATGCAGAGACTGAGTGTTGGGCATTAGGCCGAAGAGTATCGAGCTAACATAGCTTAGCCTGACTTATCCCGAAGACGGGAGTGTGTGAGTGATGACAGCATTTGGCATTCGGCTGAAGATTAGGAACTACATAATCATTTCACACAGACTGTGTTTCTGGCCTCGGCTGAAGAATTGTGTGCGGGTGATTAGGACTATTTTGGCATCGGCCGAAGAGGAGGGGTGCTCAAGTGAACTTTGTCAGGACTTTGGTCTGAAGAAGAGCACAGTTTGCACTGTTCAATAAGAGACTGAGCCTGGCTGGAGCCGAATAATTGTTGCCTAACAGATACAAACATTGTTTAGCAAAATAGTTTAGCAAAATACTTTACTCATCAGATTGTGCTCCTTTCCTTCTTGTAATAATTGCTCAACTAGCCTGTGACCCAGTTGCAGGGATTTTATTTGGGCGTGCCCTTTTTTTGTTGTTGAGCACATGCCGCCCAAAAGGTCTGTGCCTGGATATGACTGCTGGACTGGAGCAGAAAACTACACATCTAATATCACTCCAGTTCTAGAGCTGGAGATTTCTGGTCTGTACTCACCTGTTTGGTATAGTCGCTCAGTGCATTCTCATTCCTCCTCAGAATCTTCCAGATCATCAGAGTGTAGAAGACAGCTGTGCAAGCCAGCGGCATGCAGAAGTAGAAGCGGAAAAGTTACCAGTCTTTTGCTGATTTATAAAACTGTTATGAAAACATAATAAAGAACAGTATTAGTGTTGCTCTTTCAGATTTGATCTAACTACTGGAATGTGATGATAAGCACACCTCACTGGCTTCATTATATAATCTGTGTCATTTTCATTTATTATCAAAAGAAAACAAAAGAAAACATATTATTGACCTTGCTTTCTATATTACTCAATTTTGTCTGGATCCACAAATTACCTGCAAGAACTGATTTGTTTTTTTTGGGATGAAGGAGACATATTGTCAGATGCTGTCCTCTATAGTCTATTATTATCGTATCAAAGCCGACAACTTCAGGCACAGCCAGAATTGTTGATATCACCCATGTCAAAGTTATTTCTACTGCTGTGCACGTTGAAGCCCCAATGCCTTTGATTCGATTCCAGAATGCAACAGCTCGATACCTAGGAAATCAGTAGGGAAATTATGTGGCTGGGGAGCATTTTGTTCATAACAATTAAAGAACATATTACAACGAAAGGGAGTTTCAAGGCCTACTACAAGAGAATTAACTTTTGACATGTAGATATCTGTCACGTCCTGACCAATATTTAGGTATTATTTGTATTATATTTGGTCAGGACGTGGCAGAGGTATATTTGTTTTGTATTGTGGGGTTTTGTGTGTGGTGTAGTGGGGTGTGTTAGTTTTGGTATAGGTTCTAGGTTCGTTTTTCTATGTGTAGTTTTGGTTGCTGGACTCTCAATTGGAGGCAGGTGTTTCTAGTTGCCTCTGATTGGGAGTCCTATAAGTAGGTGTGTGTTTGTTTGGTAGGTTGTGGGTAGGTGTATTTTGCACTGCGTTTATTCTGCCTGTAAAACTGTCACTAGTCTTTATTCGTTTTCTTGGTTTTTCTCCGTGTTCTCTTTATTCAATTAAAATATAAGATGAGCATTCACATCCCGGCTGCGTTTTGGTCTGTACAACCCAACGAAGTCTGTGACAATATCAGCCAACTTTCACAATGTTACTCTTCATATAACAATTTTATTAATTCTCTGGTTTTGGCATGTTAAATGGAAGTAATACAGTTATTTCCAACTACACTACATGACCAAAAGTATGTGGACCCCTGCTAGTCAAACATCTCATTCCAGAATCATGATCCGCCCCTTTTTTAAATTTTCACCTAAAATGACATATACAAATCTAACTGCCTGTAGCTCAGGACCTGAAGCAAGGATATGCATATTCTTGATACCATTTGAAAGGAAACACTGAAGTTTGTGGAAATGTTAAATTAATGTAGGAGAATATAACACATTAGATCTAGTAAAATATGATACAAAAAATGCTTTTTTGTATTTTTTTTTAAATACTAAATTATCTTTGAAATGCAAGAGAAAGGCCATAATGCAAAGTTTTAGACTGATCCAATGAACCATTGCATTTCGGTTCAAACTTTTATATCAAGACTGCCCAAATGTGCCTAATTGGTTTATTAATACATTTTCAAGTTCATAACTGTGCACTCTCCTCAAACAATCGCATGGCATTATTTCACCGTATTAGCTACTGTAAATTGGACAGTGCAGTTAGATTATCAAGAATTTAAGCTTTCTGCCAATATCAGATATGTCTATGTCCTAGGAAATGTTGTTGTTACTTACGACCTCATGCTTATCACATTAGCCTACGTTAGCTCAACTGTCCCGCGGGGGACCCACCGATCATGTAGAGGTTATTAATATGGAGTTGGTCCCCTCTTTGCTGCTATAACAGCCTCCACTCTTCTGGGAAGGCTTTCCACTAGATGTTGGAACATTGCTGCAGGGACTTGCTTCCCTTCAGCCACAAGAGCATTTGTGAGGTCAGGCACTGATGTTGGGTGATTAGGCCTGGCTCGAAGTCGGCATTCCAATTCATCCCAAAGGATGATGGAGTTGAGGTCAGGGCTCTGTGCAGCCAGTCAAGTTTTTCCACACCGATCTCGACAAACCATTTCTGTATGGATATTGCTTTGTGCAAAAACAGGATGCTGAAACAGGAAAAGACCTTCCCCAAACTGTTGCCACAAAGTTGGTAGCACAGAATTGTCTTGAATGTCATTGTATGCTGTAGTGTTAAGGGGCCTAGCCCGAACCATGAAAAATAGCCCCAGACCATTATTCCTCCTCCACTAAACTTTACAGTTGTCACGAACAGTTCTTGTGCTGACGTTGCTTCCAGAGGCAATTTGGAAATCAGTAGTGTGTGTTGCAACCGAGGACAGATGATTTTTATGCGCTACGTGCTTCAGCACTTGGCGGTCCTGTTCTATGAGCTTGTGTGGCTTACCACTTTGCGACTGAGCCGTTGTTGCTCCGAGACGTTTCCACTTCACAATAACACTTACAGTTGACATGGGCCGCTCTAGCAGGGCAGAAATTTGATGAACTGACTTGTTAGAAAGGTGGCATCCTTTGACTGTGCCACGTTGAAAGTCACTGAGATCTTCAGTAACGCCATTCTACTGCCAATGTTTGTCTATGGAGATTACATGTCTGTGTGCTCAATTTTATACATCTGTCAGCAACGGGTGTGGCTGAAATAGCCAAATCCACTAATTTGAATGGGTGTCCAGATACACTATATATACAAAGGTAATTTGGAACAGAAATGTGACTTGAATATGCAATCTTCTTACCAGTCAATGCATAAGGCACATAAACTCAGCACTGTAATTCCAACAGATGTTTTCTGGATGAAGGGAACTAGTTTACAGAGCACCAAACCAAATGACCAGTCCTTAGCCATGAGCTGCAAAGACATGTCAACATTTAGGTCAGACAAAATAATTTGTAACCAACACGAACACAAAAAAAAAACACTTTTATAAAACAATCAGATGTTGACCATTATGATAATCAAATCAAAATATATATTTTATGTCAGGATAGACAGTAACTGTACACCAAATTGCAAATAACTCACCCTGTAAGCGTTGATTGGAAAGTCTATCACGATATGCAGCATGTTTCCCAAAGTAACCAGCAATAAGAATGTTAGGTCCACTTTTGTTTTCATATATGATCCTCAACATCGCTGAATTTCCAACTATTCCAACGATGAATACAACAACAGACATCACGGTATTGATGTATTTGAATGTGTCTCTGATTCCAGTTGACACTAAGCACATATGATGGGGTGGGGTGTTTTGTCCTGGCATTTTGAATAAGGGAATGAAGCTATTGGATTTGTGGTCCGCTGTAAGCTCTACAACACCTGGAGAGGATGTTTCAAAGAGTTGAATAATAGGAGCTGGTTGTTGATTCTGATCATTGGTCGCTGCTCTGATTATTAAAATCATTCCATTGGCGAGCAGCAGAGACAGAACTACAGAGCTAAAATTTCCATTGTAGATGATTTCTTCAAAAGGCCCGGCAATTTATCCTCAGGTAGCAATCTGCAAATGAGAATGTAAACCATTACTTGACACATTAGAACCTGGAGAGATACCAAAAACAAATCAAATTGGTATAAAGTATATTTGATTACAACAAAAAGCATGAATGATTGTCTGTGAAAATATAGATAACATTGAAATATGTCAGCTTACTAATCAATCAGGCATCAAATTGTTCTCCACAATCAGATAGTGCAGTGCCAATTGTAGCCTCAACAAGCAGCAGTCTGTGGCCTAACTCATACAGCTAAGGCAGATGAAGGTTTTTTAGACCAATATTTTATTGGCAAGGTTAGTCATCAATCTGTCACCACAATTACTCCTCATACACTGAAGTCTTGTCCTCGGTTTAGATCATACTCCACACAGGATAGAGCTGTCCTCTAAATCCAATGGGGGTTCTACCCATAGAGATACTATTAAAATCGTATTTTCATTTCTAATTCTATGGTTCTACCATTGTAAATCCCATTTCAAAAACAGCAATGATAAAAGGCTTTTAGGGACATCTGACCCAGTATTTGTGCCAGTGTGTGAATCCTATGATGATCTTTGTGATTGAAACAAGTGTCCATCTTGAGAGGCCATGGCAGGGTTCCTTAACAGGCGGCCCACGGGTGATTTTATTTGCCCCCCACCACAGGTTTTCTGATCAACAAAACAATATATTTTGTATTTTTGTCATTTTGGTTGTTGGACATAAAACACTGTAAAATCACTAGGAAATCAGTTTAAAGTGATTTTAATTTGGGAACCTGTTCCCAAGTATTCCCACACATAAATAGAGCGGCATACAGTATGTGATCATATCCCAATGTAATAAAGGTTGAAATGATTCGGTTTTTGGGATTCTGTTTGGGATTCTTGCGGTCAATTTGCAGTGTACAAATTATTTATAACTATGTTCCAGCCGCCAACCATCCGCTCAAGGAAAAATCGGCCCATGGCTGAATGTAATTGGGGACCCCTGGGCTACACTCTCAGAAAACAGGGTTCCAACAGTTTTTTGGGTTGTCCCCATAGGAGAACCCTTTTTGGTTCGAGGTAGAACCCTTTTGGGTTCCAGCTAGAACTATGTTGGGTTCCATGTAGAACCCTCTGTGGAAAGGGTTCTACAGTACATGGAACCCAAAAGGGTTCTTCAAAGGGTTCTCCTTTGGGGACAGCCAAAGAACCCTTTTTGGTTCTAGATAGCACCTATTTTCTCTAAGAGTGTAGTAAATTACTAGAGGGGCTATGTAATAAACCCTGAAAGTTCCAGTATTCTAGTTCTTAATTCTATGGGTTAGGGACGTAGGACTAATGGGCAACACTGAATTCTAAATTTCATATGATAATAAAATGCACACTAAGCTGTTGCCATGTATTTTATCAAAAAATCTCTCTGATGAGTCTGGGGATGCCGACAGATTCCAGAGAAGCTGGTGGTGCGCAATCATCCAAGATTCTGGACACGAGTGACTGCCCCTCGGATCTTAGCGAAGAACGTGCAAAACCCAGGGGGCCAGTTGACCTGTGACAATCAGGTCAAGACCCAGTGGTAACTCTTGTGATGGAAAGTTTATCTGCCAAAATTGCCCACCTACGGCGTTGGATGACATTTGGAAAGTCTGTGAAGTGGACAAAATACTTTGACCTCTTGGAAAGAGTGAATACTGAGTAGGTCAATGCATAATCGTTGTATTGTAATTGTTTTGTAATAATATAGATTTTGAAACAAATAGCCTTCACTGTGCAATGCTAACTGAGAAAATATGAAAGAGCTGTTTGCGGACTTTGCACACAGATGAAAAATGTATAATTTGAGACATTTTTATTATTTTAAGTTCGAGGCTTGCCTAAAATCTTCAAAGCAGTCTGATCCGATACAAAAGTATCGAGGCTTGTATCAAAGTAAAAATACCGTTGATGAAATTTGAAGCTTTGGACATCACATAACCATCTTAAGGACGTCACATGCTCTCCAGTTGAAAAGTGGCATGCCGTTTCACAGATATATTATGACAACATTTTGTGATGTTTTTGTTTGTTTTGGTGTTTGGCTGTTCATGTTTTTCTTGAGGCAAGTTGAAGTTCGGTAGCCAAAGTCTACGCCCACTCGTCTGTAATTGGTCGACTGGTCGTTTTTCAAGTAAAGGTCTTTAAAAGCTCATTGCAGTCAAAAATGTGATTAGCCTGTTTTTTATATATATATTTCCACACTATGAGGTTGGAATAATACTGTGAAGTTGTGAAAATTATAATAATGCCCTTTTAGTGTAAGAGATGTTTGAAAAGACCGCCTGAAATTTCTGCCTGTTTTGGTGGGATGGAGTTTTGGCCTTCCATAGCAACATCACTATGCAGTAAATTATTTAGTAGATCAATGAGAAGAGTGCCAAACGCCTCTGCCAGTAACTCATTTTCTGTTTTCCCATCCCCACTAAGACTACTCCCAGACAGCCCTCGGAAAATTCGTACTTTTTTGTGTGCTATTTTTTGTTTATTTTTTTAGAATTGTAATTCAAAAAAATTATAGTATGGTACTTAATTGTTACCCATAAATAATTTGTTATTGAGATGAAATGGCTGCATTGGACCTTTTAAGGGAGTATGCAAGCACAGTCATGCTTATGCTAGGAGCAAACAAAACCTAGTCTGCAGTTGCCTTTACAGGGTGTCAGAACTGCTGGACAGAGAGCGCTGACCTCTTTTTATTTTTATCTAGATATTTCATCTGCTTGGCAGGTAGACAGATAGCTCAGGGCGTAAAACCACACGACGGAGGAATCTTAAACCACAGCACACTAGTATCGAATCTTGAGAGAGCCTATTTAGACCCCCACATTAATACCCCCCCCCCCCCATGATGGTAGTGACTGCCCATTACTGCACTGTAAAGCATTTTCTGTAAAATGTACAGTAACTTACTGCCAGCAATTGGATTACAGCTAAAATATCCATTATTTTACGGTACCAAAAATGTTACTGTAGTCAAATTTACAGTTTATTACTGGACTTGCCCATCCAGCAACATACTACCACATATCACTTAATTGGTACAGGATTCTCACTAATGGGTGCAACAAATATAGCCACTTACAAGGCATGCCTTGAAATATGTTAGTGAGCTAGTGATTCTTTCTCCTCCCACAATATTTCTATACAATGCCCTATAATTTACAGTATGCTGCAGTAAGTACATAGCATAACAGCAATACACTACTTTATTGTATTGAAATTGTACTTAATAGTACAGCATACCAACTGATATTTGGTGTTCATACTGAACAAAAATATAAATGCAACATGTAAAGTCTTGGTCCCGTGTATCATGAGCTGAAATAAAACATCCCAGAAATGTTCCATGTGCACAAAAAGCTTATTTCTCTCAAATTGTGTGTAGAAATGTGTTTACATCCCTGTTAGCAAGCATTTCCCCTTTGCCAAGGTAATCCGTCCACCTCACAGGTCTGGCATATCAAGAAGCTGATTAAACAGCATGATCATTACACAGGTGCACCTTATGCTGGGAACAATAAAAGGCCCCTCTAAAATGTGCAGTTTTGTCACAGATGTCTCAAGTTTTGAGGGAGCATACAATTGGCATGCTGACTGCAGGAATGTCCACCAGAGCTGTTGCCAGGGAATTGAATGTCTCTACCATAAGCTGCCTCAAACGTCATTTTAGAGAATTTGGTAGCCACAGACCACGCCAACCCAGGACTTCCACATCTGGATTCTTCACCTGACAACTGCAACCTTCTTCCGACAACTGCAACACAACATCATCACTGACAACACAACATTCAGTAACATAAATAGGGGGAGTTTATTTGCACATGGCCGTCTCCTGAAACGCCATCAGATTCGTATGAAGCAGCTATATCCTGTTATATAAAGTGATCTGTTAAAGCAATTGTACATGAGTGGGCGTGCTAAATTACTTTTTTTTAGCACGACTGTGCTGCGGCCTCATACCGTTGATTAGCACAGCAGTAATGAGCTAATAATGCACGATTTTGCCTGGCATAGAAAATGTCCTCTCTCGTCAGAACACTGTTCAGAGCTAGTCAACTACAGTAAACTGGAAAGACAGCAAACAAACTGCTTTTCATGTTGTTTGACCTGTTTGTCTAATAACATTTCTTTCTATGCATAAAAATGATGCTGATTCATGACTTTGATTTGCTGAAAAAAATATGTCCGTTCGTTATATCGGTTATGTTGCGAGAGATTTGACCCGGTCATGAAGTATTTTTGTTCTATATCTATGGACGCGACCCCAGTCGTTCGTTCTAAATGTTGCTGGCTGGCAACACTCTTATCTCTTGCTTGCTAGCTAGCCAACTAAGGCTAACACATTCACGTCAAACCGTGCAGCTAGAATAACACTAAAGTTGCTGCATTTGCGTTTGTTTGACCTGTTTTTCAATTGACATTTCTTTGTATATTTCCATAAAAATGATGCTTATTCATGATTTCGACTGGCTGAGAAAAGATGTCCTCGTCCTGACACTTTGAAACAATGTTGCAAATATCGAGAGACAGACAGACAGAAACGTTTGTACAAACCGCCATTGTTGCAAACCAAATGCTAGGCTAGAAGCAAGAGGAAATAATGTCTAGATGGTTTTTATAGTGGATATCAAGTTAATGAATTGGCTGGCTGGGCTGACGGGACACTGGATATGAAGTGATTTCTCAGATGGAGCGTCATAGGTTTACCCGTGCTAAACGGGTTCTTTAGTATGGCTTAGAACGCGTCTCAACCAATCACAATGCTTGTTTTGATCAACCCGTTGTAGAGAACAGTGCTTGAGAACAGTGATTTGGTCCGCAATGCTTTATGCTAGAAACAAGCTGTAAAATACCTGGGAAAGACGTGACTCTGATATCACTGTTTTGTTTCTTTGACATTCAGAGGCTGACTTTGCTTGGGAAGTAATCTAATTCTGTCACTATCAATTGATTAAGCTATTCACTTTCTATACAATAGAAGATGTTTAAACCCAGACAGCTTTTAGGGATAAACTTGTGACCTCTCATTGGGTTAAGCCACGGAAAAAGAGTAGCCAGCAGTTAAAGGTTACATTTTTCTGCGTCTGTAGGCCTACTCTGTCTGGGGTGGAAAGGTAGACCTAACCTTTGAAAGTACCATGCTCAGAATCCTAATGAGGTCTCAGATTTAATTATTTGCAAACAGGAACAGTTTCGTTGCAAACAAGAAACACTGATTTGGCATTGGAGTAAGATGATAAGATGAACACATAGGCCTACCCCTCTGTCTATTCTTAGCCTGTAATGTATGTAATTTGTGTGTAAAATTACATAGAATTGCAAGAAATGTTTATAAGTTTAAAAAAATCTCGGAACTGAAAATACGATGATATATTCGTGCAATGTTTTTATTATAAAGGAGATCTTTCCACCCTTACTCTTGTCCATGGTGGTCTGCAAACTCACAACCTTCTGGCCCGCAGCCCTGTAAACTATCAAAATTCTCACATTGCCATGTAATGCTGACAGGACGAAGAGAAGTGAGAAGTCATAATCTTCTATTCGTAATAACAATAATAATACTAATAATAGATGATGAGTAGGCCTATTGGGCATCAGCAATAGATCTTGATGAGGGTTATTTTAAATCGTGATGCTGAAGAGACAGCACCATAACCAAGTGTGCACATTTCGTTCTGGGTTCCACTTCCAAGAGAGGTCCATGGAGTATTATGAACATCAACGCAGACGCATTGAATTTGGATCCTAGATCTCATCGGTGTGATGACGAGGTTCATGCAGTGGATCAGTTTGTCTGCATACGCGATAGAGGTGGTACATCTCTGGAAGCTAAGCACTTTGAACAGTAGTGTAAGTTAGTGTAACAGTAGTGTAAGTCCATAACAAACTGTTTTGAGGACAGCCGTTTTAGCAACCCCTGTGGCCGTTCTTGTTACATCGGATTTGACCAGCTCAAAGTAGTCAAGCCTCCGACTGATGAACCTTTGCACACAAGCCTACAGTTAGTCATATTTCACACCACCGCCATAGAGAGAGTACAGGGAGCAAATCACCATTTACCTACCTATAGGCTGCTGTAGCCTACATATTTATTTAGTTTGTCATTCTATCATTTTCATAATATTTTGGAGGTAATTAAATATAATTTATTTAGAATTGATCAGAAATGCATTTCCAGAAAATGTTTTTTACCAGCTCTATGTATTCTCAGATTGAAAGAAGTGAGAGAGTGCTGCTCCCTCGTGCTGCGGCAACATTACATCCCTGCGAGGTATTCAGATCCAGACTCATTGCAGAGAAGAAACTAAAGTCTGGGGGCATGGCATTTGGCTGGTGCATAGGCAGCTCAGTTAATTATTTTATTATCATTCTAAATCATGCAATATTTTGTAAATGTGTAAACTTTAGGTAAAAAGTAGGTTGATCACTTCAAAGTTACATTACCATGTGATCAATGACGTCTGAAGCTTCGTTTGATAACTTTTTTGAGACGTGTTGCAAAATGTGAGATACAAAGATTTGGCTATTGCGATGGTGCTTTCTTCGATGCCAAGTTGCTTTCAAACACCCACCTCTACTGGACACCTTATACAGATGAAGTCGGAAGTTTACATACACCTTAGCCAAATACATTTAAACTCAGTTTTTCACAATTCCTGACATTTAATCCTAGTAAAAATTCCCTGTCTTAGGTCAGTTAGGATCACCACTTCATTTTAAGAATGTGAAATGTCAGAATAATAGTAGAGAGAAGGATTTATTTCAGATTTTATTTCTTTCATCACATTCCCAGTGACTCAGAAGTTTACATACTGTACACTCAATTAGTATTTGGTAGCATTGCCTTTAAATTGTTTAACTTGGGTCAAACGTTTCGGGTAGCCTCCCACAAGCTTCCCACAATAAGTTGGGTGAATGTTGGCCCATTCCTCCTGACAGAGCTGGTGTAACTGAGTCAGGTTTGTAGGCCTCCTTGCTCGCACACGCTTTTTCAGTTCTGCCCACACATTTTCTGTAGAATTGAGGTCAGGGCTTTGTGATGGCCACTCCAATACCTTGACTTTGTTGTCCTTAAGCCATTTTGCTACAACTTTGGAAGTATGCTTGGGGTCATTGTCCATTTGGAAGACCCATTTGCGACCAAGCTTTAACTTCCTGACTGATGTCTTGAGATGTTTCTTCAATATATCCACATAATGTTCCTTCCTCATGATGCCATTTATTTTGTGAAGTGCACCAGACCCTCCTGCAGCAAAGTACCCCCACAACATAATGATGCCACCCCCGTGCTTCACTGTTGGGATTGTGTTCTTCAGCTTGCAAGCCTCCCCCTTTTTCCTCCTAACATAATGATGGTCATTATGGCCAAACAGTTTTACTTTTGTTTCATCAGACCAGAGGACATTTCTCCAAGAAGTACGATCTTTGTCCCCATGTGCAGTTGCAAACCATAGTCTGGCTTTTTTATGGTGGTTCAGGAGCAGTGGCTTCTTCCTTGCTGAGCGGCCTTTCAGGTTATGTCAATATAGGACTCGTTTTACTGTGGATATAGATACTTTTGTACCTGTTTCCTCCAGCATATTCACAAGGTCCTTTGCTGTTGTTCTGGGATTGATTTGCACTTTTCTCACCAAAGTACATTCAGCTCTAGGAGACAGAACGCCTCTCCTTCCTGAGTGGTATGATGGCTGATCTTTTTATGATGGTGTTTATACTTGCGTACTATTGTTTGTACAGATGAACGTGGTACCTTCAGGCATTTGGAAATTGCTCCCAAGGATGAACCAGACTTGTGGAGGTCTACAATTGTTTTTCTGAGGTCTTGGCTGAGTTCTTTTGATTTTCCCATGATGTCAAGCAAAGAGGCACTGAGTTTGAAGGCAGGCCTTGAAATATATCCACAGGTACACCTCCAATTGACTCAAATGATGTCAATAAGCTTATCAGAAGCTTCTAAAGCCATGACATAATTTTCTGGAATTTTCCTAGCTGTTTAAAGGTACAGTCAACTTAGTGTATTTAAACTTCTGACCCACTGAAATTGTGATACAGTGAATTATAAATAAAATAATCTGTCTGTAAACAATTGTTGGAAAAATGACTTGTGTAATGCACAAAGTATATGTCCTAACCAACTTGCCAAAACTATAGTTTGTTAACAAGAAATTTGTGGAGGGGTTGAAAAACTAGTTTTAATGACTCCAAACAAAGTGTATGTAAACTTCCGACTTCAATTGTATGTACATTTATTTAAAAAAAAAAAAAAATGAAAATGAAAAAATGTAACTACATGCCACCTGAACGGGAGTTCAGCAGGTAGGTTCAAGCATTAGGAAACAACCAGACACCATAGGCACAGGATCGAATCCTGGCAAACTTTGGGCAATTATTTTCTTTGAAACCACATTATCTGCACATTGTTGTTCCAATAATTTGTTCTATTTAGTATGGACTCTGATCATTTTTTCTCTTCAGCGTTCTTAATAATACCACGGATGCACAGTTTTTGTGCAAAAAATTTTGAACTGCCGGGAGACAAGCATTCAACTAACTTTCGTTTATTAGAATTCACACCTCTCCATTGAACCACACAGTTTTGATGGATACAGAGGGAAATTATTTCTATATTTCCATCAAACGTGTTGATATATATTTTGACCAGTAGGTGTCCCTAATGTGCATTGTGTTAAAAGCTTTGAGTAATGAACCGGTTTTTTTTGGCACAATTTGGTGAAAGCCTTAGTTTCCCATCACTAGACATTAGACAGATAAGTATAACTGAATTAAAATTTAGCCAATGTTCTAGTAGCCTACTTATTCTTGGAGCAACAGTGGAACTGGATAAAAGTGCTTCTTTATTCTACAATTAAAACAACTGCGCTTCAGCACTTTGCATTCATTAAGTACATTTACAGATAATAAAATTGAGATTTTAATATACACTCTGTGGTCAGTTTATTAGGTAGACCACTCCATTCACCAAATGGTTTTCTCCTATAGACATTGAGTCAGGTGGCCGCGGCTTGCTATATAAAGCTATATAAAGTAGGCAGACAGGTATGGCATGATCGTAGGTGCCAGGCACCAGTTCCAGTATCTCAGAAATGTCTGGCCACTTGGGCTTTTCACACACGACAGTGTCTAGGGTTTACCGAGAATGGTGCGACAAACAAAAACCATCCAGTCAGCGGCAGTCCTGTATGTAAAACAGCTTGTTAATGAGAGAGGTCGAATAAGAGTGGCAAGAATCGTGCAAACTAACCGAGGGGCCACAAACAGGCAAATAATGACGCAGTACAACAGTGGTGTGCAGAACGACATCTCGGAATGTACAACTCCTCGGTCCTTGTCACAGATAGGCTATTGAGGCAGATGACCACACCGGGTTCCACTCCTATCAGCTAAAAACAAAAAGAGTACACACGATCACCAACACAGGACAATTGATGAGTGGAAAAATGCCCGGTCTACCGAAACCCAGTTCCTGTTGCGTCATGCTGATGGCAGCCTGATGGTGAGAATTTGGCGTAAGCAGCATGAGCCCATGGCCTCATCCTGTCTGGTGTCAATGGTACAGGCTGGTGGCTGTGGTGTAATGGTGTGGGGAATGTTTTCCTGGCACACCGTAGGTCCCTTGATACCAATTGAGCAACATTTGAATGCCACACCTTGTAGAATCCATGCCACGAAGAATTCAGGTTGTTCTGGAGACCAAGGGGGGTCTGATCTGGTACAAGATGGCTGTGATCCAAGATGGCGTAGCAGTGCAGACGTGGTTTGTTGTCCTCTCGTTTACTTTTTGCATTTTTCGTCTTTTTTGTATATATATTCCAATGTATTTTTCAATCTCTTTTTCCGTTTTTAAATTAAATATACCTTCCGGCAACCCGCCTCACTCAATGTGACACGGATCCGCTATTTTTTCAGACCCTATAGTCAAAACTTTCATCAGAAGGTAGCCAGCTAATTAGCTAAGTTACTAGCCATTTAGTCATTGTTAGCCACTGCTAGCGGCCTTTACCCTCTGCTCAGGCACCAGCCGTTTTTTAGCCTGGATAATACCTGCCAGCCTCGGACTGTTTTTCTCCACTACAATGCCAGATTCCTGCCGACCATTGATCATCACAGCTAGCTATCTTCAACTGAGTGACCCAGCCCGAAGCTAGCCCTGAGCCAGGCGCATCTCCAAACAAAATTCCCACAACTACAATACCTCTTTCGCCATCTGGCCCAGTCTCTTCGTCAACACGGCGCTCCGCCGTACCACCACGACTGGTCCGCAGACGTAATTCCATCAGCTGTGCCTTCAACCGGCCTTTGCCGGATGACGGAGCAGACGCTTCTCCTTACCCCGGACTGCTAACTTTAAACGCTGAGTCTCCCGCGTGCTAGTGTAGTAACGACTACCTAGCTGCTTCCCTGTTTCATCTATTGCTGTACACTGGACCCTATGATCACTTGGCTACATAGCTGATGCCTGCTGGACTGTTCATTTATCACAGTACTCCACTTTGTTTATCTGTCGGCCCTAGACCCGAACTCAGGCCCTGTGTGTAGTTAACTGACCCTCTCTGCCCATTCATCGTCATTTTACCTGTTGTTGTTGACTTAGCTGATTAGCTGTTGTTGTCTTACCCGTTGTTGACTTAGCTAGCTCTCCCAATCGACACCTGTGATTGCTTTATGTCTCAAATGTCAATATGCCTTGTGTACTGTTGTTTAGGATTATAATCATTGTTTTAGTTTACTGCGGAGCCCCTAGTCCCACTGTACATGCCTTAGATACCTCCTAGTCCCACCTCCCACACATGCGGTGACCTCACCCAGTATAACTAGCATGTCCAGAGATGCAACCTCTCTTATCATCACTCAGTGCCTGGGCTTACCTCCACTGTACCCGCACCCTGCCATACCTCTGTCTGCACATTATGCCCTGAATCTATTCTACCACGCCCAGAAATCTGCTCCTTTTATTCTCTGTCCCCAACGCACCAGGCGACCAGTTTTGCTAGCCTTAACCGTACCCTCATCCTACTCCTCATCTGTTCCTCGGGTGATGTGGAGGCTAAACCAGGCCCTGCGTGTCCCCAGGCACTCTCATTTGTTGACTTCTGTAATCGAAAAAGCCTTGGTTTCATGCATGTTAACATCAGAAGCCTCCTCCCTAAGTTTGTTTTAGTCACTGCTTCAGCACACTACGCCAACCCCGATGTCCTTGCCGTGTCTGAATCCTGGCTTAGGAAGGCCACCAAAAATTCTGAGATTTCCATCCCCAACTACAACATTTTCTGTCAAGATAGAACTGCCAAAGGGGGAGGAGTTGCAATCTACTGCAGAGATAGCTTGCAAAGTTCTGTCATACTTTCCAGGTCTATGCCCAAACAGTTCTAGCTTCTAATTTTAAAAATGAATCTCTCCAGAAATAAGTCTCTCACTTTTGCCGCCTGTTATAGACCCCCCTCAGCTCCCAGCTGTGCCCTGGACACCATATGTGAATTGATTGCCCCCCATCTATCTTCAGAGTTTATTCTGCTAGGTGACCTAAACTGGGATATGCTTAACACCCCAGCAGTCCTACAATCTAAGCTAGATGCCCTCAATCTCACACAGGAAAGCAAAGGCTAGCTTTTTCAAACAGAAACTTGCATCCTGTTGCTCTAACTCCAAAAAGTTCTGGGACACTGTAAAGTCCATGGAGAACAAGAGCACCTCCTCCCAGCTGCCCACTGCACTGAGGCTAGGCGACACGGTCACCACCGATAAATGATAATTGAGACTTTCAATAAGAATTTCTGTCCATGCTTTCCTCCTGGCTACCCCAACCCCGGCCAACAGCTCCGCACCCCTCGCAGCTACTTGCCCGAGCCTCCCCAGCTTCTCCTTCACCCAAATCCAGATCACAAATGTTCTGAAAGAGCTGCAAAACCTGGACCCATACAAATCAGCTGGGCTAGACAATCTGGACCCTCTCTTTCTAAAATTATCCGCCGCCATTATTGCAACCCCTAATACCAGTCTGTTCAACCTCTCTTTCATTTCGCCCGAGATCCCTAAAGATTGGAAAGCTGCCGCGGTCATCCCCCTCTTCAAAGGGGGTGACACTCTAGACCCAAACTGTTACAGAACTATATCCATCCTGCCCTGCCTTTCTAAAGTCTTCGAAAGCCAAGTTAATAAACAGATCACTGACCATTTCGAATCCCACCGTACCTTCTCCGCTGTGCAATCCGGTTTACGAGCTGGTCACGGGTGCACCTCAGCCACGCTCAAGGTACTTAATGATATCATAACCGAAATCGATAAAAGACAGTACTGCGCAGCCGTCTTCATCGACCTGGCCAAGGCTTTCGACTCTGTCAATCACCGTATTCTTATTGGCAGACTCAATAGCCTTGGTTTCTCAAATGTCTGCCTCACCTGGTTCACCAACTACTTCGCAGATAGAGTTCAGTGTGTAAAATCGCAGACGACACCATTCTGTATCCATCTGGCCCTTCTTTGGACACTGTGTTAACTAACCTCCAAATGAGCTTCAATGCCATAGAACACTCCTTCTGTGGCCTCCAACTGCTCTTAAACGCTAGCAAAACCAAATGCATGCTTTTCAACCGTTCGCTGCCCGCACCCGCCCGCCCGACTAGCATCACTACTCTGGACGGTTCTGACCTAGAATACGTGGACAACTACAAATACCTAGGTGTCTGGCTAGACTGTAAACTCTCCTTCCAGACTCATATCAAACATCTCCAATCCAAAATCAAATCTAGAATCGGCTTTCTATTTTGCAACAAAGCCTCCTTCACTCACGCCACCAAACTTACCCTAGTAAAACTGACTGTCCTACCGATCCTCGACTTCGGCGATGTCATCTACAAAATAGCTTCCAATACTCTACTCAGCAAATTGGATGCAGTCTATCACAGTGCCATCCGTTTTGTTACCAAAGCGCCTTATACCACCCACCACTGCGACCTGTATGCTCTAGTCGGCTGGTCCTCGCTACATATTCGTCGCCAAACCCACTGGCTCCAGGTTATCTACAAGTCTATGCTAGGTAAAGCTCCGGCCTTATCTCAGCTCACTGGTCACGATAACAACACTCACCCGTAGCACGTGCTCCAGCAGGTATATCTCACTGGTCATCCCCAAAGCCAACACCTACTTTGGCCGCCTTTCCTTCCAGTTCTCTGCTGCCAGTGACTGGAACGAATTGCAAAAATCGCTGAAGCTGGAGACTTACATTTCCCTCACTAACTTTAAACATCAGCTATCTGAGCAGCTAACCGATCGCTGCAGCTGTACATAGTCCATCTGTAAATAGCCCACCCAATCCACCTACCTCATCCCCATATTGTTTTTATTTACTTTGCTGCTCTTTTGCACACCAGTATCACTACTTACACACCATCATCTGCTCATCATCAGCTCATCTATCACTCCAGTGTTAATCTGCTAAATTGTAATTACTTTGCTGCTATGGCCTATTTATTGCCATACCTCCTCATGCCATTTGCACACACTGTATATAGACTTTCTTTTTTTTCTTCTATTGTGTTGACTGTACGCGTGTTTATTCCATGTAACTCTGTGTTGTTGTTTCTGTCACACTGCTTTGCTTTATCTTGGCCAGGTCGCAGTTGTAAATGAGAACTTGTTCTCAACTAGCTTACCTGGTTAAATTAAGGTGAAATATTTTTTTAAAGTACCTAATAAACTATTTGAAAATGACCCAGGGACCAATCACAATGGGCATACAAAACAAAACACGATGTGATTGGTAAATGAGTTGCACACACAATCTATTTTTCAGATATTTGTGACTCATTTACCAATCACATCCTGCTTTTTTGTATTCCCATTGTGATTGGTCCCTGAACCCATAGAAGGGCATTTTGAAATGCATAAAAGGTTCCATGTTTTATTTGTAAAGTAAGTAGGCTGAACACTGGCACTGATGAAGTAAGGGCTAAAATATGTTGGTTTTACGTTTAACAATGAAAAAGCACTTTTTATGAACTTCCACTGTCCACCGAGAGTTGCTGAATTGCCTCTTCACTTCAGTTTGCTCCTCAATTCATGTGCCTTTGGAGAGCAAGGTAGCAGCCTTGTTCCCTTCCTCCTGTAGCCTATGCTAAGTAATTAACCCTAAAAGCGCCAACATATTTTTTGCTTAAAATTTGCCAACTGGGGTCATTTTTAACCCCAAATTGGTAATGATTGCAAAGAGACACTGTCAAGAAGTAAACATTTTTTATTTTATTAATCTTTTGTGACACAAGTAAATTGTTTAAATTCCCCAAATAAGCATATATTTCTTACAATTTCACACATTTATAGTCAAATTTGATGTTTAAAAATAAACGTTTGTGTGTTTCAAGATTTGAACAGATATGTTGATACATTTCATCCATATCCATGTGATGTTATTCATTTAAAGTGTTTCTGTGATAGTCAGAAGATGAAAAATTGGAAGAAAAAATTGGCGATTGGGCTAATCTGACCGATATGGGCAATATAGATGATATGGACGATATAGATGATATGGGCGATATAGATGATATGGGCGATATAGATGATATGGGCGATATATGATATGGGCGATATAGGTGATATGGGCGATATAGGTGATATGGGCGATATAGATGATATGGGCGATATAGATGATATGGGCGATATAGATGATATGGGCGATATAGATGATATGGGCGATATAGATGATATGGGCGATATAGGTGATATGGTCGATATAGATGATATGGGTGATATAGATGATATGGGCGATATAGATGATATGGGCGATATAGATGATATGGGCGATATAGATGATATGGGCGATATAGATGATATGGGCACCTGTGCCATCCGACTTTTAGCTTTAACTCTGGAACCCTATGGACTATCAACTCAGTTCCAAATGCATCTGAAAGATGAGACTCGTTGTCTGGAAGCTAAATGTCTTAAATTCTTGAGTTATTCTTTTGTTATAGTGGCTGCCATGTCCCCCAGGGAGCAAATCTGGGGTGGCTCCATATCTATACGTTGTGCCAAATCACAAAATGTACTTTTGAGTCCACATTTTCAGCTGTGCACCAGTGGTATACAAAGGAGAGATACTTTTTCATTCCTCCATATTAACACAGGAATCATGGTCATTGGTATTTTTTTGTTGTCGGTAACTATTTGCTTGACAAAGTCCAAACATTTCAGAAGGACCCCATTGGGGAAACATTTACCCCTGTTGGAACTTTAATTATTAACACAAAATAAAAACATTGTCATAGCCGACAATTATTAACAACTATTGCAGTTCGTTATACATTTGGCATATGCTTGAAACTATTTTGCCATACAGTCTGAACATGAAGACCACACGCTCTTCTTCCCGCCCTATCCAGTGCACCGTCAAACAGTGATTCTACCACACCGGCTTTCATAGTGGTCCATGGGCTGGATGGTCACCAAGACCCAGACAGACTGGGAGTGGGTGGAGCAGACACCTCACAGACAGCTGTCAAGGTAGTCAGACTGTCAGACTTTTGGGTTCAAATGGGTCACACTTTTCTGCTGCTCTCCCCCTCTGATGACTCAAACACCTGTCAGCTCCTTCCTGCAATTATTTCCTCTCTCCTAGTTCAAAATGAAGTGGAGAAGTTTAAGTCCAAAGCCTTATTGGGCCAGATAAGGTAGGCTAATGTATATGATTAGTTATTAGAAATGCAATCATAATGTAGGCTAGCTAGCCTATTCTAACAATCAATTTACCACCAATCCAACAATCAGAAAATAGATAATAACAAAACTGAAAAATCTAATGGTATGGTGGTATGAAAGGATACACATTTTGTGTCCTCTTTCAAAGAATGAAGAGACAGATATGGAGAAGGAGAAGTAGTTGTATGGTATACCTATTGTGGGGCCACCTACCCTGTTGGCCTACAAACCAGAGTTGAAACAACCTCTTGTTCAGTTTGAAAAGGTAATCAACCTCTCTTTCTCAGCCTTTTTCCTCTATACCAACAGCGTGTCTTGCTTTCATGAAGACGTATTTCTCATTCACAAGTTACGTACATAATATAGTATTGTACAACATTTTTGCATAATTGAGAGGAGTGAATGAGTGATGATGATGGTGAAGATTCCCTTCTCTAGGTCCCAGTGGTGTCCAGCTCTTGATCCTCTGGGGATCAGTCCGAACAGGAAATAGCGCTTGTTCTATGTGACTACTGCCAGCAACCCAGTAAGCCCTTCATATGCCGTGAACAATTGGAAAATAATCCTGACCTGGATTTGGTGAGTGTTGCTGAAGATTATGTTTTTCTTCAGACTATCAATTGAAAGCAAATCAACGCAAGTAACAATGGGCTAGTCTAAGCCTTTTGGTACTCTTTTCAGAGAGAGACTGGAATGATTGCAGTCTTAGGTTCCTTTATGGCTCCTGGTGTGGATAACATGCTTCTAAGATTGTAGATATGGGTTTGAATTAAGATCTCTTCTACACCCATAGAAGAGCCTTGATTTGATGTTGTGTGTTTGCCATATTTTTCAACTCCAACAAATGCAATAGTTTCTCCTGGAATTGGAGTGGGCCTTAGCTGCCGTGGAAGGTGAACAGGAAGATTGATGTGGGTCCTCACCCACCCTTTATGAGCAAACAGTAGAAGAGAGCTGCAAAGGAGTGGGCAGAGCAGAGGTGAGAGAGAATTTAATTGATGTTATACCCTGTCCAATTGATGTTATACCCTGGTGCCAGCTACTTGAAACCCCTGCAGTCAGCTCCTCTAATGGAATGATGATGCGCCTCAATCACCTCTGACCGTACATGTGCAATTGGACCTTCTTAGACTTTAAAGCTAAATGTGGCCAAAGGAAACGCTTTTCTGTCAAAGTCTGAGTTTTGGAGATAGGAGGGTGGCTTGGGATTTCGATATTCAAAGGGATTTCAACTTAACCTCCCAGTGTCCATCACTCTAACATTTTCTGATGGTGCACTCTGAGGAAAGCCAACCTCTGTTTTAACCATATTTTAACTTCAGGTTGCTGGAATGGGGACTTCAGAGGGTCCAGAATACCGGCAATCAGAACAGCTTTTTCTCACGCTGTCACAAAAAAACCCTTGATACATTCAATTGTAATTTCTTTTAATAATCTAACTGATTATTATTAGTATATTGACTTAGTACTCTCCAAGTCAATACTAGGTTATTTTCCTGTTATTTTCCTGTGTTTATAAAGGTGGTGGTCTGATCAAAACCATCTCCTACAGACTGTCCAATGAGGTTTGGACCATCCGAGAGAAGACTTACTTCCCTCAGATGGATATCAGAGGCTCCTCAGACATCTTCACCTTACAGGAGGAGACAGAAAGGCAGAAGGTACACCAACCCTGTCTGTCATTGACACCAGCTTCTCTCATCACTCTACACCTATTCCATTACCGTTCAGGTCCATGGACTGTACCATTTTATTAATTACTTATTTGTTTATTTTTTAGAGATCACATTTGCTTCTGAGGTTGTATCCAACTGGCAAACACTTCATCACCCTATATCAAGATAGAACTGGTAATGTTTTGTATCCTTTTATTAAAGGCTGAGGCTGTGGATCCGTAGGTAACCGCCCCCTTCCTGCCCCCATGGATCCCTTTTCTCCAGAGCTGAAAATTCTAATCACGTTCTGCACGTGTTTCTTTACCTCTACTTTACTCACAAATGTTATTTTTCTTGCATGGGCTGTGTGTCAATCCCCGGCATCCGCCAATGGCGGCCTTCCGCATCTGCGGTGGAAGGTGGACGAGCTACAGCAGTGTTTGTCAGAATATGAGACGTCCCGAAAAACCAGTGATTGAGATTTTGTGTATTGATATTCGAGAGAGAGGGGAGAGAAGGCTGCCTAGATAGATATTTCTCTGGTTGGACAGCCTTATATGCAGCCTTCTCAGGGTCCAGGCGAATCTTTTACATAAGAACATACAAACAAAACATAATTAAAATACGTTAGGATGACTCTGACCTGCACTCCTATAGTCCCAGTTGGTATTAGATAGATTGTGTAGTCACCTTGTTTACCCTATTGGCTCACAGCAAAAACTTGACATTTTTCAAACACAATTTTATTGTTGTCTGCTTGTTTTAGTCAATTACAAACGACATTTAAGAAGAGTACAACATGTCTAAAGATTACTTTTCAGCATTGCCTGCTCCAAAGCATTCCCAAAACGTAATATTGTAGAGCTCCCTCATGCCCATTTTCGCCACATGAGTAAGTGTATTACTCTAGGTTAGCTGGGGCGGCACTAGTAACCGAAAGGTTGCAAGATCAAATCTCCAAGCTGACAAGGTAAAAATCTGTTGTTCTGCCCCTGAACAAGGCAGTTAACCCACTGTTCCTAAGCTGTCATTGAAAATAAGAATTTGTTTTTAACTGACTTGCCTAGTTAAATAAAGTTTAAAAAAAGTGCTAGCTACCAACCAGAACATGAATCGAGCCAAGATAAACAAATGGACTATAATGCTAGTGAGTGGAATTACAAACAGACTATACTACATAAGTTAAATGTCTTAAGTGTGACTAAATGTTTTCCACACGTGTAGCCTACCACAATTCTCCACTCTCACACGCCAAATAGCCTGAAGCCACAGGGCTCTGCATTACGAACCATAGGTTGGGGTTTTTGACCTGGTACATTTAATAACACACCAGCTTTTCGGAATGTTTTGTTATTTCTGTATAACAAAAAATCGACGATGAAGTTGGCTCTTTTACACTGGGGGTCAATGGGAAAGAATGTTTGTTTTCCCCAATTTGTGGGCGTGGTCGAGGGGAATTCCTTATTATTACGTGAATATTGACTCGGAGTATTCCTGTTCATAAGAGTTTGGAATTTTGGAATGTTCAACAATCTTTAGTGAACTGACAGTTGATGCAAGACTCAAAACAACAGTCTGTCAAACCTGGAGGATTTATAAACTGTTTTTCAACTTGGTGTAAGCAAGCAGCGCATTTTAATGTCTAATGTATGTTATTCCAGATTCATATTTTGTCAATATGAAGAAATATGTTATTGACATCTTGTTTTAGCACTACCAAAATGTTATATTGAAGACTCTGTTTAGCTAGCTATCTAAGAACTTGCATTAACTTAATTTAGCTAAATTAGCAAGTAGGCCTAGAGAATAAAACATATTTAAAAGCAGGTTGTTACATTGTTTCAGTTGCCTATGGAGTCCATGGGGGCTCAGAGACAGGGGAAGGGATCATGTCAAATGTTTCAACTTCAATGAAATCTCAGCCCCATCAACACCTTCATCTTAAGATGTCTCAAGACATCTTGAGACATAAAGTTGATCTTCTCTTGCTGAACAGGTGAGATTGCTATTCTGGGCTTTCCTTGGCAGTTTTATTAACCTTTTACTGCATTGGGCTAAATCAGGGTGAGATCACAGAGTGATTCTTGTTGGTCTTAAAGAAATCTGCTTTGAAACAAAAGTATACACATCACACACGTGGTTATGTGCTTAAACAAAAGAAGTGACCTGTACCGTGTCAGATAGAGTTTAAATGTATTCCGTTTTGAGTTTGCATCCAAATATTACACTTTATATACATCACAGAAGACTGAAATATATCAAAACTGTTTGACATAGAAACACTGGATTTTTTGTTGTAAATGTTTTCAATATACTGTATATAATTATTATTTTTCAGAAATATTAATAACCTTCCACCCATGAAGCCAAAGAGGGTGCCTTTGGTCATTGAGTGCAGGAAAGTGCTACATTGAGGATACATCTACAGTACTTGTTATGTCAAATATATCCCAAACATAAATTATAGAGAAATGTCTGGTCCATGGATTGATTATTTTGTTTTTTTTCTTAATCAGGGATGCCAAAATCACATGCTGCAGAGTAGATAGAATGTATTTGGATTAACTGATGAAGTAAGTTACGACTGTGCATGTATCTGACATTTTTTAAACATGATAGTTCTTGTGTTTTGAACACAAGACTATTTCTATTTTGTCAGGATACAAGGATGGAAGACCGCATGTCAGCAACTCAACTCAAGGTAAGCTGTCACCTAGCAAATACATGTGAGAACACTCCATTGCAAAATATAACATAACACAGGCAATGTTCACTTCTTCCAATGAGAACAGAGTGCTTAACTGATTCATTCTATTTTCTGACTTGACATACAATAAAGCTAGGGTCCTATCTGGTGTCAAACATTAAGCCCTTATGGACTTTCTGCTTAAGCCCTTAGGGCTTTCTGCTTAAGGTGAGCTATTTATAATTATAAGAAAATTGCAGGATAGATGTGATGTTGTTATTGATGTTACTGTATTTATGATATGATAGCTAATTACTTTTTTCTTTCCAGTTAGAATTTTGTATGGAAGCTATTTATGTTTGTTCTCTAACATCATGATGAATAGACACAGTGATCTACTTTTGTAATTTGTCTTCAGATTTGACATGAAAACAACAAAGATGGGGTCCTACCTCACCGCCAACATTGAGCCGTACCCCACAGCAAGACAGAAGGCTACCAAAATATGGGAATCTGCCTCAGGTGGTAGTGTACAGTGTTGTTAATCTCATGGACAAGCTCCATCCCATGTGGTCTGACTGTTTTCTGTTGTGTTTGTGTTTGTCTCTCCCAGCTCACCCATCCAGAAGGCCTTGTGATGCTGGGGCCAGACATCCTGCAGAAACATCTCCAAATGAAAAGCCTGGAGATATAATCTCTGCTGGGCTGGATTCAGACCAGCATGGCCTACCAGCATTCGGCCAATCCCCACAACATTAAGCCCCCGTACAGCCTCATTGCCCAGATGCAGAGACTCAGAAGCAGATGGAAAAACAAACCTTGCCCAAAAACACCAAAGCACCCATGGCCTCTAAATAAAGATAGTATTGGTAACAACCCAAAGCCTGTGTTGTTTTTGTATAAATCTCGTTGCTATGGAACCAAGGCAATTAGCATTTTGCTAACTAGAAAGAACTACAGACCTGTGTAGTTGTGTTAAAATGTTACATAGAAAAGGCAGGTCATGCTTCTTGTCAGATGCATTTTGAATATATTTTTTTAGAAATGGTTGGCCTACTGTAAATGAAATAATGAGCCAACAGTTCACCGAAAAAGATGAGGCAACTCACTCTACACAATCACAAGTAGGCCTAAAAGATGAAGCTGAGGTGCCAACCATCCTTGAACTCACAGTTGAAAACGTGCAGAGGTTGGAGCAGCAGTTTGAAGGCACAGAATGGCTGTACAGCAGCAGTCGCAACTTGGAGGGGTATGTGGAGCAATGCAGCCAAATGGACTGGGAGGCCGGAAGAATCGAGGAGATCTGCAAGCAGGATAATAATGGTAGGTCTACTAGTATTATGTACAGTGCCTTCAGAAAGTATTCCCACCCCTTGACTATGTCCACATTTTGTTGTGTTACAGCCTGAATTTAAAAAGGGTTACATTTAGATGTTTTTGTTACTGGCCTACACAATACCCCATAATGTCAAAGTTAATTTTCAAAATGAAAATCTGAAATGTTTTGAGTTATTAATAAGTATTCAACCCCTTTGTTATGGCAAGGCTAAATAAGTTCAGGAGTAAACATTTGCTTAACAAGTCACAATAAGTTACATGGGCTCAATAATAGTGTTTAACATGATTTTTGAATGACTACCTCATCTCTGTACCCCACACATACAATTATCATTAAGATCCCTCAGTCGAGCTGTGAATTTCAAACACAGATTCAACCACAAAGACCAGGAAGGTTTTCCAATGCCTCGCAAAGAAGGGCACCTATTGGTAGATGGGTAAAAAAAAGCAGATATTGAATATCCCTTTGAGCATGGTGAAGTTATGAATTACACTTTGGATGGTGGATCAATAAACCCACTCACAACAAAGATACAGGCCTCCTTCCTAACTCAGTTGCTGGAGAGGTAGGAAACCGCTCAGGGATTTCACCATAATGCCAATGGTGACTTTAAAACAGTTACAGAGTTTAATGACTAAGATAGGAGAAAACTGAGAATGTATCAACAAACATTTTAGTACTCCACAGTACTAACCTAATTGACAGAGTGAAAAGAAGAAAGCTTGTACAGAATAAAACTATTCCGAAACACGCATCCTGTTTGCAAGAAGGCGCTAAAGTAATGCTGCAAAAAATGTGGCAAAGCAATTTACTTTTTGTCCTTAATACAAAGTGTTATGTTTGGGGCAAATCCAATACAACACATTCCTGAGTACCACTCTCCATATTTTCAAGCATAGTGGTGGCTACATCATGTTATGGGTATGCTTGTAATCACTAAGGACTGGGCAGTTATTCAGGATAAAAAATAAACTGAATGGAGCTAATCACAGGCAAAATCCTAGAGGAAAACCTGATACAGTCTGCTGTCTACCAGACACTGAGGGATGAATTCACCTTTCAGCAGGACAATAACCTAAAACATAAGGCCAAATCTACACTGGAATTGCTTACCAAGAAGATAGTGAATGTTCCTGAGTGGCCCAGTTACAGTTTTGACTTAAATCTACTTGAAAATATATGGCAAGATCTGAAAATGGTTTTCTAGCAATGATCAACAACCAATTTGGCAAGACTCACAGCTGTAATCACTGCCAAAGATGCTTCTCCAAATAAAGACTCAGGGGTGTGAATAATTATGTAAATGAGATGTTGCTGGATTTAATTTTCAATAAATTGGCTAATTAAAAAAATATATTTGTTATTATGGGGTATTGTGTGTAGTAGATGGTTGAGATTTTTTATTTATTTAATCAATTTTGAATTCAGGCTGTAAAACAACAAAATGTGGAATAAGTCAAGGGAAATCCATTTTTTCTGAAGGAATAGGTGCAGGTATATAGCCATGAGATAGCTAATAAGCTCAGAATATTCAATGCAAATAGGCCATGGCAGGTAGATGGCCGTGGTAGACAGACACTTAATTACTCATATGTGCAGTAGCCTCCGGTTAAAATGATAGGCTAAGACATTTCTGAATAGTCTCTTCAGAGGAGCTGGACCTGCGAGACCACATGAGGACAGCTTCTCGGGATCTGTGCCCACGGTACTTACATAATTTATGTTAAAAGGAATCTTGTGACTTAATTTAAGAGTTGGCCTAATATAATATTTTTTGCTGAATAATTAGAAGAAGTTGAAGGAAAAAAATACAGTGCAAGGAGTTTTCATGTTAGTGATATTATTTTGGTTGAACTGAATGCCCTGAACACCATCTACGGTAGGTTTGACTCTCCTGAATATGTGGAGGTCTATGCATTCGATGGCAGAGTTCTATCCAGAATCAGCACGAGGACACAAACAGACTGGGATTGGGTGGACCAGAGGAGACATGAGGAGCGTAGCCAAGGTAAGAGGAAAGGGTAATTTTACTTTACAGTGGAGTAACGTTGTAATTACTAGGGGAGAGATGATTGGTGATTGTTATAGATCAGACTCCAGAATTAGGATGATCTTCAAAGTGGAGCATGTTGCTTACTTTTAGTCTTCTACTTTATTTTCTCTTGACAAATTCTTCCTTTGCAGTCAACATTCAGTCAGAAGAAGTGACACCAAAACCTGCAGAGGAATCAGGGACCCCCTTGGAATGTGTGGATACAACGCTTGACTCCACAATGCTTGTGGTAGATGGGCAAAACAAGGATGTTTTAAAATAAGGCACTCATTTTGACCAATGTAGTACATTTCACTTTAAAATAATTTGCAATTGCCTGTCTTGAGAAGTCCCTGAAGTGCTCCAAGAGTGCGCTTTGTGTTGAGGGGAAAAGTCTACATCTTCATCTAGGGCCATTTTAATTGTTACCAATCTTAGCAGGCATCCACATCAAAGATTAGCATAACTGTAGATACAATATCCTGAAATCTGGAGTTTCTCCGTTTTCAATGATTCATGATGAGCAATGTGGGCACTTCTGTTGAGAGTTTAATAAATGATGAACTGCCTTTGTTGTCTCTCTTTAGAATCTTCCTAAAAACGAGGACCTGGAGATAGATATGTCCCTCGATAATGAAGTATTGGATACACTGAGCAAGAATCCCCAAACTCCCACAGCTTGTAGAGTAGAAACTAAACAGTCACCAACACCTTTTGAGATGGTAATGTTTTATATTATCACTGTTGGATTGTTTTATATAACTTTCTCAATACAGTTTTTTCTAAGTAAGTTATGGCTTAGCCTATTCTACTTAACACTGTCGTGACACTGATAACTGCATTACACATATTATAATTTCTTGCAGCAAATTTGCATAACATTTTTGGGGGAAAATAGCATACCCTTGGTACATGGGCCACTGTCTTGATGGGCATGCCTAAAAGGCACAGGTTTAGTGCACTGTACTGGATGTTGTCAGTCGAGCTGAATGCCTGGTCTGCTTCTAGATCAGAAGGTCATCCAGCTCAGACTCATCAGGGGAGATGCTGGAGAGTGAGATGGCCTCTATTCCCTGTGAGTACTGCCTGCAGCCCAAGAAGCCCACTGTGACCAACGACCAGATAGTCAACAATATGGACCAAGAGGAGGTGAGACCTTCACCAACCACATAATGCTCTCACACAAATCTTATACAGCCAATGAGGACAAACCTTTTGTGTGAAACTGAAATTCACTGTAATATTTGTCACCATGGAAATAAGATCCATGGCTTGATACTTTTATATCTCTATTAGAGGCAGAGCCACGTCGTAGGTTTACCTATCACTTAGATTGATAAACTAATCACGTCGATAATTACATTATACATCAATCATGTTTTTTATATGACTTTGTGTATTTATTTTATACAGCTTTTATTCAAATGAAAAGGCATTTCAACAAATTGGATCTTAATTTCTGACAGAAGCATCTTTGGATATCTCTTCCTCTGATGGGTTTGACATGTTTATTTTTCTTTTTCTTTTTTCTTTATTTAACCTTTATTTAACAAGGCAAGTCAGTTAAGAACAAATTCTTATTTACAATGACGGCCTACCAAAAGGCAAAAGTCCTCCTGCGGGGACAGGGGCTGGGATAAATAAATAAATAAATAAATAAATAAATAAATAAATATATATATATATATATATATATATATATATATATATATATGACAAAACACAAGAGAGAAAACAACGAGAGACAACACTACATAAAGAGAGACCTTAGACAACAACATAGCAAGGCAGCAACGCATGACAACACAGCATGATAGCAACACGACATGACAGCAACATGGTAGCAACACAACATGGTAGCAGCACAAAACATGGTATAAACATTATTGGGCACAGACAACAGCACAAAGGGCAAGAAGGTAGAGACAACAATACATCACGCAAAGCAGCCACAACTGTCAGTGAGAGTGTCCATGATGGAGTCTTTGAATGAAGAGATTGAGATAAAACTGTCCAGTTTGAGTGATCGTTGCAGCTCGTTCCAGTAACTAGCTGCAGCGAACTGAAAAGACGAGCGACCCAGGGATGTGTGTGCTTTGGGGACCTTTAACAGAATAAGGGAGAAGCATCGGGGATAGTTGCATTAGAAGGGGTGGGAGATGAGGAAATGTTGGAGAGTCAAGGAGGCATGGCTGAGTCAAATAGGAATCCTGACTTAATTAAGTGGTGATTAAAAAACTCTTAATGATCCCCTTTTTTCAATTTTCGCCTAAAATGACACTCAAATCTAACTGCCTGTAGCTCAGGCCCTGAAGCAAAGATATGCATATTCTTGGTACCATTTGAAAGGAAACACTTTCAAATTTGTGGAAATGTGAAAGGAATGTAGGAGAATAGGAGAATGCTGATGGAGGACGATAGCACCCAGCAACAGTCAACAAAGCTCTATTTGAAAGTTTAATGCTTAAAACCAGCAAATCAAATTGTTTGGGGACAGACTTGGTGGAGACAACCGAGCACTGAAGGTGATCCTTGGTAAAGATTGCCTTGGAAGATCTGTCTGCTGAAAAAGGTTATAACCAGGAAAGTTAACATCAGTATTCAAAACACTCTTCCTTAACCACATCTCAGTAATGACCAACACATCTGGATTGAAGCTGTGAACCCACACTTTCAATTGATCTAGTTTAGGTAATAAGCTTCAAGTGTTAACGTGCAGAAAACCCAGACTTTTACGAGAGCAGAAATCAGTGAAGCAGATATCAGAGAATTGGGGCTAGCAACAGGAGATGGGCCAGGGTGTACATGCACATTTCCAAATTTCATCAACAGTAATACAATCAAGGCACGGCAGAGGACAGGGAGAGCTCTGCAGTGCTGATTTATGACATCTGAACGTGCATCAGATGGCAACAAGATCATAATGTACAGCAATTTCATCAGGTAACATGAATACAAAGCCGGCTCGGGTGGTTAGAAATGGTATGGGAGGCCAAAAGTCTGAGTAACCAATAGAGAGTCAGAGTCCTGAGTGTGGGAACAAACATAGTCTGTCCCACGGTTGGGTAAAGAAAGTTCGTAGTCAACAAAGTATGCAGGAGTCATGAGGCAAAATAGCAAAATGCACAAGAAAATAATTAAATATAAAACGACTTGGGGCTAGCCATTGTAAGATCAGTGTCACTTGCCCCAACAGTGTGGTGGGGGAGACAACCAGGGCAGACGGTGAACAGATTGCCAGGTGGAATCCATAGCAGCAGTGCAACAGGCAACGGGAGTAGGTTGGGAGAAGCTTTTATTTCTGGAGGCAGAGTTCTTGTAGAAAATGGGGTGGTCTCTGTGGGTGGTCTCTGAACAGCGGGAGGGGGCTTCAAGGTCTCTGGATTTGGGTGGGGTAGCCTGCCATTTGTTGGGCTCAAAGGCTTCGACACCTCTGCCTTCACACATCAGTGCTAATTGAAGTTGTATCTTCCTGTCAGTTGTTCTGTTGTGAGTTGTCCTGGAAGATGACTACGTTTCTGATGGAGGAGAAGGAGGAGGCTGCATTCGCTGCGATCCAGGGGAGCAGGAAGATTGATGTAAGCCCTTACCCACCCTTCAAGAAGGCTGCGAAGGAACGGGTGGAGCAAAGGTCATAACCAGTCTCTCGTATGATTGATGGGGCACTAAAAAGATCCCAATATAATACACTCTAATTTACTGTAACTTTGATATGATACCCCACAGCGCTACTTTAAAACATCACTGAAATCTTAATGGTACTATTCTCAAACATCAGGTTGAAAGAATGGGAGAACCAGAATGGCCTGTTTTCCACTAAACAAAGTAAGTCTACTCACCAGGTCACCACCCCTTTGTTACATGACATGTATTATATCATTCTTTAAGATACTGAAAGTTGTTTGGAATCCACTGATTAAAGTGAAAAACTTTTAATATAGTAGAGACAGACATCTTAGGCTGGTGGACTTTACTGACTCATTGTGTTGATGCTTTTAACATTGCAGGAACTAAAGTTAACTTGCGTAACACCATTTGCTATCGACTTTCAAATGAGGTCTGGACTGCAGAGAAGGAAGACTCATTCGCCGAAATGGAAATCATTGATTCTCCAGACACTCTCACACTTTATGGAGAAGAACAAGGACATAAGGTATACTAACTGAACTTTTAATGACAATTTTCAGCACGGGGGATGTTAACAAATAGATAAGCTCACTCAATATACTTCAGTGAAGGCCAAGAGCTATGCTTGTGCAGTACATTTCAATTCATGATTGCTGTTTGATTTTACAGATAAAGCACACACTAATCAAGCTCTATGAGAGTGGTCAATCATTTGTCACCATATTTCCAGATGGAACAGGACAGGTTTTGTATCCTTTTGGAGAGATTATTCCGAAAATGTATTCAAAATATACAATATATTTATTTTGAGTTATATGTTTTATAACGTTTTTAAAAGTATCATTGATCAGAGAATACGCAGGATGGTCAGATCGTTTACCTTAATGGAGTGAAAGCTATCCATCAGAAAGACTTGCCGTTCTCATATTTGCTGTCCACGGTGCTGATTACACCTATGTGATCCTAGAGGACAAAGATCTGGTACCCAACATCCAGGCCATCTTTACATCCAGGGGTCAGGCCACCTGCTATCATCCAAATGGTCTTATATGGTATGTATAATATAGTATTATGCAAATGAAGAACGAAAATGGTACCCTATAGATTTTCAGCTTCATTGGGGGCTGTGTAGGCCTATATTTGGGAACTTGACATATAGGGTGTTTCTCAAAATGCATGCTACCGTGCTCCGAGCATGCAAATTCGAGCATGGGAGGGTCGGAGTATGAGTCCAAATCGAAGTATGCGAAATGGCGCACGGAAGGCACTTTTGAAATGTGTACTCCGTTTGAACATATTTTGAAGCATGCATCAATGCAAGTTTAAACAGAAAGTACGCACAGAACATGACGCAACCACATAAAAAAAATATGCACAATTTCTTGAAATCAATTGCAGACATTATTAAATAGCTGAAGCGCGAGAAAATACACTCCGACTTTGGAATGAAATGTTGACTATTCACATCTCATGTTGCCTGACTACAATATTTTATCTTCATATGTACGTTAATAAATACACACTGTGTTAATTTTGGAATGTTTACCTGCCTGCAATACCCACTGTAGTAAGTAAGTCAATAGGGCTAACTGGCTAGCTACTACTGTTAGCTAGCCATATAGCCACGAAGAATTGTTTGCTAGCTATGCACCTACGAATAATTAATCTACCTTGCATAACATTAGTTTTAGGTCATTTTGCCTGTTAAACAATCTGGTTAGTGTCATGCCCTGACCTTAGAGAGACGTTTTATTTCCTCTATTTGTTAGGTCGGGGTGTGATGTGAGGTGGGCATTCTATGTTGGATATTTCTTTGTTGTGACTGAGTAGGGTTCCCAATCAGAAGCAGCTGTATATCGTTGTCTCTGATTGGGAATCATACTTAGGCAGCCTTTTCCCATCTGTGTTTTGTGGGTAGTTATTTTCTGTTTAGCATTCTGTGCCTGACGAAACTGTTCGCTTTCGTTTTGGTGTTTTTTGGTTATTTCTTGTTTGAGTGTTTCTTGGTAATAAATATCATGAACACTTACCACGCTGCGTTTTGGTCCACTTCTTCTTCAACTACAAACGAGAACTACCCACCACCAAAGGACCAAGCAGTGTGGTCAGGATGAATGGACCTGGGAAGAAATCCTAGATGGGAAAGGACCCTGGAGGCAGGCCGAGGAGTATCACTGTCCGAAGGAGGAAATAGAAGCAGCGAGAGCAGAACGGCGACGCTACGAGGAACTAGCACGGCAACAACGGAAGCCCGAGAGGCAGCTCCCCAAAAAATTTTTGGGGGGGGCACACGGGGAGATTGGCAGAGTCAGGGTTGAGACCTGAGCCAACTCCCCGTGCTTACCGTATTATTTATAATATAATACACACTTAACCAGCATGGCTACCACAGCATTCTGCAGCGATACGCCATCCCACCTGGTTTGCACTTAGCGGGACTATCATTTGTTTTTCAACATGACAATGACCCAACACACCTTCAGGCTGTGTAAGGGCTATTTGACCAAGAAGGAGAGTGATGGAGTGCTGCATCAGATGACCTGGCCTCCACAATCACCAGACCTCAACCCAATTGAGATGGTTTGGGATGAGTTGGACCGCAGAGTGAAGGAAAAGCAGCCAAGAAGTGCTCAGCATATGTGGGAACTCCTTCAAGACTGTTGGAAAAGCATTCCAGGTAAAGCTGGTTGAGAGAATGCCAAGCGTGTGCAGAACTGACATCAAGACAAAGGGTGGCTACCTTGAATAACCTCAAATATAAAATATATTTTGATTTTTGTAAAAAAAAATGGTTACAACATGATTCAATATGTGTTTTTTCATAGTTTTGATGTCTTCACTATTATTCTACAATGTAGAAAATAGTAAAAAATAAAGAAAAACCCTTGATTGAGTAGGTGTGTCGAAACATTTGACTGGTACTGTATATGTTCGGGTCAATGGAGGTTGGTTAAGAACTAGGTGTATGGAAAGTTACTGAGTCGGGCAATGGAGGGAGGCAGAAAGTTTACATTTGGTCAAACATGTTATTCTTTATTCTCATGGATCCTATGGAGGGAGGTAAAGGGCAACAGTCTGGTTTCAGTCAGTGATAAGGTAGGACAGCCGTGGAGGAGTGAGGAATTTGGGCCGTGGTCAGGTCAGATGAAGTGAGAAGGAACAGTCCTATTACACACATACTTACATGCCCACAAAGGATCTAGCAGGAGGCGGGGCCATGACTACACCAGTAAGAGGAACCAATTAAGTTCCTGACTAGCAACAAAGATTTATTGGCAGTCTAGATGTGTAAGGAGTTTACTTCTCCTAGTAGGAGGGTGAAAATATATGTGCTTGTGAAAACCTGTCTTTGTCTTCGTAGCTGTTTGACCCAGTGGGTGAATAAACTTGGTTTGAGCTTTTTCCAAGTCCTTCGTTTTAGTTTTTACTCTGTATGTTTAGAACCTAACAACACAGGAAACTGTTGAGCGTGAAAAGCCCAACAGTGTTGCAGTTCTTGACTCACTCAAACCGGTGCGCCAAGCACGTACTACCATACCCCGTTCAAAGGCACTTTTACATCTTTTGTCTTGCCCATTCACCCTCTGAATGGCACACATACACAATCCATGCCTCAATTGTCTCATGACTTAAAAATCCTTATTTAACCTGTCTCTTCTCCTTTACACTGATTGAAGTGGATTTAACAAGTGACATCAATAAGGGATAATAGCTTTCACAAGTCAGGTGTTCCAAATGTTTTGTACACTCCCCACAAAATGTTTCAGAGGATTCATTTCAAGGCTATGGCCTACGAGATTCTGGTCCTGCCTTTCAGGCTCTCCCTATCGCCCGCACCTTTTCTATGGTGGTGGAGGCGGCTTTGACACCGGTGCGGTGCCAGGGGATCAGAGTATTGACCTATCTGGACGATTGGCTGGTCGTAGCAGAGTCGAGGGGACAGATGGATTGCCACACTGCCACACTGGTTTCCCATATTCAGTCTCTAGGGTTCATAGTGAATAACAAGAAAAGTTGTTTGACTCCGGCTCAGCGCATTCAGTTTCTTGGTCTCGTTCTGGACTCAATTCTAAATCATGCGTTTTTGTTCCAACAGAGGATGGTCACATTACGGCTCTGTCTGGCACAGTTTCAGTTGGGGCACTCTGTGCCTTTTATCTTGTGCCTGCGGTTATTGGGTCTGATGATGCATTTGTTTCAGTGCTGGGTGATTGCTACTCGTCTGGGTGCATCTCACCACTGCCATCAGTTTCTCAAGGTATCTTCGACGTGCCTAAGAGAGTTGATTCCTTGGAGTGACCCACTACTGCTGTTGCAGGGGGTTTTCATGGGCCAGGTAGTGTCCCGCAGGGGGATCATGACAGATGCATTCTTACTGAGATTGGGAGCGCTGTGTGTGGGCTACTCAGAAAGAGGGATTTGGTCAACAGTGCAAAGGGCTCTGCATATCAATTACCTAGAGCTACTGACTGTTTTGCTAGAGCCGAGGTATTTTCTTCCCGTGTTGGAGGGCCAGCATGTGTTGGTGAGGTGCGATGAAATACATCAACAGGCAGGGTGGGACGCGGTCTCTCTCTCTGCTAAACTTGGCCTGTAATTTGCTCGTATGGACCAGCGCGCATTTGCTGTCGCTCAGGGCGACATATCTTCCCGGCTCTCAGCGTGGGTGTGGATCTACATTCCAGGGGGGGGTCCTAGCTCTACAGAGTGGAGACTGCCCCCCTCGGTGGTTGTCCAGATATGGGACCGGTTCGGCAGGGCTGACATAGATCTGTACACATCGCGAGTAAAACACGCATTGTCGTCTGTTCTTCTCAATGAGGGATCTGGGTGCTCCGTTGGGAACGGAGGCTTTGGCGTATCAGTGGCCTCGAATCCTGCTCTATGCGTTTCCCCCTGTGGACCTGATTCAGGCCACCGTGGAGAGGGTCCGTCAGGAGGGTCTGTTGTTGATTCTGGTGGCTCTCCATTGGCCCAGACAACCCTGGTTCCTGGAGATCATCCGCCTGTTGGGTGGGGACCTGTGGAGGGTTCCGTGTCATTTGGATCTATTGTCCCAGGTGCACGGGAGAGTTTGGCACCCACGACTACAGATATGCAATCTATGGGTTTGGCTACTGAAAAGTTGAAATTGAGGGCTAGTGGTTTACCTTCCAACGGGATTATGACTATACAGTTGTCACGTGCGCCCTCTACAAGAGGGTTGTATACATATAAGTGGCGCACGTTAGAGGGTTGGTGTCTGGTTAAAGGAGTTTCTTCTTTTCAGAGCTCTTTGGTAAAAATGTTTGTTCTTGCAAGAGTTTTTTGAGCTGGGCCTTTCTTTTTCCACATTGAAGGTTTATATGGCAGCTATCTCAGCGTGTCATGTAGGGATTGACAACTCTACCCCGGGGTCTCCTCCTCTGGTGATGCGTTCCTTAAAAAGGCGTGCATCTGCTCAGACCAGTGCCTAAGCCTATGGCACCAACCTGTGACCTGGCTTTGGTCTTGTGTCAGCCAAGTGCATTTGGGATCCCCATCTTCATCAGTGCACCCTTCCTGTTTGGAGTTCGCGCCAGGCTACTGCAAAGTGATGTTACGTCCTAATGCAGCTTTTGCTCCCAAGGTTATGCTTATGTCTTACAGGTCCTTAGCTTTCGAGCTGTTCCATTTCTCGCCGCCTGTTTCCTTCCAGTGAACAACGGAGGTTGCATGGACTGTGAATGGTGTGCGTTTTACGCACGTATATGGATAGGATTGCGTTTGTGACCAGATTCACGAATCCACCTTGCGGCAGGGTGCTTTCTAAGCAGCGTCTTCTCATTGGATTTTGGAGGCTATCTCCCTGAAATATTACAGCAAAGGACAAAGGTTGGCTAGCGGTGTGCGCTCACTCCACTAGGGGTGTTGCGGCTTCTTGGGCACTGTTCAGGGGCATGTTGATTGGTGATGTCTGTGCTACAGCGAGTTTGGGTTCCCCACATACCTTTTTCCCAGTGTGGCTCATAGTGTTCTTATGGCTGGGTCAGGGAGTGGGTGTCAAGCAGTGCCCAGGTTGTGCATATTATCAGGGTTACCACATTTTCCTGTGGGTTTGAGCCTTGGCAGCACGCGAGTACAGTTTCCAGGTTACTGCATGTCTCCTGTGGGTTTGAGCCTCGGGCTGCCATGCTTCATCAACTCTGGTCCCTGCTATGCAGCATGTGCGCTATACCAAGTCACGACAGGTATTCTGTTGTTTTGGACTTGGGGTCCCTTGTACGAGTTCTGACATTTCAGGCTTGCAAGGTATTGTTCTTGGAATCATGGGATCTATGGACTTGGGCTGCAGTGGCAGCGTGTCAGTGCGCATAGCCAAGTTGCAGCAGGTCCTGGTTCCCTATATGGGTCTCTGACAGTTCAGGACTCATGAGGATTTGACAGTTCAGGCTTCTCAGGTAAGTGGATTTTGGTTAAAGCAGCCCCCCGTACCTCTCTGATTGAGAGGTTGGGTTAAATGCAGAAGACACATTTCAGTTGAAGGCATTCAGTTGTACAAGTGACTAGGTATCCCCCTTTCCCTTTCCCTTCATTAGGGAAAAAGGTGGCTTGTGTAACCCCTTTTTGGAGACGATGAAACCTGTGTGTACGTGGGCTGCCATGGGCCTCCAAGTTTGGTACCCTCTGGGCCGGCTTTGGATGTGATTGTATGTCCCCATTGTATGTTATACCAAGTGACCGACTGAAAGGGAACGTACAGTTATGAATATAACTACTGTTCCCTGAAGGAGGGAACGCGGTATAACATATTTTGGCCTCTTGCCGTCAGAGGGTTGATGAAATTCATGTGAGCCCGGCATGTGAGCCCGGCATTATAGCCAGGAAGGCGGGGCTTCTGGGGGTGAGCTCCATTGGCCTGTTGGGCGTTTTCTTCAGGTGAATATGGTTGGTCGTTGACTCCCCATAGTATGTTATCCCTCGTTCAGTCCTTCAGTGAACAGTAGTTATATTCATAACTGTATATTTGTGTGTTTTTTTTGCTTGTTTGGCAGGGTGAACCTGACCCAGCTGGGAGGCTCCTGCTGTAGTGACACCGGGGCTATGAGGAGGCGCTGGAGTTGGCTGGACCACGAGCCCCATGTCCACACCCCTCCCTTCCAGCCCATCTGTCTGACCCTCAGCCCCAACATCAGCCTCCGCATCCAGACCCAGGACTGCATCTACCTCACCTTCACCTCTCGCAAGAGAAGTGTGAGGTTCAACGTGGGGGCCAAACTCAAGGTGAGACACTGACATTGTCAATTACAGATTCAATAAAGACATCAGGTGAGGGGCGTACATTACTCTAATCATGCGAGAAGCACAGGAGAATACCATGCTTTATAATGAGCACTGAAGTTGAACACAGCTTTCTACTAACACCCACTCATATCAGAGCTGATCACTTTGCTTTTCCCCAGCTGGAGCACTTGAAGAGCCTGATGTTGCCAGGGCCAGACCTGGACCAGAGACACCTCCACATGAAGAGTGCAGAGATCTACAACCTTCTGCAGAGGATGCAGGGCTATATCACCTACCAGCAGGCCCCAAGTCCACAGAAGGTCATGCCCCAATATAGCCTGGTCTCTCAAATGGAGAGACTGAAGACACCTCTGGACAAGCACCACTCAGTCAAGAAGAGAGTTCAGATAGCTACCAAAGCCAAATAATTCATTTTTCATTAAATTATATTGGATACAGCAACTTGTCTAGTCTCAAAAACAAAAAAATGCACAATGAGACAAGTGCTTTTGTATAGTGTGAACAATGAGACAAGGACAGCAGATATACTAATGTCATCCTTTTTAATCAGATTGTTCATGGATAAATACAGTAGTTACACTATACACACACACTTCTATACAGAGGATGCCAAAGAAAAAGCTGCAGTTAAGTTTCCATTAACTTTGTAATTCATTGAATGTGGGAGTAGCATTAGGCAAATATATCCATAATATATTACATTTCTGAGTAAGACCACTGACTTCCCCATTCCTTTACAGTGCAAAACTGCTCTAGACAAAGGTCCATTAACACCAAGCTATAGAGAAGTTCAAGCATCCCAAATACAAAAGAAAAGGTAAAAAAAGACAAATTAAACAAGTTCTCAGGTTTTTTTTTTTTTTTTACATGTATGCAACAAGTTGAAAAAAAAAAACATTAACAGAGAGAGCAGGAGGAATAAGTATCATTTGGAAACCACTGACAAACAGTAAAACAGAAGGGTTCCTTTATTAAAAACAGACCAAGGGAGCAGTGTTAAAACCTGAGAGCCCTGCAGCACAGGCTGTCACAGACCAGAGATCTCCATGTTCAAAGAGAAAGGCGTAGAGTTGTTACATATCGTGCAGCATGTTTTCTTTTCATTCCGTCTCTTAATCCATTAACAAATTAAGCATAAACGTGGCGGCTGCTCGTCGCTCATTAGCTACCTGACTAATTAATAAGGTTCTATCTCCTCTATTAGCCTGGTTAGAGTGTCCTTATTCCAGCTGCTCAACATTCCCCCTTGTTTCCCATTTGCTACGCTCACTGAATGTGCCAACTTATCTTGACTCAGAAATGTTTTATTATTATGATAAGAGAAATACAGTTGATATAGCCAATAACCCTAGTCTGTGTGGATCTCTCCCACATAAAAAAAGTAAGCCCAACACCTTCCAATTTTAGTTGAACAAATTGATTCAAGATCAGTACCAAAAAGAAAATCTTAATTTCACCTGATCCTACCAACTGAGTGATTGAATGCCTAACTAGACCACGACATGCTCGGAAGCTGTTGGTTGTGTCAGTGTTTGGGGTATCTTTGGCCTTGTGTAGGATCTTTGCAGGTTGAGGGCCAAAGACTAACACAGTCCTTCTCCTAGACTTTTGCTCCACAAGCTCCAGGTCTGGCTAGGTCAGGGCTGGATTAACCCTCCTGTCCACCCTTCTGTCCAGACCAGACAGAGCTCTGCTGACCAGGCCTTCAGGTTACTTATTCACAGACAACAGCAGGTTAATCTGAAGAAGAGAGAGAGCATAAACACAGTGAGGACTCACTCCACTAAAAACATCCAGCATGACTTTGAATGTCACTCCAGACAACACTACACACAGTGAAAACCTGAATAAACCAAGGTTGAATAAATACACATGAAAAAAGATATTGAGATCGAACAGCCATTTCCAGAAAGAGATTGTAATACCTTGCCCTTGGTTATGATTTTGTAAGTGTAGCCAGTACCAGCCTTACCTGTTCCATAGAAGGGCAAGCGATGATCTGAAGGTCCTCGCCACTGTATTCCTCCTGAAGCAAGGCGTGCAGTCTCTGGAACACCTGCTGGATGTTGTTCTGTGGGAGAAAACAGCAGGTTAGTCAGAGAGCTGCTGGAGAGAAATGATCCCCTCGCTGGTCCCCTTTGTATCCCAGTTGCCATGTCAACGGTGTTATTGTGCACTTAGATTCACTTACTGTAGATTAGCACCTAGCTGTGCACAAAGAGCCGTGATAACTACTGAAGAATTATTTATTTTTTAATAAGCAGGGACAAGGCTTAAAAAAAGTAGCTGCAAATTGCTCAGCCTGAGCACCTGCTGAAAAGATCCTTATTTGTTATGTAGGAGTGTGCTAAAACCCCTATGAGCTCCTGTTACTCTACAGGGTTAGCCTGGCCCAAGATCTGTTTATTTGTACTTTGGCAAGACAGCAGAAACATATCTGGGACCAGGCTAGTACAGGGTTGGTGAAAGGAGGAGAGTTTAAACTCCACTGTCTAACAGACACCCACCCGGACAGGCTTGAAGAGGATAAACTCTGTGTCTCTGTTGGCCAGGTACAAGGACATGCTCTGTAACGTGCTTGGCAGCTTGCTCTTCATCACCCTGTAGGTAGCCATCACTATGTCGTTGATCTTGGCTAAAAAGGGGAGAGAGAGAGAGCGCTTGAGTCATTTTTCAGTTCCAAGCCTTCCTTCCACCACATGATTTAGAGGTTTCACTGAAATATGATGATACGGTTTCTTACCTGGCTGTGCCCAAGGTTGTTGGGAGAGGTTGTACGTGGGACCTCCTTGGATCGCCATGGTTTTCAGAGCGGACACCTGAAACAACACAAGACAAGTTCCCATCTTCCTCAGTGAAGGACAACGTGAGTTAGTCTTGACTATAAGTCCTATTCTAGATTGAGGAAGGCATTTGTTGAAAGTGCTATATACAGGTACCTGCCAAAATAAAAAGGAAACACTTGAGTAAATGAGGGACACAAAAGTATAGTAGGTGCTTCCACACAGGTGTGGCTCCTGAATTAATTAAGCAATTAACATCTCATCATGATTAGGGTCATGTATAAAAAAAAAAAGAAAAGCCCAAGTAGCACATTATTTTGGCTACCATGGCCCGAAGAGATCTCAGTGAATTTTAAAGAGGGATCTCAAAAGAGCTCAAGGGGTTTAAAGGGAGAGAGTGTGTGTGTGTGTGTGTGTGTGTGTGTGTGTGTGTGTGTGTGTGTGTGTGTGTGTGTGTACGCGCGCGTGTGTGTGTGTGTGTGTGTGTGTGTGTACGCGCGCGTGCGTGTGTGTAAGTCACCAGTTCTCAACCCAATTGAACAGGTATGGGAGATTCTGGACCAAATTCTGGAATTTCTTGTGGAAGAACGGTGTCACATCCCTCCAATAGAGTTCCAGGCACTTTGTAGAATCTATGACAAGGCGCACTGAAGCCGTTCTGGCCCAACACCCTATTAAGACACTTTATGTTGGCATTTCCTTTCATTTGGCAGTTACCTGTAAGTCCAATTCATTATAACCACTTTAATACTGTATGACTTTTAATACTGTATGAGAAAGACCATGGATGATGGGCACTGAGTAGATTCAGAACAGAAGGTCACAATGTTTTAAAACGAAACCCATCACATTTGAAAAGGCCTAGATTCCAGTAGAATAAGATTCACCTTTATCTTTCAGTTTTACTGCACAAAATCATGACCCTCAGTCAGTAGTCAGTGAATAACCAGAAAAAGAAAAGAGAAAGTCCAAGGTCAGGTTTTTGAAGTCTGAGCCCCAGGCTATCTGTCTGCCTCTCCTCTCGGTCAGACTGAAACGTTACCTTGGTGAGAAACTCCTCCAGATTCCCAACAAAGAGGTGAGTCTGCTGCTGGATGAACTGCTCACAGCTAAACTTCAGATGGCGGTCCACGTCCTTCTTCGAATCTATGTAGTGCTCCTTTATCTCCGGTGATCCCTAAGGTCCAATAGAGAGAGAGAGAGAGGGGTTAGTAACTAGTAAGTGGTAGTATAGATGAAAAATGACATATACTGCCAGGTTTTCCTGACATAGAGACAGGACCAGGAGTTATTTTTTCCTGTGTGAAAGTATTCAGATGCCTTGAATTTCTTCACCATTTACTGCTTTACCAAATGTGATTAAAATTGACGTCATTTATTGTCAACAATTTACACAAAATACCCTGAGGTCAAAGTGGAAGAATATTTATTTTGAATTCTTAAGATAAAAGAATTCATAACTAAAATACAGTCGTTGCATAAGTGTTCAGCCCTTTTCTTTCAGCAAGCCTAAATTATTTTACGAGTAACATTTGGCTCAACAAATCACAAATTACATGGACTCACTCTGTGAAATAATAGGGGTTGATTTTTTTTTATGACTAACCCTTCCTCTGTCCCCATACATATATCTTTAGGTCTCTCGGTCAAGTATTGAATTTCAAGCATAGATTCAACTACAATGACCAGGGAGCATTTCGAAAGCCTCATAAAGAAGGTCAGTGGTTGGTAGATCGGTAGCAATAACAAATCATAAGCATGGTGAAGTTAATAATTATGCTGTGGATTATATATTAAACCACCCAGACACATCAAAGATAGTCATTCTTCTGAACTGAGCTGCAGGACAGGAATGAAACTGCTCAAGGATGTTACCATGAGGCTATTGATGATTTTAAAACTGCTTCAAAGTTCAATGTCAGTGATGGTAGAAAACTAAACATGGATCAACAACATTGTAGTGACTCCGCAATAATGGCCTCAATGACAGAGTGAAAAGAATACAAATATATAGAATAAAACTATTCCAAAACTAAAGTAAAACGGCAACAAACAAAACAGGAAATGAACACTTTTTGGCCTAAACGCAAAGCCTTATTTTTGGAGCAATTCCAACACATCACTGAGTAACTGTTTCCTTATTTCAAGCATGGTGGTGGCTGCATCATGGTATGGGTATGCTTGACATTGGCAAATACTGGGGAGTTTTTCAGGATAAAAATAAACTGGATGGAGCTAAGCACAGGCAAAATCTTAGAGCAAAAAACTTGCTTCAGTCTGCTTTACACCAGAGACAGGGAGAGTAAATTACTTTTCAGCAGGGCAATAACCTATAACACAAGGCCAAATCTACACTGGAGTTGCTTACCAAGAAGACTGTGAATGTTCCTGAATGTCCACGTTACAGTTTTGACTTAAATCAGCTTGAAAATCTATGGCAAGACTCCAAAATTGCCATCTAGCCATGATCCAACATTTTGACAGAGCTTGAAGAATTTTGAAAGGAATAATGGGAAAATATTGCACAATCCAGGTGTGCAAAGCTCACAATAAGACTCCGCTGTAATTGATGCCAAAGGTGTTTCTAACATGTATCGCCTCAGGGTGCTGAATACTTATGCAAAGACTATATTTTAGTTATTTAATTTCTAGTAATCTTTTATTTTTTTTTCTCTCCACTTTGACATTAGAATATTTTGTATAGATTTTTGAAAAAAAAAGGACTAATACATTTTTAATCTCACTTTCTAACACAAAATGTGAAGAAATCCAAGGGGTCTGAACACCATTGCAAGGCACTGTATATGTATTCTATATTCAAACCAAATCAAAAACTTTACCTCTAATAGAAATTCTAGGATAGCGTTGTGGCTGTTGAGTCTGAAGAAACCAGGAACAGATTTTGGATTCATCATTTTGAAGGCAGCATCTGATTTGAGACAAAAAAAGAAGATTCATCTTGCTGAAGGATTAGAGTGCCCTCTAGTGTTACAAGTGAAATACGAATTTGGCTGAGATGAGTGCTAAAACAGGAACACTTCTACCAAAAGCTACGAGTTATACAGTATCTCAAGTTATTACCACTACTATAACAGTCATATGTGCATTTGATGGACACAATGGGCATTCCCCACTGATAATGACAATATAATGACAGGTTTTATGGAGCCAGAACATACATTCGCTGGCCTAATCTTTCCCTCCTCACCTCTGGTTCTCTTCAGGTCCAGAGAGATCTCCTTGATGGCAAAGTCTGTGTGGAAGGGAGCGATCTGTTCCCTCATGATCAGCAGGTGTTTGATCAGAAACAGCTGACCGTCTACCTGCGTCTGGACAAGACGAAGCCATAGCGCTAAATATAACATCTGAATAATCCAAATGTAACCTTGTTCCAAAAACAAAACTAGTATTGTGCCATTTATAGAGGAAAAAAATTAATAACAAGCTAATAGTAAAGCTACAGTTGTGTTTCTCAATTACACCCTATACAGGCAGAAACGTATAATAAAACGCATCACATGCACTGCGCCAACCCCCAAAAATAATAATAAAAAAATAAAATAGGCGCCAACCTTGTTCTTCAGGATGACATCGGACGCTTTGAGCAGGGAGTGGATGCAGGCAGACAAGGCCTCTTGCGATAAGCCCTGGAAGACAGCTCTCTGGAAAGCCAAGAAATTCAATGCATCAACACAGGGACAACATGGTGGATGGTAGATTAAAGAGATCAAGAGGAAAGGTCAAATAGTATCATGAAATGGACTAGGCTCATGATTCATTCATATGACTATCTCATATATCGAAGAGTAAACATGCAAAATGGCAGATAATCAAAGCACTCACATCTATGCACCTATAGAGCTTGGACAAGCAGACCAGCGTCCGCCTGACTGTGGGGTACCACATGCCATGCAGGTCAGCGGGAGAGATGGATGGCTGCAAGCGGGACGAGTCTATACTACCTGTATGCAAGGAAAAGAGAGGAGGGCAGAAAGGTACAACAGTAAGACTTATGCTTCTACACCTGCATTGCTTGCTGTTTGGGGTTTTAGGCTGGGTTTCTGTACAGCACTTTGTGACATCAGCTGATGTAAGAAGGGCTTTATAAATACATTTGATTGATGAACAGAATGCACTATTCACAACATATAAAGATAAGATATCCCTTTACACTCATTTGTAAACACTGACTTGCGTTACTGGCTCTCCTGTCATTTGCATCTTCAAGCTGCACGTCTGAAAATGACGACTCCTGGGCCATTAGCTTCATCTGCTCTTCCTTCAGGCTCTGGGCAATTTTCTGTAACCCCATGAGAAAGAGAGAGATGGATTACAAACTGTCTTTATTTTGTATCGAGGACGGCTGCAGGTAGAACTCAGATCTAGGATCAGCACACCTTCCCCAAATCTTAACCATGGGGGGGGGGGGGGGGGTTGTAATAGGAATTACTAGGTGAAAATTGAAGAGCAGCCGCAGATAAAGTCAATCAATCTGGTTTATTACAAGTTGCAACAGCACAGAAGCTGAGAAAAATGTAATGTCTAGCTGGCCTCTTAGAGACAAGCCCTTTATATTTTAAATCAAACAGCACCACGTGTTCTGTAAACACCAACCCCAGAGGCTTGTAGGAAGACAAAACTAAATGCAGTGACTGTCAGCTGCTACAGAATCACACAATACAATAATAATCAAGTGGCCCCTGTCCTTGTACCTCCAGTCTGGCGTCAATTACAATCAACAAAACATTGCACAAACAGAACACTGGAAATCATGTGTATTACAGAAAGGGAACACTTAACTGTTTAACTCTTAAACATTCCATTTACAGAGAGGTTAACAGAAAATGTACAGTGGCTTGCGAAAGTGTTCACCCCCTTGGCATTTTTCCTATTTTGTTGCCTTACCACCTGGAATTAAAATTCTTTTTTTGAGGGGTTTGTATCATTTGATTTACACAACATGCATACCACATCGAAGATGCAAAATATTTTTTTTCTTGTTAAACAAACAAGAAATAAGCCAAAAAAACTAAACTTGAGCATGCATAACCCCCCCCCCCCCCAAAGCCAATACTTTGTAGAGCCACCTTTTGCAGCAATTAGAGCTGCAAGTCTCTTGGGGTATGTCTCTATTAGAGGTCGACCGACTATGATTTTTCAACGCCGATACCGGTTATTGGAGGGCCAAAAAAGTCGATACCGATTAATCGGCCGATTTTTTTATTATTATTTGTAATAATGACAATTACAACAATACTGAATGAACACTTATTTTAACTTAATATAATACATCAATAAAATCAATTTAGCCTCAAATAAATAATGAAACATGTTAATTTTGGTTTAAATAATGCAAAAACAAAGTGTTGGAGAAGAAAGTAAAAGTGCAATATGTGCCATGTAAGAAAGCTAACGTTTAAGTGCCTTGCTCAGAACATGAGAACATATGAAAGCTGGTGGTTCCTTTTAACATGAGTCTTCAATATTCCCAGGTAAGAAGTTTTAGGTTGTAGTTATTATAGGACTATTTCTCTCTATACGATTTGTATTTCATATACCTTTGACTATTGGATGTTCTTATAGGCAGTTTAGTATTGCCAGTGTAACAGTATAGCTTCCGTCCCTCTCCTCGCTCCTACCAGGGCTCGAACCAGGAACACATCGACAACAGCCACCCTCGAAGCAGCGTTACTCATGCAGAGCAAGGGGAACAACCACTCCCAAGTCTCAGAGCGAGTGACGTTTAAAACGCTATTAGCGCGCACCCGCTAACGAGCTAGCCATTTCACATCGGTTACACCAGCCTAATCTTGGGAGTTGACAGGCTTGAAGTCATAAACAGCGCAATGCATTGCGAAAGCTGCTGGCAAAACGCACGAAAGTGCTGTTTGAATGAATGCTTACGAGCCTGCTGGTGCCTACCACTGCTCAGTCAGACTGCTCTATCAAATCATAGACTTAATTATAATATAATAAACACACAGAAATATGAGCCTTAGGTCATTAATATGGTCGAATCCGTAAACTATCATCTCGAAAACGAAAAGTTTTTTTTTCTTTCAGTGAAATACAGAACCGGTCCGTATTTTATCTAACGGGTGGCATCCCTAAGTCTAAATATTCCTGTTACATTGCACAACCTTCAATGGTATGTCATAATTACGTAAAATTCTGGCAAATTAGTTCGCAACGAGCCAGGCAATGAACGCAAGAGCAGTGACACAATTTCATGTTAGCAGGCAATAGTAACTAAATATGCAGGTTTAAAAATATATACTTGTGTATTGATTTTAAAGAAAGGCATTGATGCACATTGGTGCAACGACAGTGCTTTTTTCGCAAATGCGCTTGTTAAATCATCACCCGTTTGTCGGAGTAAGCTGTGATTTGATGAGAAATTAACAGGCACCGCATCGATTATATACAATGCAGGACACGTTAGATAAACTAGTAATATCATCAACCATGTGTAGTTAACTAGTGATTATGTTAAGATTGATAGTTTTTTATAAGATAAGTTTAATGCTAGCTAGCAACTTACCTTGGCTTCTTGCTGCCCTCGCGTAACAGGTAGTCAGCCTGCCATGCAGGTTCCTCGTGGAGTGCAATGTAAGGCAGGTGGTTCGAGCGTTGGACTAACCAGAAGGTTGCAAAAACGAATCCCCGAATCCCCCTGAACAAGGCAGTTAACACCCGTTCCTAGGCCGTCATTGAAAATAAGAATGTGTTCTTAATCTGACTTGCCTAGTTAAATAAAGGTGTAAAAGAAATATTAATAAATTAAAATTTAAAAAATATTAAAAAATAAATACATTTAAAAAATAAATAAAATAAAAAACGGCAAACCGATTACCGATTGTTATGAAAACTTGAAATCAGCCCTAATTAAATCGGCCATTCCGATTAATTGGTCGACCTCTAGTCTCTATAAACTTGACACATCTAACCACTGGGATTTTTGCCCATTCTTCAAGGCAAAACTTCTCCAGCTCCTTCAAGTTGGATGGGTTCCACTGGTATACAGCAATCTTTAAGTCATACCACAGATTCTCAATTGGATTGAGGTCTGGGCTTTGACTAGGCCATTCAAAGACATTTAATGTTTCCCCTTAAACCACTCAAATGATGCTTTAACAGTATGTTTAGGGTCATTGTCCTGCTGGAAGGTGAATCTCCCTTCCCAGTCTCAAATCTCTGGAAGACTGAAACAGGTTCCCCTCAAGAATTTCCCTGTATTTAGAGTCATCCATCATTCCTTCAATTCTGACCAGTTTCCTAGTTCCTGCCGATAAAAAAACATCCCCACAGCATGATGCTGACACCACCATCACTGTGGGGATGGTATTCTTGGGGTGATGCGAGGTGTTGGGTTTGTGCCAGACATAGCGTTTTCCTTGATGGCCAAAAAGCTCAATTTTAGTCTCATTTCACCAGAGTACCTTCTTCCATATGTTTGGGGATTCTCCCACATGCCTTTTGGCAAACACCAAACGTGTTTGCTTATTTTTTTTCTTTAAGCAATGGCTTTTTTCTGGCCACTCTTCCATAAAGCCCAGCTCTGTGGAGCGTATGGCTTAAAGTGGTCCTATGGACAGATACTCCAATCTCAGCTGTGGCACTTTGCAGCTCCTTCAGGGCCATCTTTGGTCTCTTTGTTGCCTCTCTGATTAATGCCCTCCTTGCCTGATCTGTGAGTTTTGGTGGGCGGCCCTCTCTTGGCAGGTTTGTTGTGGTGCCATATTCTTTCCATTTTTAATAACGGATTTAAATGGTGCTCCGTGGGATGTTCAAAGTCTCTGATAATTTGTTATGACCCAACCCTCATCTGTACTTCTCCACAACTTTGTCCCTGACCTGTTTAGAGAGCTCCTTTGTCTTCATGGTGCATCTTGCTTGGTGGTGCCCCTTGCTTAGTGGTGTTGCAGACTCTGGGGCTTTTCAGAACAGGTATATATATATATATATATATATACTGAGATCATGTGACACTTAAATAAAGTCCACCTGTGTGCAATCTAACTAATTATGTGACTTCTGAAGGTAATTGGTTGCACCAGATCTTATTTAGGGCCTTCATAGCAAAAGGGGTGAATACATATGCACAAACCTCTTTTCCATTTTTTATTTTCACTTCACCAATTTGAATTATTTTGTGTATGTGCATTACATGAAATCCAAATAAAAATCAATTTAAATGACAGGTTGTAAAGGGGATGAATCATTTTGCAAGGCACTGTACCTTACGTTTGTATCTAGGGGTGACTCACTGAAAACAGCCACATCAGACAGACCCACCTCCATCATCTCCAGTTTCTCAGGATAGGCCAGGTCTCCGGGGGCGGGGTTGTATCCGATGATGTCAGTCTGGATGTAGATGTGTGTCCTGTAGACCAGCCTCTCCTGGACATCCTCCAGCATCTGTTTCACCACTGCATCAAAGGCCCCCAACTGACCAGCTACAAACATAGTCAGTGTATCATTTCAAATCCAAAGTGCTGGAGTACAGAGCCAAAACAACTACATTTGTCACTGTTCCAATACTTTGGAGCTCACTGTATATTGCTATCTTGTATGGTAAGATGTTCTGATAAATGTAACATACAAGTGCATATTTCCTACAAAAGAGTTAACTGTACTTGATGGTTAGAGTAACCAGAGTAGGTCCTTTGTATTGTGAATAACAGTACCGTTGTTGTGGACGTGGTCCTCCAGCATCTCATTCTTGAGGATGCCACAGAGCTCTGACAGGGTCTCCAGGTGGATAACGTGGATGATGAGTGGCCGCAGGACATCGTAAAGCGACAGACACAGCTTCTCCAGCAGCTCGCTAGAGGGGGTAAACCCGACGGCAAGCTCTATTATTCCCATTCACGTCAGACTAGCGAGCACAAGGCTCTAGTGAGTTAACTCACTGCAATGTAAAGGTCATATCTGAGTCGTCCTCTTGAAATAATATGTTGAAAGTGTATTCGTTGCTCCAAACGAAAAACACGAGCTCGTATATGAGAAAGCTAGATAATGATTTGCGTCTCCATTTTAAAGCTGCCATTTCAGTTAATGAATGCCTAAGTCAGCAATTACTACAGTAGAGACATCACCTGCTGTAGCAGATACTATTGAGAATACTGACCAGGAAATAGCCATTCATGTGAGCCTTGCCTTCAAGACAAACACCCTGTACATATACTGAAGTAGAACAGGCAGGGCTCTTTGCTTCTCAGTTACAGACAGAGCTTCTTCTGCAGCCCACTGGAAGGTTAGATACATTTACATGACACTGTGTTGAATTGTATGGCTGCCCTCAGCAAAATTCAGTTAAAACCTGAAGTCAGCAATACAACAATAGAGGTGTCATGAGCTTCAGCAGATACTATGGTGAATACTAACCAACCAGGAAATAGCCCCGCCTCCTTGACAAACATATGCAGAATGTGTTGTAGGACAAACAGTACATGCTTCTTACTCACTCCTATACCAGCACTAGGGGATGGTGCTACTTACTCTAGTCTGGGCGTGGGTTTGGAGAAGAACTCATTGTAGAGCTGGTGCTCATCCTGACAGACGTGAACCATGAAGGCACAGCCACTACGCACCTGGGAGGAGAACACAGGACAGACAGAATCGGCACTGGCAAACCATGTTGAAGGCTTCTCAGATAATCTCAATAATCAAAAATGAATGGATTCTAGTAAAAAAAATAAAAAAAATATGATGTGGTCTTACTAATGCACAGTGGTCCTTGTTGTTTTGACTGGTCAGGTCTGTGATGGTGGATGTGATGCTGGGGCTGAGGAGCTGCTCTCTCTGGTCCAGGTAGCACTGGTGGATCTCCTCTAACAGCTGGTGGTACCTGGGGATGCCAGAACGTGGGAAATAATTATACGTAGATGACAGAAAACATTACATAGGTGAGGTACTCCTGATAATGGCGTTTTAGCATACAAGAGCCCCATACTTACTCAGGAATTCTCTCTGACCTCTGCTCTATTTGTTCAATCAGTGTCTGAAAGAACAAATCACACAATTATTACATCTCTAGAAAGACAACACATAATTGCATACCAAAAGAAGGGTGGCTTAGAATGTTGATGGCAATTCCAAAAGAAAAAATAAGTAATTATACTAACTCTGACTTTGGGTGCAGCTGCTCTGAACTTGACATAGTACAGTGTGAAGGCATTGTCTGCGTTAGCCAGACCCAATGGATCCTGAAAGAAAAGTATATTCTAATCAGACATACAACTCAAGAGCGAAGACAGTTGATTGTGTACCAGTACCAAGTCACAATCGATAATAAAAGTGGCCGAGGAGTTCTTCCTACCCTTTTTGTTAACTGGTTGGTGAGATTCTGCATAGTGTTCACAGTGTGAGTCTTCATGAAGTGCATAGCTTTAGACAGACATTGTTTGAACTTGGCCAGATACACTGGGTAGTCCTTAAAGTTTGGCTGTAGGTGAAAAATAACAGAAATAAGTAAGTCATAACACAATATAGTGACACAGCTCTACAGTAGAATACGGACACTTTCCATTGTGAGCTGAAAATATACTTACATGGGACGAAACATACTCTATACAGTCATCCAATTTTGAAAGCATTGGTATAAATCCTTCACTGTTTACAGACAGTGTGGGTGAGTTTAATTTCTGCAAAGACAGAGCGAGAGAGATGATGACCTTTTGCAATGCTCGGGTTAGGAACAAGATTCACCTTCAGAGACATTTGCTCGAGGATTTCAAATGTCACAGCAAAGGAGGATGGATAAAAGGTTTAATCAGAAAACCAGCATACCGTGTTGAGGTTCTCCAACTCATTGAAATAGGAAAGCTTCTGCTGTATGCTCTCAGCCAGATCCACCAGTTCCGACTGTTAAAGAGAAAAGTCCATGTTGGCAGGGAATTATGATTTTGATAACAGGCAGAGATTTCATGTCCGATGTTGCATTCCATTACAAATGGAAACAGGTCCATACTACTATGATCTGTTGGTACCTTTTGTGCCGCTGACAGTCTCACAGCCTACATGTAAAATGGTTCTCTACCTGTTCTTTAAGGAGCTGTTCACAGGCCTCATGGAGGGTGCCTGTCTTGTTGGACACAAACAGGTACTGCTTCTGCAGAGAGTCCAGGTGCTTAAGGGCAGCATTCACGTCACTCAGAATAGCATCACATTGTTCCTGATAACAATTGAGATGGTCTCTGGTTTTCCTGCAGGAGTAACACACACGGAACATTCCAGTAAATTCCTCAGAGATAGAGATCTAATGCAGTTTAGGATGCACTGTATATAAATCTACTTTCAATTTGAGAGATCAGCAAGTGGAAAGACATGAACATCAAGTTCACCTGTGCTTAGCTCCTTCATCTTGATCCATTTGTGTCTGTAGCTTTGAAAACCAGGAGAAAAACTGCAACGCAAAGAACACTGAAATAGCTAACTACTACCCAACAAACTAACACATGCAACAATCATATGATATGAAAAACAGTAGACAGTAGAGGCATGTAATGACAGTGTGTACGTGTGTGTGCCTCAGAGGCTGTGTTTATACAGGCTGCACAATTCGTATTCTCACTAATTGGATCAGCTCTTAAAAAGAGCTGATGTGATTGGTCAAAAGACAATTTGTGGAGAAAATATCAGAATTATTAGACTGCTTTTGTAATCACAGCCAGAGTAGTAGCATTGAAGTGTAATGAAAAGCAACACACCTGTTGTGCTGTCTCTATCCTCTCATTCTCCAGATCAAGCATCTGAAAGCCCTTGAGCAGGACATCTTCTGTGGAAGCTGGTACAGTTGTCGTAAATGGGGACCGTAAAGAGCGGGATGTCAGGCTGCACAAGTCTTCAATGGGCAACTGGATAGGGAACGCAAATGCGGTTTAGACCAACACATAACACAATCAATACCGTCATAGATCTCAAAATGCTAAACAGTTAGAGCTATCTTTACCAGGTTTGATTGACAGGTTACTATGATATGAGGTTATGATTCGATGACTAATGGTATGGTATGTTAGTGAGAGTTAGCTATGCCTCCTCACAGAAGTCATCAAACAAGCATATCAACTCTGGCAAGTTGTTAGCAAAGTAGCTCGTTAGCCTAGCTGGCTAGTGGCTACTAACTAAGACTCAACAAACGACGTGGCAGACTGTAGCTAGCTAGCTAGCTATATATTTGAGCTGGCAGCTAGCTAGAATGAGTTGTGACACTAACTAATGTTATGCTCCTTAGCAAGTCCCTCCTGACAATCCTACAATGTAATCAACCAATTTGCCTTCTGGAATGCATCTTTGCACCTGTCAACTAGCTGCTAAATCGGTGGTAGCCTAGTTAGCTAGGTAATTAGCATTAGCAGCTAGCTTGTCAACTCACCTCTGCGGGAATAGGGAGGGTTTCAGCGGCAGCTCGGATGTCCAGAATAGAGTCCGTTTGTTTGTCTGTCAGGGGAGCCATGGCATCTGTCCGCCGGTCCCACTGTGACAGTTTTTCACGCGTTTCTTTATCTGTCAGGTCCAGAAAAGAATGGTCTGTAGACGCCATCATCATTCTCAGCAACATTAAACGTCAGCAACAGACTACTTCCTCTTCCGGAAAAATAGGGGGAGGACTCTGACTACAGCATCCAATGGTATGACTACTTTTCAGAACAATTTCTTTCTCATTGGTGGTTGAAACGCTTAAAACGTTGCACACATAAATAAAGGTGATAAAGGAGTGGGTGTTCTCAGGAGACCTTTAGTGAACAGTGTATTTCCAGTGCAATTGGCAAGTCTGTAATCTGTAACATTGAGTACACTGTGACATTGTTTCACTAAACAGAGAAATTACACAACCCAAAGGGACAGCATGGAAGAACTCACTGCTGTTGCCCATCAATCCTACCAGTTTTATTATGGTCTTGGTAGACTATCTCAAATCAAATATTATCTGTCACATGCACAGGATACAGCAGGTGTAAACAATACTACCGCTGCACCATCAAGAGTGTCTTGACCGACTGATTACACAAGCATTTCGCTACACCTGCAATAACATCTGCTAAACAAGTGTATGTGACCCAAAAAATATATTTTGATTTGAAGAGGTGTGTGACCTCTTGAAAAGGTCACTCAGTGTTGGGTTAAGGACATTACAATAATAGTCTTTATTGCCACATGCAAGTGCTTATAAAGACTTTACAACTGGCAGGAGACGTACTCACACTTTAAATAAACATAACAATAGCCTACTAAAACTGGTACAACACTTCCACTCACGGGGCACCACTAAGCCATTCCTCATTATAATTTCCCAGTGCACCTTGCCTTTTCAAGTGAATTGTAGAGTTACCACCTGTTACTGTATTTGTTAGAGACATGGCTGTTGAATTCATACTGTACATGTTCAGTCCTGTGGACTTCAAGTGAGTTTATACTTTAGGCAAATGCCATCATTGAAATGAATCTCTTTATGACAATACATTACATACTGTATAACATACGGCCTTGCTTTGATGACCAAGTTTTACCCTAACACAGTGGTGTTAGGAACCTCCTGGTTTACAGGCCACATCAGGACTGCAAATCACATTATTCTGGCTTGCAAAGTGATGTGTAATTCCTATTAGAAACCAGTCAGAAACCAGTCAAACTGATATCCAACAGTTTTTATTCACCCACAACCTGCATTCAGAATGACTGTCAGGGTTAGGAACATTGACAAATGAGTCTACCTAAACCATTTAAACTGGATCAATCATTTCAGTAACAGGCACAATACATCTAACTAACTGATTGGATTAGTTTAGAAGTTTAGATAAACAATTTATTTATCTTTGTGCTGCATAAGATTGATTAATTAATTAATGTACATGCAAAAACACAGATATTAAATACAATCCTAAAAAATCTAGCTACAGTAGAGCATGCTGGGCAAAACGATGATGATGGACATGGTTTTGATGGGAATGTTTTACTCTCCAAAGAATAAAATGGACACAATCAACACTGATTATTAACACCAACACTGGGGTTATTTTACACCACTAAGTATTAATTTCATTTTGTTGTTAATTGAACTCTTGAATCAATACTAGAAGTGTTACACTGGAAAATCAACACTAGGTAACACTGGCATATTTGCTGTGTACAAATGACTAACAAAACTTGAGACTTCAAACAGTGAAATGCTTACTTGCAAGCTCTTCCTCAACAATGCAGTAATACTAAGTCAGATAAAAATACACACGTGAATAAAGAAATATACAGTGCCTTCGGAAAGTATAAAACCCCTTAACTTTTTCCACATCTTGTTACGTTACAGCCTTATTCTAAAATTCATTAAATTCAATGTTTGTCCTCATCAATCTACACACAATGCCCTATAATGACAAAATGAAAACAGATTTGTTTTTAAATGTTAGCAAACAGAAATACCTTATTTATGTAAGTATTCAGACCTTTTGCTATGAGACTCGAAATTGAGCTCAGGTGTATCCTGTTTCCATTGATCATCCTTGAGATGTTTCTACAACTTGATTGGAGTCCACCTGTGGTCAATTCAATTGATTGGACATGATTTGTAAAGGCACACACCTGTCTATATAAGGTCCCACAGCCGACAGTGCATGTCAGAGCAAAAGCCATGAGGTTGAAAGAATTGTCTGTAGAGCTCCGAGACAGGATTGTGTCGAGGCACAGATAAGAGTACCAAAACAAGAGTACCAAAACATTTCTGCAGCACTGAAGGTCCCCAAGAACACAGTGGCCTCCATCATTCTTAAATGGAAGAAGTTTGGAACCACCAAGACTCTTCCTAGAGCTGGCCGCCAGGCCAAACTGAGCAATTGGGGGAGAAGGGCCTTCGTCAGGGAGGTGACCAAGAACCCAATGGTCACTCTGGAAGAGCACAAGAGTTCCTCTGTGGAGATGGGAGAACCTTCCAGAAGGTCAACCATCTCTGCAGCACTCCAACAATCAGGCCTTTATGGTACAGTGGTCAGACAGAAGCCACTCCTCAGTGAAAAGCACATGATAACCCGCTTGGAGTTTGCCAAAAGGCACCTAAAGGACTCTCAGACAATGAGAAACAAGATTCGCTGGTTTGATGAAACCAAGATTGAACTCTTTGGCCTGAATGCCATGTCTGGAGGAAACCTGGCAACATCCCTAAGGTGAAGCATGGTGGTGACAGCATTATCCTGTGGGATGTTTTTCAGCGGCAGGGACTGGGAGACTAGTCAGGTTTAAGGCAAAGATGAACGGAGCAAAGTACAGAGAGATCCTTGATGAAAACCTTCTCTAGAGTGCTCAGGACCTCAGACTGGGGCTAAGATTCACCTTCCAACAGGGTAACGACCCTAAGCACACAGCGAAGACAATGCAGGAGTGGCTTCGGGACAAGTCTCTGAATGTCTTGTGTGGCCCAGCCAGAGCCTGGCCTTGAACCCGTTTGAACATTTCTGGAGAGACCTGAAAATAGCTGTGCAGTGACGCTCCCCATCCAACCTGACAGAGCTTGAGCGGATCTGCAGAGAATAATGGGAGAAACTCCCCAAATACAGGTGTGCCAAGCTTGTAGCGTCATACCCAAGAAGACTCAATTCTGTAATCGCTGCCAAAAGTGCTTCAACAAAGTACTGAGTAAAGGGTCTGAATACTTACATAAATGTGATATTTCAAGTTTTTTGTTATTGTGCAAAAACATATGAAAACCTGCTTTTGTTTTGTCATTATGTGCTATTGTGTATAGATTGATAAGGATTTTATTTACTTAATCCATTTTAGAATAAGGCCGTAACGTAACAAAATGTGGAAAAAGGAAATGGGTCTGAATACTCTCCGAATGCACTGTACATGCTACCGGGGTGGCAGAAAACATTACATGCAAAATACACCGGCCACGAGCATGCACCATCGCACGCGTGTTGATTTTGTCCATCCACACCCAACTCAATCAGTACACGCAGGTAAAAAAAATTAAAACCAACTGTGAACCAACTATATTATAGCTGAAATGTGTTACTTTTGAGCAACCCAACCAAAATCACATGTGAGTCATAGATCTGTCATTTTCATTAAAAGCAAGTCTAAGAAGCGGTTGATCTGTTCTATGTGCGCTATGGCTACGCTTACCGTCCTTAAGTTGAGTTTTTGTCTATACCAGCTTTAAACTCCTGAATGTACAATATTTTTGGTTGTTGAAAATATTTCACAGTGGTTTAGAGGGTACAATGATTCTCTACATTATACATTGCTTGTTTTGTCACATAAACTGAAATTATTATTAGAATTTATAACTATTAGAATTTGGAAATGGCGGACCGATTTTTGCATTTGCACCTTTAATTTGGGGGCATGTCGAAACACACATGAAACATTCGTGGACATTAAGGTAGCTTGCTACTGCTAGCCCATTTGTCTTGTGTGGGAAATTATTTATTAACATATGAAATGTCTATGGTCCTTTTTTTGTAGAATTTTGACCCTGAGATATACAGAATCGAAACCTAGTAAGTTATAGTTAGATTTAAGTTATCTTTAATTAATCTCTCCTCTTTTTTCTTTCAAGCAACCACTTGGGTTTGTATCTTCCTGATTTCCAATAAGGAGGGGACTTGTCCATCTCAAATTCAGACGCTCATTCATGTGCACAAGCGGTGTGGGAAATGATTGAATTACATGTATGTGTACATTTATTTTGCAGCCCTTGTGCACTCAAGGTGGCCGGTGAGGTTAATAGTGCACAGGTCAGCGGTTTCTTCACTTGCACCCACAATTGCACCCACAATTGCTAATAACCCATCCGCAACCACCCAACTACACTACATGACCAAAAGTATGTGGACACCTGCTCATCGAACATCTCATTCCAAAATAACAGGCATTAATATGGAGTTCGTCCCCCCTTTGCTGCTATAACAGCCTCCACTCTTCTGGGAAGTATTTCTAATAGATGTTAGAACATTGCGGCCACAAGAGCATTAGTGAGCTCGGACACTGATGTTGGGCAATTAGGCCTGGCTCGCAGTTGGCTTTCCAATTCATCGATTGAGGTCAGGGCTCTGAGCAGGCCAGTCAAGTTCTTCCAGACTGATCGCGACAAACCATTTCTGTATGGACCTCCCTTTGTGCACAGGGGCATTGTCATGCTAAAACAGTAAAGGGCCTTCCCCAAACTGTTGCCACAAACATGGAAGCACAGAATCATCTAGAATGTCATTGTTTGCTCCTGAGTGGCGCAGAAGTCTAAGGCACTGCATCTCAGTGCAAGAGGTGTCACTACAGTTCCTGGTTTGATTCCAGGGCGTGATTGGGAGTCCCATAGGGCGGCGCACAATTGGTCCAGGTTTGGCCGGGGTAGGCCGTCATTGTAAATAAGAATTTGTTCTTAACTGACTTGCCTAGTTAAATAAAGGTTCAATAAAAATAATAATAAATAAAAATAATAATAAAATAAAAATGTATTATTCCTCATCCACCAAACTTTACAGGTAGCACTATGCATTTGGGTAGGTAGCTTTCTCATGGCACGTGCCAAACCCAGATTCGTCCGTTGGACTGCCAGATGGTGAAGCGTGATCCATCACTCCAGAGAACACGTTTCAACTGCTCCAGAGTCCAATAGTGGCGAGCTTTACACCACTCCAGCCAATGCTTGGCATTGCGCATGGTGACCTTAGGCTTGTGTGCAGCTGCTTGGCCATGGCCACCCATTTCATGAAGCTCCTGATGAACAGTTATTGTGCTGAAGTTGCTTCCAGAGGCAGTTTGGAACTTGGTAGTGAGTGCTGCAACCGAGGACAGATGATTTTTATGCGCTACGTGCGTCAACAATAGATGGTCCCGTTCTGTGAGCTTGTGTGGCTTACCACTTCTTGGCTGAGCCGTTGTTGCTCCTAGACTTTTCCACTTCACAATAACAGCAAAACAGTTGACATACTATATAAGCTTTTATAAAGCTTAATAAAGATCACACCTTAACAGACGGTCCCTAACCGTGCATTGATTCTCTCAAGATGTTGAAAGAATAAAATCATATGTCTCTGCCCCAGTTCCATTTCTTTATTTTACTGCAAGAAATGCTTAATTCTGCACAAGTTCATATTATATTAGGCTATGTGAGATGTTATAGACCACATAGTCAGTGTCCAGATTTCTGTTAGGCTGCTATTCCATTTAAATAATCTGAACAGTATAGTTCCCTTGACGTGCAATTTCCCGCCTTGTAGCCTCATGGAGAACCAAGCTGTGTAAATCAATGACACAAAATGTCAAACCCATCAAATGCCTTGCTTGTTAGTGCTCGCTAGATTAGTGTCATAGCTGCAACAGTGCGTGAGGATTGCCAGGTAATCACATATTAAAACCCCATCAAAATATGTTGATGTATGTCGATTTTGTGTATAAAGCACACTTCTGGCAAAGAATTATTATGTTTTTCCTCCAGGTTTTCTTCCATTTTCTGCAGTTACAAACTAGGATGTGGAACAATGCCACATTCTAAACAACTGGGAACTTAGAAATCTCTGACTTCAGTGCATACAAGACAACTAGGAACTCGGAAAAAACATGCTCCGACTGGTAAAAATCATATTGAACAGTCATTCAGCTCAAAATTCCCATTTAGGAACTTGGGCCCCTTTCTAGATCTCCGACTATCCGTCCAGAAGATTACTGACATCATGATTTGACCTCGTTTTTTTCCGACAACTCTCTGCAAAATGCGTCCTTCACGGTTTGAAAACAGTGATGAACATCACACGTAGCACCAACAGGTATGTGGGGGGAGGGTTCTTGAAATGTAACATCTCATCAAAATCTTGGAGTTGGGAGCCAGCGGACCATTCAAACCGTTTTTGCAATCCAAAATTCTCCATATCTCCAAGGGAGGCGTGACAGCGACATGATTTCGGAGGAATGGCGACACGAGACCTCCTGTCCAGTGGCTGTTGAATATGTACAGCACCTCACAGTCATCTCACATACAGTATGTAACGTAGCAGGCACTTCAATCATCCTCTTTTACTACTTCACCAAATCTTTCCCAAACATTAAAATACTGTTCTGGCCTTCCCTTCTATTTCTGTTCAACTCTCCATTTCGCGTATTTCCTCTTATTGAAACTCTGACATTGTCCTTTTTGCCTCAGTGTATCAAGTTAACTTTTTCTTCCCAAGTTCCCAAAATAATTTGTCAATTGGTGTGTAGGCCTATTTGGTGGGCTAGTTAGGCTCTAAAGCTTAGGCTTAGGCTACACACTAACATGCTGTCCACACCGCGAGCGTTGCAAAAATAAATGTACATAAATGTTATTCAATCATTGCACACACACTGCTCGCGAGCGTGTGCGTGGCCAGACGTTAAAATGGAAGTTGGTTATATTTGTGACGCTCAACGCGCAGCAAGTCCTGTCTCTCAAATCTCCTCATTGGTTTTTAGGAGCATATACCCATGTGGGTGATTGAAAGATTAACTGACCACACTCCAGTCGGTTGTAGTAATGCACCGTAAAGTTGGTTGCCAACCGCCATATCAAGTCCAAAGAAGAAAAAGAAGCCTGTTGGAAGGAGGAGATGATGAGAAACAAATCTGGTTTACCATTTTATCTGTGGATTAATTGTCAGAGTAGAGGTCCTTGTGCATTTCAGGTAAAATAACAACCTAATGTTTATATCCCAGGACAAATTAGCTAGCAACAGCAAGCTAGCTAGCTAAATTGCCATAAATGTTTAGTGCTTTTTGACCTGTCCCCAAATTAAAATATTTATTTGGTTCAGAGTTTGTTTTGATATTTCAACCTACGTGTCCTGATTGCTTCTGGTGTGGGTGAACAAACCCTATTCCTGCAGCTACCCAGTACTTAATTTGGAAACCAAATGAAATCTGTTCGATAGTAACATCTTTTCACAACAAAACATAGTTCATTAAACTTTTGACTGCCCCTGTCTCTGGGCGCTGGAGAAACAAATAAAGGAGGCTAGATCTGAATGTGTTCAATTTAGACCAATTATGTAACAATGATATCTTAAATCAGTATTTAAAAGAAAAAATATTATGCCATGTGTAAAATGCGGTTGGCTATGTATTTTATAATGGCACAATCATTATTTTAATTCAGTTTTTTGGGGGGGCTTGGGCTCATATATAGGCCTATGCTTATGCATAAGCTCTAATACGCATGTTAGTGTTTTGAAATAATCATCACTTTAGAAAGCGCTGTCCATTTTGTTGTTAGGCTTTGAAACAACATCACCAATGACCATGTTTTCCACTCAGTTTCAACCTGTTGTTGAGCTTCTTTCTTCAAATTGATCATTCACAGTGAGGTGAGTTTTAAAAGCACATACTGTTTTGATGATAAGTCTTTGATGTGATTTTCGATTGCATTTGCATTTATGTCAGAGTGGTTAAAGAGACAATAGATCCATGAGTACCAGGCCATTAGCCTGATGATCGTTGGCGAGTTGGGTAGGCTACTACTAATGCATGCATTATTTGCTCACTTTGAGGACAATACAGTGCCACTGACACGGCCCGCTACCAAAATCTGCAGTCTCTCCTTCACGTGGCCAATGTAAGTAAAACATTTAAACGTGTTAACCCTCGCAAGACTGTCGGCCCAGACGGCATCCCTAGCCGTGTCCTCAGAGCATGCACAGACCAGCTGGCTGGTGTGTTTACGGACATATTCAATCAATCCCTATCCCAGTCTGCTGTTCCCATATGCTTCAAGAGGTCTACTATTGTTCCTTTTCCCAGGAAAGCTAAGGTAACTGAGCTAAACGACTATCGCCCCGTAGCACTCACTTCCGTCATCATGTCATGAAGTGCTTTGAGAGACTAGTCAAGAATCATATCACCTCCACCCTACCTGACATCCTAGACCCACTCCAATTTGCTTACCGCCCCAATAGGTCCACAGACGATGCAATCACAATCACACTGCACACTGCCCTTACCCATCTGGACAAGAGAAATACCTATGTAAGAATGCTGTTCATCGATTACAGCTCAGCATTTAACACCATAGCACCCTTCAAACTCATTATTAAGCTCGAGACCGTGGGTCTCGACCCCGCCCTGTGCAACTAAGTCCTGGACTTTCTGACGGGCTGCCCCCAGGTGGTGAGGGTAGGAAACAACATCTCCACCTCGCTGATCCTCAACACTGGGGCCCCATAAGGGTGCATTCTCAGCCCTCTCCTGTACTCCCTGTTCACCCATGACTTCGTGGCCATGCACACCTTCAACTCAATCATCAAGTTTGCAGACGACACTACAGTGGTAGGCTTGATTACCAACAATGACGAGACAGCCTACAGGGAGGAGTTGAGGGCCCTCGGAGTGTGGTGTCAGGAAAATAACCTCACACTCAACGTCAACAAAACAAAGATGATCGTGGACTTCAGGAAACAGCAGAGGGAGCAGCCCCCTATCCACATCGACAGGACAGTAGTGGAGAAGGTGGAAAGTTTTAAGTTCCTCGGCGTACACATCACGGACAAACTGAAATGGTTCCCGCACACATACAGCGTGGTGAAGAAGGCACAGCAGCGCCTCTTCAACCTCAGGAGGCTGAAGAAATTTGGCATGTCACCGAAAACACTCACAAACTTTTACAGATGCAGAATCGAGAGCATCCTGTCGGGCTGTATCACCGCCTGGTACGCAAACTGCTCCGCCCACAACTGTAAGGCTCTCCAGAGAGTAGTGGGTTCTGCACAACGCATCACCGGGGCAAACTACCTGCCCTCCAGGACACCTACACCACCCGATGTCACAGGAAGTCCAAAAAGATCATCAAGGAGAACAACCACCTGAGCCACTGCCTGTTCACCCCGCTATCATCCAGAAGGCGAGGTCAGCACAGGTGCATCAAAGCTGGGGCTGAGAGACTGAAAAACTGAAAAACAGCTTCTATCTCAAGGCCATCAGACTGTTAAACAGCTATCACTAACATTGAGTGGCTGCTGCCAACATACTGACTCAAATCTTTAGCCACTTTAATCATAAAAAATTGGATGTAATAAATGTATCACTAGTCACTTTAAACAATGCCACTTTATATAATGTTTACATACTCTACATTACTCATCTCATATGTATATACTGTACTCTATACCATCTACTGCATCTTGCCTATGCTGCATGGCCTTCGCTCATCCATACAGAGGGGGAAAAAAATATTTAGTCAGCCACCAATTGTGCAAGTTCTCCCACTTAAAAAGATGAGAGAGGCCTGTAATTTTCATCATAGGTACACGTCAACAATGACAGACAAAATGAGAAAAGAAAATCCAGAAAATCACATTTTAGGATTTTTTATGAATTTATTTGCAAATTATGGTGGAAAATAAGTATTTGGTCACCTACAAACAAGCAAGATTTCTGTCTCTCACAGACCTGTAACTTCTTCTTTAAGAGGCTCCTCTGTCCTCCACTCGTTACCTGTATTAATGGCACCTGTTTGAACTTGTTATCAGTATAAAAGAAACCTGTCCACAACCTCAAACAGTCACACTCCAAACTCCACTATGGCCAAGACCAAAGAGCTGTCAAAGGACACCAGAAACAAAATTGTAGACCTGCACCAGGCTGGGAAGACTGAATCTGCAATAGGTAAGCAGCTTGGTTTGAAGAAATCAACTGTGGGAGCAATTATTAGGAAATAGAAAACATACAAGACCACTGATAATCTCCCTCGATCTGGGGCTCCACGCAAGATCTCACCCCGTGGGGTCAAAATGATCACAAGAACGGTGAGCAAAAATCCCAGAACCACACGGGGGGACCTAGTGAATGACCTGCAGAGAGCTGGGACCAAAGTAACAAAGCCTACCATCAGTAACACACTACGCCTCCAGGGACTCAAATCCTGCAGTGCCAGACGTGTCCCCCTGCTTAAGCCAGTACATGTCCAGGCCCGTCTGAAGTTTGCTAGAGAGCCTTTGGATGATCCAGAAGAGGATTGGGAGAATGTCATATGGTCAGATGAAACCAAAATATAACTTTTTGGTAAAAACTCAACTCGTCGTGTTTGGAGGACAAAGAATGCTGAGTTGCATCCAAAGAACACCATACCTACTGTGAAGCATGGGGGTGGAAACATCATGCTTTGGGGCTGTTTTTCTGCAAAGGGACCAGGACGACTGATCCGTGTAAAGGAAAGAATGAATGGGGCCATGTATCGTGAGATTTTGAGTGAAAACCTCCTTCCATCAGCAAGGGCATTGAAGATGAAACGTGCTGGGTCTTTCAGCATGACAATGATCCCAAACACACCGCCCGGGCAACGAAGGAGTGGCTTCGTAAGAAGCATTTCAAGGTCCTGGAGTGGCCTAGCCAGTCTCCAGATCTCAACCCCATAGAAAATCTTTGGAGGGAGTTGAAAGTCCGTGTTGCCCAGCGACAGCCGCAAAACATCACTGCTCTAGAGGAGATCTGCATGGAGGAATGGGCCAAAATACCAGCAACAGTGTGTGAAAACCTTGTGAAGACTTACAGAAAACGTTTGACCTGTGTCATTGCCAACAAAGGGTAAATAACAAAGTATTGAGATAAACTTTTGTTATTGACCAAATACTTATTTTCCACCATAATTTGCAAATAAATTCATAAAAAATCCTACAATGTGATTTTCTGGATTTTTTTTCTCATTTTGTCTGTCATTGTTGACGTGTACCTATGATGAAAATTACAGGCCTCTCTCATCTTTTTAAGTGGGAGAACTTGCACAATTGGTGGCTGACTAAATACTTTCCCCCCCACTGTATATGTATATGTACATATTCTTATTCATTCCTTTACACTTGTGTGTATAAGGTAGTTGTTGTGAAATTGTTAGATTCCTTGTTAGATATTACTGCACGGTCGGAACTAGAAGCACAAGCATTTCGCTACACTCACATTAACATCTGCTAACCGTGTGTATGTGACCAATACAATTTGATTTGATTTGTATGGGGAAGTTGGTTATGGCTCTATCACTTTCTAAGAGTCAAAGAAAATGAAACAAAACGAATGAAAGCATAAACAAAATAAAATATAGTTATCCCACCTTAATCATCTAAGTGGACTGTATTCTATATACTGTATGTCCATGGTCTTGGCAAAATGACCATATGATGGCATTGTCTAATGTCATATCTTAGGCTTTCCTAATTTGCAGTGTGTTGCTTAGGGCACTATCCTAAGTTGATAACTACATGACAAGTCTACAGCTGTAAGGCACTTGTTTTGGGCCGTCTACAGGGATGACCTATGGACTTCTGGGAAGAAAACTGGAGAGTACTCTAGCTGTAGAGTCAAAGGCTTCAAAGTAAATGTTCAACTTTACTAAGGCTGGTATTTTGCTCAAACCCTTAAGTGATCCTGATCCTGCATTTATATTTACACAAGCGCGCATGTCAAGAGAAAAAACAAGTATCCTGGTAGACTACAATTTATTCAGAATAAGTCTGACGTAATCAGGTAATTTTCAGGTCAATGCCTGGAGGTCAGTCAGAATTCGAGGGAGTGAGTCTGTAGTGGCGGTAGGTATGAAGAAGTCTATTTCATAGCTATGTTATCCACGGAGGAGCTAACCTCACGACAAAAGTACTCTCTAAGCACTGAACCAGTCGTAAGAGGTGTGATCATGGTTCATGACTTCTAATAACTTTCCTCCTTAATGGAGGGTTCTATTTATTAGGGGCATGTGTGTTGACCATCAGAAGAGTGTTCTGGAGATTCCCTTCCACGTGTTGCAATCTGATTGACTACTAACTCCTCTGTTGCTATTATCAATAGCAGTTTGACTTGTGAGGTCTCTAATCCTCTTACTGATGGTTGCTGGACTGACTGTGGTATTGGTACTGGTACTCAAGGGGACCAGTTATCCTACCGATTTATTCTGAAATGTTATCCTACAGGAACACATGATTAGAGCATTTTACTAGTTGTCTTGTAGTGGCTACTACACATGGCAAGGAATGATTATTGTTGCCATTTGTTTTGGAGGTGGAAAAGTCCACTGGACTTCCTTTACGACCAGTGTGGTACACCTCAGTAAAATCTTAGATGTTTTCTAAGATAATCCCTGTCTGCTCCTCACTGTTATCATAGGGGAGTTAACAACTAGATTAGTTTTATGCTCTGGCGGCCTCGTATGGTGTTGGATGTAGTCTCGACCCCCCTACCGGCCTCGATGAGGCTCATCATGGGTCTGGGCTACTATTCTTCCCCTTTGTGTCTCGTGACCTCTCCACCAGCGATTGGTGTTGGTATCCGAGACGCAAACGAAAAGTTCGGACCCTATGTACGAGTTGTCAGTGGCCGCGTTGTTATGAGAATGGCTGTAACCTTTCAACCGAACCTCCTGGTGTTTGTGCTTCACAACGCTCAGTGGCTGTCGAGGCCTGTCAGTCACCACAGCGTCCGCGTGTGGCAACCTCTTCAGTACCTGCGAACTGAGACGAGGATGTCTGTCTGTGATATTGCAAAGTGTTAGAGTCATTGGGTCAGTTGCTGGAGTGAAACTGTTAGTGTCATTGTAAGGGGTGACAGTCCCCCACAAAGCAGAAGATGTACCATCGGAAGCAGAGTATGCTCTGCGCCTCAACGTTTTTCTTGCTGAGATGGCTGCTGTGCTTGCTGAAGTGTCCGAAGGGCAAGAGAAGTTCATCTCAACTATCGTATTGCACGACTGCAAGGAGGAGGGAAGTTGCTCATTCCCAGAGGCAGCTGGCTCGAAATCATGAAAATAAGGGTCAATCAGGTTTGCTGATGGAATGTGTCGAAATATCGTAATATCTCCTTGCATCTGATTCTGTACCAAGAGGTTGCAAAACGTCTTTTTCCCAAGGGGTGCTTTCGACAGATACCCGTTGTGGGTGACTGCATTGCAGCTAGCGTTAGGGGAAGACAGTGTGGTCAGTTGAGAAGGCACTGTGACCTGTGACCATACATGGTTGGTTTTCCAATCCATCAGTGGGAGTAACCGAACGATCAAGTCTGCTCCAAGTAGCAGGGGTTCAGATTCGAGACTGGTAACATACACAGGGTGAACGAGCAATACGTCCTGGAAGGGTAGTTTCAGCATGACTCTCAATGTGAGAGGTGAGGTAGGTTGAGTGAAACCTCGAAGTGTAGTGTCTCATTATTCCACTTTTAATCAATGTTTAGTTGGCTTCAAAGCCCTTTTGATATCATTGAACAATGTTTTTATTTTTTATTTATTTCACCTTTATTTAACCAGGTAGGCAAGTTGAGGACAAGTTCTCATTTACAACTGCGACCTGGCCAAGATAAAGCAAAGCAGTTCAACACATACAACAACACAGAGTTACACATGGAGTAAAACAAACATACAGTCAATAATACAGTAGAAAAATAAGTCTATATACAATGTGAGCAAATGAGGTGAGATAAGGGAGGTAAAGGCAATAAATAGGCCATGGTGGCGAAGGAAATACAATATAGCAAGTAAAACACTGGAATGGTAGATTTGCAGTAGATGAATGTGCAAAGTAGAAATACTGGGGTGCAAAGGAGCAAAAATAAATAAATAAATACAGTAGGGGAAAAGGTAGTTGTTTGGGCTATTTATAGATGGACTATGTACAGGTGCAGTAATCTGTGAGCTGCTCTGACAGCTGGTGCTTAAAGCTAGTGAGGGAGATAAGTGTTTCCAGTTTCAGAGATTTTTGTAGTTCGTTCCAGTCATTGGCAGCAGAGAAATGGAAGGAGAGGCGGCCAAAGTAGGAATTGGCTTTGGGGGTGACCAGTGAGATATACCTGCTGGAGCGTGTGCTATGGGTGGGTGCTGCTATGGTGACCAGCGAGCTGAGATAAGGGGGGACTTTACCTTGCAGGGTCTTGTAGATGACCTGGAGCCAGTGGGTTTGGCGATGAGTATGAAGCGAGGGCCAGCCAACGAGAGCGCACAGGTCGCAGTGTTGGGTAGTATATGGGGCTTTGGTGACAAAACGGATGGCACTATGATAGACTGCATCCATTTTCTGGTCACAACTTGCAGACTTGTTTACGTGCTGCTATGCATTTTTGTTGCCAACCTTACTTTGCTACCTGACAACTTTACGGTTTTCACTTTTTAATTACCGTTTATATTTTCTGTTTTTCCCTCACTCAACTTTTTTTCATTCAACTTTTTCACTCCGGACGTTTATCTGGACATGGTTCGTCAGGACTTCCAATAGCCGAAGCTAAGTAACATTAACATGATGCCTTCTAATTGCAGTCGCTGTACTCATAATATACAGGAGAACGATCGTCTTACGGCGAGGATAGCTGTGCTGCAAGCCCAGCTTCAGACACAATCGTTAGGCAAGGGTAATTTCAGTGTAGGAAAGGATGAAACAGCGTCTGTGCCACCAGTAAGTACAGATAGTAACGTTAGTATAAATCCCCCTCGCACAGTCCCCGCAGCCGGACAACTATCTCATGGCTTCTGGAGGGAAATGCTGTAGGAATGCTCAACCGGTGTCGCTCATTCAGCCGACAGAAACTTTCAACCGGTTCTCCCCATTAAGCAGCGAGTCGGAGTCAGAGGCCGAGCCTTCTCTGGTCTCTACTCCTCCCGTTATGGGGTCTGAGACGCCGAAGCCTCCCACTGTTAGCTCTGACAAATTGAAAACCCTAGTCATTGGCGACTCCATTACCCGCAGTATTAGACTTAAAACGAATCATCCAGCGATCATACACTGTTTACCAGGGGGCAGGGCTACCGACGTTAAGGCTAATCTGAAGATGGTGCTGGCTAAAGCTAAAACTGGCGAGTGTAGAGAGTATAGAGATATTGTTATCCACGTCGGCTCCAACGATGTTAGGATGAAACAGTCAGAGGTCACTAAGCGCAACATAGCTTCAGAGTGTAAATCAGCTAGAAAGATGTGTCGGCATCGAGTAATTGTCTCTGGCCCCCTCCCAGTTAGGGGGAGTGATGAGCTCTACAGCAGAGTCTCACAACTCAATCGCTGGTTGAAAACTGTTTTCTGCCCCTCCCAAAAGATAGAATTTGTAGATAATTGGCCCTCTTTCTGGGACTCACCCACAAACAGGACCAAGCCTGGCCTGTTGAGGAGTGACGGACTCCATCCTAGCTGGAGGGGTGCTCTCATCTTATTTACGAACATAGACAGGGCTCAATTATAAATTAATTCTCAATTATAGTGGATTTATCGGTGGTGACAGAGTTTCCTATCCTCTTGAGATGTGATAGATATTGTTGCACCCGAATCAATTAGCGCATGACAAGTTAAGCAGTCCTCCAGGATTGTTTCCAGGAAAGGCCGTTAAGAGTCGCGTTTAGTGGACATATTCCCCACAAAGTGGAGTGGTCGTTCACAACGACATGATGTGCCATTTCTGTTCAAGTAGAAAGCAGATCGACTTTTCGGATTTTGAGTGGGCTTGGCTTTAACAAAGCTTTTGACCTTTATCTTTGAAACCTTTGTATCAGTGTCTATAGAAAAAGCCTGTGGGCTTGTTTCTTGATCAAGCGGGCCCTGGATAGGGTCTTGAGTGAGAGCGGGAGAAATTAGATTTTTAACGTCCTTGCTAAGTGTGTTAATTACTGCGGACCTGGCATCCGGCAGTTCCCTGTCTAGTCCTTGTGACTTATTTTTTACCTTTTTCTCCAATTTTTCTCGCTTCAGTTCTTCACGTAGTGGAACTTTTAGAGAACATTGGTCTACGTTTTGATCGCCCTTTAACCCTTTGTTACCTTTGTGCTCTGACACTTTGTGTGGGTTGGGTGCAGGAATGTAGTGTACAGGTCGATTGTAGTGGTAGTAGTTTCGATGGCGACGTACTTTACAGTTATTTGGACAGCGGTGGTTATTGGATTTGTGGTTTCGTGGTAGAAACCGTTGTTGTGCGTTATCTCTCAATGCTCCAATACCTGATAATGCACCCTCTAACTGGAGTGAGTGCTCCTGGTGAAACTTCAAAACTGAGTGGTCAGGGCTCTTAGCGTTGCAAACCTTTGATGCCTCAAAAGCTGTGCTTGCAAGCTCTCTGAGTTGTAAGATAGGCAAGCCAATGTGGGCTGCAGGGCCCAAGTAGGTATTGAAGGTGGGGTACATGTTCGACAGAAATATTTGTTTGAATGGTAGCAGCTCTTCCATTCCTGTTTCATTGAGTAGGCCAAAGTAAGCTGAATGAAGTGATAGTAAGCTTGTGTTCGTTCTGAGCTTGTTTACAGTGTTAGCCAGTGAGCTATCGTGTTTGCGAGTCGCAGAACCACTGAATTCTAACTTCGAAGCTGTGGCAAGTTGAGCATATCATTTAGCATGTGTTGCTGTTGTAGACTAATGAACCTCGTCATGCGTCTATTCGACGTTCGCTTCCTGTCAGAACACGTAGCGTTCGGGTAGCCATACAATGCGTCCTCTATGTCAGCTAGGAACATCTTAGTATTTTTTGGCTGACCTGGAACGGGGTCAAAGGTGGGGAAATTCTTGACGAGTTAGTCAAGGTCGAAAAGTTCAAGGGGGCCGAATACTTTCACAAGGCACTGAAAATACACAAGTAATTAATGGGATTGGAAACAGGTGTGATGGAAGACAAGACAAAACCACTGGATAATGAAAAACTAATCAATGATGGCTAGAAGACCGGTGACGTTGACCGCCGAGCACCACCTGTGCAAGGAGGGGCATCGACTTCGGCAGAAGTCGTGACAGTACCCCCCCCGACGCGCGGCTCCAGCTGCGCATCAACACCAGCCTCAGGGACGACCCGGAGGACGAGGTGCAGCAGGGAAGGATCTAACACATCCTCCACCAGAATACAGCATCTCTCCACCGGACCTACCCCTCCCAGTCCGAGATACTGAAGGCCCCTCGCCCGATGTCTCGAATCCAGGATGGAATGAACGGAGTACACTGGGGCCCCCTCAATGTCCAGAGGGGGCAGAGGAACCTCCTGCACCTCATTCTCCTGGAGCGGACCAGCCACCACCGGCCTGAGGAGAGCCACATGGAACGAGGGGTTAATGCGGTAATTGGGGGGAAGCTTTAACCTATAACATACCTCGTTCACTCTCCTCAGGACTTTAAACAGCCCCACAAACCGCGGACTCAGCTTCCGGCAGGGCAGGCGGAGGGGCAGGTTTCTGGTCGAGAGCCAGACCCTATCCCCCGGTGCGAACACCGGGGCCTCACTGCGGTGACGGTCTGCGCCAATTTTCTGGCGTCGAACGGCGCGCACACCGGAACCAATAGTCCACCGCAGGAGCCTCGGTCTGACTCTGATGCCAAGGGGCCAGAACCGGCTGATACCCCAACATGCACTGAAAGGAAGAGAGGTTAGTGGTGGAGTGGCGGAGTGAATTTTGAGCTATCTCTGCCCAGGGCACGAACGCCGCCCACTCCCCCGGCCGGTCCTGGCAATAAGACCTCAGAAACCTACCCACATCCTGGTTAACTCTCTCCACCTGCCCGTTACTTTCAGGGTGAAAACCCGAGGTAAGGCTGACCGAGACCCCCAGGTGTTCCATGAACACCTTCCAAACCCTTGACGTGAACTGGGGACCCCGATCAGACACTCAGGCACCCCGTAGTGCCGAAAAACGTGTAAACAGAGCCTCCGCAGTCTGTAGGGCCGTAGGGAGACCGGGCAAAGGGAGGAGACGACAGGACTTAGAAAAACGATCCACAACGACCAGGATCGTGGTGTTACCTTGTAAAGGTGGAAGATCGGTTATAAAATCCACCAATAAATGTGACCATGGCCGTTGTGGAACGGGTAAGGGTTGTAACTTACCTCTGGGTAGGTGTCTAGGAGCCTTGCACTGGGCGCACACTGAGCAGGAGGAAACAAAAACCCTCACGTCCTTAGCTAAGGTGGGCCACCAGTACCTCCCAGTAAGACAGCGCATAGTCCGCCCAATCCCAGGATGACCAGAGGAGGGTGACGTGTGAGCCCAGTAGATCAATCGGTCGCGGACAGCAAACGGAACGTACAGATGCCCAGATGGACACTGAGGGGGAGCGGGCTCTGCACGTGACGCCCGCTCAATGTCCGCGTCCAGCTCCCATACAACCGGTGCCACTAAACACGAGGCTGGGATTATGGGAGTGGGATCCATGGACCGCTCCTCTGTGTCATACAGCCGGGACAGGGCGTCTGCCTTAACGTTCTGGGAACCTGGTCTTTAAGAGAGGATAAACACAAAACGGGTGAAAATCATGGCCCACCTTGCCTGGTGAGTGTTCAGTCTCCTCACCTCCCGGATGTACTCCAGACTGCGGTGGTCAGTCCAGATGAGAAAAGGGTGTTTAGCCCCCTCAAGCCAATGTCTCCACACCTTCAAAGCCTTGACGACAGCTAACAGCTCCCGGTCCCCAACATAATTTCGCTCCGCCGGGCTGAGCTTCTTAGAGAAGAAGGCACAGGGGCGGAGCTTAGGTGGCGTACCTGAACGCTGAGAGAGCACAGCTCCTAGCCCAGCCTCCGACGCGTCCACCTCCACTATGAATTGCAAAGATGGATCCAGATGAGCCAACACAGGAACCGAGGTAAACAGAGCTTTCAGTTTCCTAAAAGCCCTGTCCGCCCCAGCCGACCACTGCAAGCGCACCGGACCCCCCTTCAGCAGTGAGGTAATGGGAGCAGCCACTTGACCAAAACCCCGGATAAATCTCCGGTAGTAATTGGCAAACCCTAAAAATCGCTGCACCTCCTTCACCGTGGTGGGAGTCGGCCAATTACGCACGGCTGCAATACGGTCAACCTCCATCTCCACTCCTGACGTGGATAGGTGATACCCTAAGAAGGAGATGGACTGTTGAAAGAACAGGCATTTCTCAGCCTTGACATACAGGTCATGCTCCAACAGGCGACCAAGCACTTTGCGCACCAGGGACACATGCTCGGCGCGTGTAGCGGAGTATATCAGAATGTCATCGATATACACCACTACCCCCTGCCCGTGCCGTTCCCTGAAAATCTCGTCTACAAACGATTGGAAGACTGATGGAGCATTCTTTAACCCGTACGGCATGACGAGGTACTCATAATGCCCTGAGGTGGTACTAAATGCTGTCTTCCACTCGTCTCCATCACAGATACGCACCAGATTGTACACACTCTGGAGAGCCAGTTTAGTGAAGAAGCGCGCCCCGTGCATTAACTCAATCGCCGGGGCGATCAGGGGTAGCGGGTAACTGTACCCCACCGTGATTTTATTGAGACCTCGATAATCAATGCACGATAATCAATGCACGGGCGCAGACCTCCATCCTTCTTCTTCACAAAAAAGAAACTCGATGAGATGGGTGAAATGGAGGGCCGAATGTACCCCTGACGCAGGGATTCAGAGACATATGTCTCCATAGCCACCATCTCCGCTTGCGACAGGGGATACACGTGACTCTTGGGAAGTGCAGCGTCTACCATGAGATTTATCGCACAATCCCCCTGTCGATGGGTTGGTAATTGAGTCGCCTTCCTTTTACAGAAGGTGAGAGACAAATTGGCATATTCGGGGGGAATGCGCACGGTGGAAACCTGGTCTGGACTTTCCACCGTAGTAGCACCAACGGAAACCCCTACACACCTCCCTGAGCACTCTCACGACCACCCCGTGAGAGCCCTCTGTGGCCAAGAAAAAGTGGGGTTATGAATAGTTAACCAAGGTAGGCCCAGCACTACGGGATACGCAGGAGTGTCAATAAGGAAAAGACACATTTTTTCCTTGTGACCCCCCTGCGTCACCATACTCAAAGGAGCTGTGGCCTCCTTGATCAACCCTGACCCTAATGGCCGACTATCTAAGGTGTGCACGGGGAAAGGCACATCCACAGGTACAATAGGGATCCCTAAACTATTAGCAAAATCTTGATCAATAAAATTCCTAGCCGCGCCTGAATCTACTAGCGCCTTATGCTGGGAACGCCGGGAAAAATCAGGAAAAGCAACAGAGACAAATATATGTGCAGAGGGCTCTGGATGAGAATGGTGCCTACTCACCTTGGGTGGCACCAGAGCGCCCTGCCTGCTACCTCGATTCCCAGAAGAACCTACCTGGCACTGACAAGCAGTGTGCCCTCTGCGGCCACCGATGGTGCACGAGCGGGAACCCCCTCCGGTCTCCCTGTGCACCCTCTCTCCCGGCTCCCTGGGTATAGGAGAGGGGGTGCGGAGGATGGAACCACCAGACACCGATCTCGACGTCCGCGAGCAGCCAGCAAGTTTCCAGCCGGATGGACAGATCCACCAGCTGGTCGAAGGTGAGAGTGGTGTCTCTGCAGGCCAGCTCCCGACGGACGTCCTAAGACAGACTGCAGCGATAATGGTCGATCAGGGCCCCGTGATTCCATCCCGCACCGGCTGCCAGGGTCCTAAACTCTAAAGCAAAATCCTGGACGCTCCTCGTCTCCTGCCTCAGATGGTAGAGGCGCTCACCCGCCGCTCTGCCCTCGGGTGGGTGGTCGAAGACTGCCCGGAAACGGCTGATGAACTCCTCATAACGGTCCAACGCAGCATCTCCTCCGTCACACACAGCGCTGGCCCATTCCAGGGCTCTCCCGGTGAGGCACGAGACGAGGGCGAAACTCTTCTCACGGTCTGATGGAACTGGTTGGACCGTGGCCAGATAAAAGTGTAATTGGAGGAGGAAACCCCAGCAGCCGGCAGTATTTCCGTCGTACCCCTGAGGCATGGATATTCGGATTCCACCGGGTTCAGGTTGAGCAGGGGCGTGCAGTATCGACCCCAGTTGGGCTGGTGGAGGCGCTGGAAGAACTCCCTGTCTCTCCCATCGGTCCATCTTCTGGACAACACGCTCCATGGCAGCGCACAGATGGTGAAGCTTCTTCGCTTGCTCCTGGACGCGCTCCTCCACCTCCATGTCCGGGGCGTCCTCTCCTGCTGACTTCAATATGCGGGTCGGTGATTCTGTCATATTCGTGAATGTAGGTGGCAGGGAAGTCAGGCGCAGGAGAAACCAAGTTGGTTAAATATGGAGTATTTAATAAAAACCAAACTCCATAACCAAAGAACAAAATAAACTGGGTAAAGAATACCCCTCGCACACCGAAACACAAAATCAACGTAACATAACATCCAAACAATCACCGACAAGGACATGAGGGGAAACAGAGGGTTAAATACACAAGTAATTAATGGGATGTGATGGAAGACAAGACAAAACCAATGGATTATGAAAAACTGATCAATGATGGCTAGAAGACCAGTGACGTCGACCGCCGAGCATCACCTGTGCAAGGAGGGCATTAGGTAGCAGACAATTAAAAAGCATTATCATTACAATTGAAATGTTTTATTACAAATTCACTACTTGAGAAGTTTGTTGATGTCACTTTATTACATTTTTAACCTAGAATGTTTACCAGTGTGAAAATAATGATGCAGGTGTCAGAAAAAGTCAAATTGCTCAAATACCAAATGTATGTGAACATACAGAGCCAATATGTGAGAAGAAAACAGCAATATATTTACAGAGACTGCACATGGTGCATTTAATCACAATTAACCCCCTGTAGGTCTAAGCCCTTAGATCGCCATATCTACTAAGCTAACATATGTAATTGGTCATAAAATGTATAATTTAGCCATTTGATTTAGAATTTTAGGATGCGTGTGAACAGGCACAATGGTTTCCACTAGCTACCACATACACAAAGTCAAAATTACAGTATAGATCATCAAATAAATAATTTAAAAAACTTTGTGGCTGTGGTAACTAGTGACGACCAGGCACAACTCCAATATAAAATGTTTTTTCTCGAAGGGGCCTGCATGTCACGTGTCCTACTTAAATCAGTACACACGTAACAACCTAATCATTCTGAAAGTTATATTCAATCAAATAAGCCACATATAGCAAATAAGCACATTTTTCAAAACCAAATTCGACACACTTTCTTTGACCAGACAAAAAACTCCTGCGCTTGGTGAGCAAAAAATAAATAAAATACCCAGTTATCCCTCTCGCTTCACCTCTTCCTCTCTGGTCTTTAGCAGAAGCACACAAGGAGCTATTCAATATTCTAAATTCCATCACCATGTGACGTGGTGGTGCGTCAATCGACTCTACAAGTTATTTCTGTATCGAAATTTCACTTAAAATGGCTTCTATCTCAAATGTACATTTTCAACAATAATAAGCTTTTTAACATCATAGTGGTTTTTAACAAAGAGACGATGAAGAATTGTCTCTGTTAATTTGTCGATCATAGTCAAGTTGTCAGTGCACTAAATCACCTAAGATGAACTTTTAATATAACTCTTAACATGTTTATTAGAATTCTATTTGTAGAGAGGATCTTGGTACACCTGCATGAAACAGAACAGGTGTAGACGACTAATCCTGCTATAACTGCTTTATGAAGTAATCAGTGGTACTGCTGCTATGATGCCATGTCAAAATCAACAGGTTACACATAAAACCTTTATCAACATGCTGCTAACGATGTATACATGGAAAGACGGAAACAACCTTCTGTATTTGTAAGAAGGAAATAAACTTTTCTCAGAGCTGCATGAAAATAAGTTTGACTGAATTTCAAAACGTTATATCCATCTTCCTCTCTAAGCACACCCCAAAGACCAACAAGCATACATATAGTAGTGTACATTAATGTGCAAAGCAAGAAATAAAATCCAATAAATGGTTTCCATAAATAATTCAAGAAATGTATTTACTTCTAATAAGAGCATGATTAGAGACATCTGGGACCATGGCTTTATTCTGTTTTATACAGCATTGGTGATGGGACAAAAAGGCAGCCAGATGAGGCTGTAATCAGTCTGTTCCGCTCCCTCTGTGTCTCTGTGTTCTATTAGCTGGACTGTTAATCCCGACAGTCTGTTCCCTCTAGGTGGTCTGGGATTGGCAGCCCTGTGAGGACGGTCAGACACTTGTTCCACACGTTGAACACGGGACAGACTGGCTGAGCGAAGGCGATGTCGAATGTGTACAGGTGCTGTGAGCCGGCGCCATCGTAGAAGGCCAGGGAGCCAGCATCGTAGTCCAGCAACACCCCAACACGACGCAGGTGGGGGGACGGTTCGATGGGCATCTCCTTGCTGTTGTGACGTACTACCCAGGAGTTGTTGCAGCGAGACAGTACCCACGAGGCAGAGTTCTTGCCGATCCACTCATGTTTCGGTGCTGACTTGTAAGCAATGCCCACAGCAAACCTGATAAAGATAGAAAAATGTAATATTGAATGTTGATGTCTCATTTTCTGGTAGTGGTCAAATAGCACCGATAGGAAATGTTAGGCCTAACGTCCTAGAGAGTTTAGATTTTAAGATTGCGTTTACTATAGTGTAACAGAGACCATGATTGGACATCCCAATCTGATTCTCACACAGATTTGTCTCCAAATGTTCTAGTCTGATGTACTTCAAACACCACAGGTCCATATCCTTACCATGTGCTCCCTCCTATCAAGGCTTCCCAGTAGTGGCGCCCGCTGTCGATGTACACATTCCCTGTGACGCCGTAGCTGCCCTGGCTGGTGAAGCGGTCCTGAGTGTGGCTCTTCTTGGACAACGTCTCGTCTCGCTCCACTGTCAGGTTGTCATGGGAGACCTTCAGCTTCTTGTGAGCAGACTTTGGGTCCAACTTGAATGGTTGACCTGTGAATTGACCATTAATAGATTAACAGTAAACAATGGTAAATATGCAATCTCCATATATCAAATCTCCAAAGATGTTTAATGATGTCAGCATGGTACAGCTATTCGAAACGCAAACATACTGTTGGTCTTGAGTTTCCAAGGCTCACTGCTGCGACTCCCTGCCTGATTGATGGCCTTGACGATGAACATGTACTTGGTGCCACACTGGAGTCCATGCACCGTGTAGTGGTTCTGCTTGATGTTGGGCACAATCATCCAGCTATCAGCCGAGTTACACAAACCTAGACCACAGACAAAGACAATCAGTTAATGGCAGATGCGAGAGAAAAAAAAACAACCACTGGATTGTAACAAACACACAATGTAAAATACATTTGTTGAGATAAGAACACCTCCAATGAATCCTTCTCCAATTGTTGCCATTAAATCAAACAATAACATTTCCAATTCACTCTAGTATGAACAGGCACTGGGGCAGAAGTGACATGACAAATGATTTCTTTGATCAGGATAGTGCAATGAAGACCCCAAAGCTATTTACAGTAAGAGGCTTTCTATGTATGATTGCTCTCAGATAGCCTACCTTTCATGATTTAAAATGTTGTACCACAACAGACGTACTGTACAGACACACCCAACATACTGTACTGAGGACATCTAGACAAGAATTGTACACTTACTGACAACATTGGCTTGTCCGGTGAAGATGGCATACTGAAGCTCATAGGAGACGACACAGAACTCATCATCAGACGTCCAGTGAACAGTGATGGTGTCGTTCGATGCCGTACATAATTCCGCCCGGATTATTGGGGGATTTGGTGCTGCAAATAGAAAAATATAGTGATTTTTATTCACGTCAGTTCCTGGTATATGTCATTTAATGACAACAATGATGGACAGTTGACATAACACACAGTAGAGTACAGTACTTTGGGTTGACACAATCAGTGTATTTTCTTATGTCCAACGTGTTATGTGCAGGGGATTGGACATTTTAGGTAAATACAACCAAGCCCACTGTTGCAAGTGACTTTTACTGTGCGTTTTTTTTCTTATTTTTTATTTAACCTTTATTTAACTAAGCAAGTCAGTGAGGAATTAATTCTTATTTACAATGACGGCCTAGGAACAGTGGGTTAACTGCCTTGTTCAGGGGCAGAACAACAGACTTTTCCAGCTCAGGGATTCGATCCACCAACCTTTCGGTTACTGGCCCAATGCTCTAACCACTAGGATACCTGCTGATTCAGGTGGTAAAGTTACTGCTCCTTGAGCTACAACCCACTGCCTCAATATAGAACAGAGGACAGGACACCCTGTTGAGAATGTCCTAAAAGCCAGAACACTCAAAAGCCATTTCATTAAACTGTAAACAAACCTCAAACTGTATCTTCTAAACCTGAGCATTTCTTTGCCCTCAAGAAGCACTCAACAAAGCACCAGGGGTATTACCCAGTCAAAACCACTGTACACGCCACATAGCTTCTGACATGAGAGGCTACCACACACACACGAGTTGCTACACACATACCCATGATAACATACACATTATACACATATATTCACAACGATTTTGTGTTGTAGATACGTGGTAGTAGAGTAGTGGCATGAGGGCACACACTTAATGTGTTGTGAAATCTGTTCTGAAATGTATTGTAATGTTTTTAAAATGGTATAACTGCCTTAATTTTGCTGGACCCCAGGAAGAGTAGCTACTGCCTTGGAGTAACTAATGGGGATCCATAATAATTACAAATACAAATACAGTGTAGCTGTTTTCACTTTGACTGTTAAAGAAATAGACAAACAGGGATTGCACTATTACCATAATCTCCTATTTCAGATAGATTGGAGTTATAGATATGTTCTTAATATCCTTAATATCAAGGATCATGTTCGGAATTGCGTTCACCTGTGAGGTAATCCAAGCTTTCCAGCATTTTCTTTTCCCTTGTGAAGTCCAACGCAAACGTATCAAAGGTGTCATTTAGGTTGATCTCTGGTATCAGGATCTGAGAGGATGCTGTTGCCATGGACACTCTGAAACCCAATGATACAGGATTCACGTGACATTTCTCTTATTACAACCTGTGACTCTCAGTCAGTTGGGGTTTGGAACATTATCACCACAATCGGTTGACTTGATAGCTCACCTTTCACAGATGTTTTTGGCTGTTTGCAGGAAGCGGGCATGGTCTGTCTCCTTGAGGGTGTGATCAGCCTGAGTGATGAGGGACGACGATCTCTCAATGATCTGCTTGCAGCTGGCGATCTGCTGGGCTAGCTTTCGCAGCCGTATAGCCTGAAAAGAAACAATGGATTATTGAATTCACTGGTGCAGAGGCAGGTACAGTAGACATGCAGTATCAAGTCTACAAACCTACTTCTCAGGCTACTGCGGCTTCAGAAACTGAAGGACTACCAAAGCTCCAGGTTCAATTGAGTTGACAGTTCTTTCTTTAACGGTCACAATCAAGAGGTAATTCATTTGTACATAAACATATCACTATTTTCTCAAATTCAAAACATGCTTTTATTTCATCACATCTGCTTAAACCATTATAAGAGACACACTTTGAGGATGGCATGAGGAGAATCTACATCCTCCATAACATCACCATGGTAACAGAGCCATTACATCCTCCCCTCTGGGAGTGTGGCTGCTTGCCCCCTCCGTCCATCGGCAGGGAGCAGAGAGCAGCCTCTGACTCCTGACTGTGACATGAGGCACAGGGCAAGGAAGGAAGCAGTGCTCCTCAGAGGGATCACAGGAAACAGGTGTGATGTGGTTCTGAACATGGCACAGCACGCCAGAGCCATCCCTCCAAGCCCCTCAATCCCTCTCTAATGACACTTATTTTATGTTTTCATTTAACCTTTATTTAACTAGGCAAGTCAGTTAAGAACAAATTCATATTTACAATGACGGCCTACCCCGGATGACGCTGGGCCAATTGTGCGCCGCCCTACGGGATTCCCGATCACAGCCGGTTGTGATACAGCCAGGGTCTGTAGTGACACCTCTGGCACTGAGATGCAGTGCCTTAGACCTCTGCGCCACTCGTGAGCCCATAATAATGGGGGAAAGGAATGGAAACAACTCAAGTGGAATTGTTTAAGTTTCCTAAATGCTGTGGCAACAATACTCCATTACTGTTAGTAAGCATACTACAGGATACATACTGTATTGCACGTACACAACCAAGCTATTATAGTTAGATCAGTCACACTGACAACACTTTTTCATAAAATCTGAATTCCAGAGTAAATTAAATCATGCATTCTAACAAAGAAGCCGACTCTTGTTTATGTTTGTCTCTCGAGGTAGGCTATATAGTCAGTGAAAGCTGTGCATGTCGAGCAGAGACTTATGGTATGGTAACAACGTACGCTCTCAGAAATAAAGGTTTAGATTCGTTATTAAAGGGGTACAAACACTTGTCACTGTAGTGGTATCCTGTAAGGGTAAGGTACAGTATATCCTGTGTACCTTTAGAATGGGTGCATAATTGAACCCTTGTTGTTTGTACCTTAACCGGCCGAGTGTCTGTGGCTTTTCACTCCTCCCTTGTACTTGATTGATAAATGAAGGTCATTAATTGGTAAGGATCTCCCTCACCTGGTTGTCTAGGTCTTAATTAAAAGGAAAAAACAAAAACCAACAGACACTAGGCCCTCCATGGAATGAGTTTGACACCCCTGCCATAGGAGAAACCTATGAAAAACCCTTTTGGGTTCCAGGTAGAACCCTTTTCACAGAGGGTTCTACCTGGAACCCAAAAGTGTTATCCTATGGGGACAATTGAAGAACCCTTTTGAGGCAGGCGTACGTTGAATGTGTAGTTTTACCCAAACACAGTGGTCTGAATCTCCTGGTTTGCAGTCCCATTATGGTGGCTTGCAAAGTGACATGTAATTTCTATTGGAATCCAGCCAGCGTAAGGGAGTCCAAAAATGGGAACGTTTAATCACCTGCTACCTGCGTTTTAAGTGACTGCCAAGGTAGGAAACATTTTATAAAATGTTACTACCTAAACCATCCCAACAGGAACAACTCAGTAACCGGTGCAATAAATCCAACTACTAACAGATTGTATTAGTTTTCTTATGTATGTTATTTATCTTTGTGCAGCATAAGATCAATCAATCAATTTGCATGCAAAAACACACATTTTGAAACAAACAGTTCTAAAAACAACCTGCATGCTGGGAAATATGATAATGATGGCCGTTGTTTTTGAGATTGTGTGAGAGTGTACATCCTCAGGCTTAACAGAAAGTTCAACCTTGGCGGCACGAGGAAGATGAAGAGCAAGACTGAGCATCTCCCAAGGGATAAGCAGCCTGACCCATCTGCCCTCCTCAGTAACCATCAAAACATACTAACGCCTAAGAAATTACCTTGCCCTCCTTTATCTTGGTGGCTATCATCTGCCTTCTCTGCTGTATGATGTCGATCAAGAGGTCACATTCTTCAAGGAGCTTGTTCTCTTGTCTTGATGCATTACACTTGGGAAGAGATTAGAACAGGGATGGTCAAAGATATGAATGTGGTAGATGATGGTCTTTCATTGGAGTGGATTTGGCCTGATACAGGATAACAGATAGTACAATCAAACATTTACAAATATTCATTGTTATAATACAATAATGCTCATATACAGTAACAAAGCCCCTCTGGCTCATATGAGATTGCAGTCCACTTGAGGCAGAAGACCTACCTAGGGTTTCCCAGGTTAGATCTACACAATACAGTCATCACACACAGGGTAGCACAGTGCCACAGGTGAGAATCAGCTGAGCATAGTCATTGCAGCAGTAGTTCTGTGTTCCTAAATACAGCCAGAGCTGCTACATGGCCCACTCTCTCTTTCGTCTCTGTGGGCACGTTGTGTCATCTGTGTCATTTTAGTCCTCAATTGGTTCATGCACACATGTTTTGCTGTGTTCTATCTATCTATTCCCCCAAATAACCCTTCACCATGCACATACACACAGACATTCACGCACGCTTGGCAATATTGCAATGTTTATAGGCTACAGTAAGATTAGCCTATATCCTACTTTATACAGTTACGTTTACTGGCATGTCCACGTTATTGTATACCCAGTGAACATATTCATTTCAGTAGCTGTGTCCGTGAGATATATTATATTATATTGAGAGCTTGGGACTATAAGGTTCTATCTGCATTTTTGTCAAACTTGAGTAATTGACATACTGTAACCTTATTCTATTCAATGTACTCTACCTATATAGCGCTCTAGATACCCCAATTCATGTTGTTAATTTCAAAAGAATACTAGATAAAAAAGCGCTGACACCATTCAAACCAGTGAGGGTTCGGAACTTTAGAGCCAATTATCTCTTTGCATCTTTTTGCAGATAGAACCTTACAGTACCAAGCTCTCGATATGTCATAGTTTTCTAACATGTTCACCGAATTGCAACGTTTTGCATTTCACAGAATCTGGTGAGCTTGAATGCTATATGACAATATTGAGGTTTGAGGCTATGTTTTTTTTTTTTTTTACCAATCAGAGATATTCCTTTTCCTTTTCTATGCACTTTATGTCAGCAACCACTGTATCTATTCTGGCACGTAATGGGTTAAATTTACAATTCTTACAAGGAAGAAATCATATAATCATATAATCAAATAATCAAACATTAGAAATGACAGAGAAACTGGGAGGTGTGCCACATAGCCTAATAGGGAAATAGATAAACATCCTTACCTCCACATGTTGGCAAGTCTGAATCAACTTGCCCATCAGAGTTTCCAACTCATTGTTCCTCTTGATTAGATTGCTGAGGTTAGAGTCCAAGGCTTGCTGTGGGAAAAAATAATAGAGCAAAACTATGAACAACAGAGTATGTAACTGAAAATAATATTCCTCTAGCAAACTGTACACAGTTCACAACATTTGGAAAGAAGCGGGGAAGTCAAAATCAAAACCATGTCTGTCCACTGGTGGAAGATGATAAGCTAACAGAGAATCCCTTCATAGGGTCTGGTTTTGTACCATTTGGTGTGTGATCAGTCAGTCAGTGACCTCTGAGCTAGCCCCAACGCCAGAGCTCACATCTTTCTGCCTGCTCACTAAGCTCCCAAAGTTGAGAGGGACAAGAAGAGCATCTGCCAGAGATTTAGGCAACTAAACCATGCATGCATTAATCACCCAGCGATGACTCAGATCAAACTCTCTCACAGCTTGTCTATCTACGGCAGAGCTGTACATCTACAGCTCTGCTCTATGGCTAGTTTAATATTTGGGAAGTTCTGTTTGGCTGTTATGCATCCAGAAGGTTCTTTATGTTGTATTATTGTCTGGCACAACAATTTAGATTGCAATGTATTACTCTTCTCCATGAAGGATTACATTGTCTTGCCACAGGGGTTATGCAGTGAGGCGTAAGGAGGGCACAAGGGCATTGGTTAGATGTCTGAGAGGGTTATTTGTTAACGGTATATAATCCTGGATTAATTTAATACTGTGATTATTGTCCAGGAGAATTGTTATGTGTGTATGGGTCTATAGATAACATCATGAGCCTACTTCACTAAATAAACACAGCAAGAGAATACAAAAATGGAGTTCTATACCATTATGTTGCCCTCTAGAAAACAGTCAATTGAAATGAACAACTTGTTGAAATACTAGATATAAAGATTGTCCACCATGTTTAAAAAAAATCAATGCAGGACATTTTTAATATATTAATATATTTGAGGTTTGTAATTTCCACTTTGAAATTTCAGATTTGATTTTCCCTTATGAATAATGTATCATCTCCTACAAAAATGTCCATTAATTATACTCCACATAATAATTCACATTTCCTGTTGATGCGGGAACATTTTCCTGTTGTAGTAAACTGGCTCAAATTAAGATCCTACATCTGTACTGTATGATGAAAAGTTTAAAGAATTGAGTGAACAGAGAGCATAGAACTTTGGAGATCTGAAGGTGTCTGTGAAGTCACTGTTTAGCTAATGGCGGGGAAAGCTCTCTCAGGCCGGCCTTTTCGCGTTGCGATTTCATAAGGCTCTGTGCATCAGCCGTCAGTGTGTACAGAAATAGCATATTCTTTTTTTTATCTGCTCTCACCAAGATGATTTATTTATATTCAAGCAGAGGTGATGAAACCATTAGAATAGCTCTGTGCTGGGTTGGATGGAAGGTGCAGGGGACCGACCCGGAGAGCCCCGGCTAGATAACAGCTGAGTGAGCTGAAGCAGCCTCTCCAGAACAACAACCCACACACTACAACGCAATGAAAAATGCTCCAATGCAGTTCATAACGTATGAATGGATGTGTTATAATAATTGAATCTACCCGAAAAAGGCAATTATATACAGCAGTGTGTTCATTTGTATGTTTGCCTGTATAGTTGTATAATGCACTTGAAATAATTGCCTTGGTGAAGGAAGTTGACATAATGCGAAAACAAAAGAAGTCATAGAGGGTATAATAATGAATGATATGCCTCTTGGTGGGTTAACACTCTGTTGCCAGGCCAAAACAACGGTGCTTTATGTAAATAGGGTATTTCCCTCACTCTCCTGTCTCTCTTCCATAAACGTTTGACAGTTAGGGTGGCATGCCAGTTGGCATTTCAACTCCCAACAGGAGATAAAGCATCCACTTCCTCTCAGAGATGATTTATCCTATGCCATTAATCTGAGAGGATCTGGATCCCTGCAGAAGCTCCCAGAACAACTCTGAGAGGAGAGACAGCAGGCCCATGCTGGAGACTAGATAACTCACTCTGCCAACTCCATCTCTCTCTGTTACTCATTTTAGGTGGACGTGGCTTCCTTTAGCCTTTTGAGGGTTGATGCACAGTTTTTGACCGTGGCCACTGGCAAGTCATCTACATGGTGAATTTCATTGTTTTGCATGTGAACGCACTCTTTCAAAGAAATGCACTATTTTATAATATATTAATAGAGTTTGAAATAATAAACCAGGCTATTGCCTGCCTTTTTTACAATCGACACAATCAAAACTTTCACTGTCCTTAGATCAGGTGGTAAAATTATGGAAAAGTTGGCAGGACAGTTTCCAAACATCGACAGTGGTCTGACCTGTCAGGTTTTTGTCAGAAAGGAAGAGAGACTGAGCAAGCCAAAGCGAAAGAAAGGTGTGGGACCAAAAGCATTCCTCATCCAGAGGAAGCAGCTATTCTTCTCTGATCGCGTCTGGATTACTTTAGGAAAACAGAACTCCATTGCAGGGAACTGTATAAACATGTTCTATAGTTGAGGCAAAAAGTTGTACAATTAATCATTATAGTAAGGGAAATTAAAATTTGAATCTTTCAATGAAAATATGAAAAATATGTCATATGAAAGTGAGGACAAAATGTAAAACTACTGGAAACTCTACAGTACCATAATCAATAATGATCAGTCTCATTATATAAAAGGGAACGTTTATTTTTACCCCTTACCCTCTCTTCCTCACCTCTCTGTCTGCATTCATCATAAGGTAACATACGAGATTTCAGACATGTACAGGTATCTAAATACTACGGTTACGTCTTTGATCCGTGTTCCTCCTACGTTAGTCAGAGAGTGCTACAGTGCATGTGCCCTCTGGGATGTAACCAAATAGGGCAATGATGGGGCTTGGCAGAGGACCATCAGCATACTGTAGTCTAGCTCATCAAGACTTGTGAAAATAAGAAATGGGGCATGATAAGTGTAATTAATTTTGCAACACATGTAGGTTTCTTTTTGCATTGAGGCCTATGGCTGCATCTCCATGTCCAAAAATATTTTATCCTTTCAAAAACTCTCTGTTAACATTATTTATTTAGATAGGATTATTTTGTACTTTGGCTGTTGTATATTTTATAGGTTTAACTTCAAAAGGTGAAGCGGGATGACTTATCACTTTTATGTTAAAGATTAAACTTTTCAAAATCAAGACAATAGCCCCATGTGACAGACACGGAGCACAAAGGACAGTGCTGCAACAACATAAAATTAAGCCAAGACCAGGTCATCTTAGCTCCACTGTATGCTGACTTGGGGAGATAGTATGACAATACCTTGGTACTAAGGTCAGGGGAATAGAAACAGACAAAAAGTTATCATACACAAGGGTATTAAGGTCTATGATGATAAGTAAGGACCAGTGTGGTTGTGACATTACAATTGCCATGCTCAGAATAACTTCATTCATTTGTTTCTGCCTCAGACATTCTAATCAGATATATTGTAGGATTTGTAGTGAAAAATTTGACCACGAACACTGCTAGCCGTTTTTGTAATTTGATCAGCAACTTACTGTATTAATCAACAGTATAATACTGTATAAACTAAACAAAGTAGATTACCGTAGAATGCACAGTAAAGTACTGTATTTGTTTTACAGCACACTGAAATACCTTTCTGTAATTTCAACAGTAAAACACTGTAGAATTCACAGTAAAATACCGTATTTAAAAAAAAAGTATTCATTATGGTGCATTGTGGGAGAATGTGGGCGGGAAAATAGTCTCTGGCTCATTAACATATTATAAAGCATGCCTTGTAAGAGGCTATATTTTTTGGACCTGTGAGTGAGAATGCTATACCCCCACAGAATACGGTAATATACTGTATTTTTGGAATTCTACAAATCTTGTTCTGAAACTCTACAGTAGCTTACTGGACAATTGCTGCCAGTAATGTACTGTAATTCAGAATATAGTACCATATTGCATTTTTGGAGCACCAAAAGCCTTTTAAACATTAGTGGACGCATGGTATTGTTGTTCCTCACTCATTAACATATTTTGAGGCGTGTCTTGTAAGAGGCTATGTTTGATGCACCCGCTAGTGAGAGTACTGTACCAATTTATTTGATATGTGGTAGTAGTTCCTTAATACTTAAACTGATATAGGAGACAGATGAGAGTGGCAGAAAGCCCTGAGTGCAAGCCAAAACAGATCAAAAGGACATGAAACACCTAGTATTCATTAATATGCTTTAATATGCAAATGCATACAGCCAACCTGCTTGCTCTAATTCCTTGTAATTACAGTAAAATACTGTAGAAAAAAATTTCTTAGTTTATAGTCACTTTTACTTTATTGTACTGTGTTTCATTGCTCTGGCATGAATTTACTGTGAATATTTCAGTATTGTATTGGCACTATCCAGAGATGACCTAAGATACAGTATATAATAAGATGTCTTGTTGTAATTACAATTATTTTGAAGACCAATGTATCCTTAACTACAACATTTTCAGTAACAGTTAGATAAACTTTTACTTGCTATGACTGTGACGTGTGTTCTTTTTTTATCAACCTTGATTTAATGCACTGGATGTAAGTTGCTAAGGACAAGAGCACCCACTAAATGACCAAAATATAAATGTTAAATATTCAAACTCGCAGAGAACACTGGGTAATATGTCGCTGCATGGGCAATTTCAGTAATGTACTGTAAATTAGATTACAGTAACATTTTTGGTAACATGTTTGGATTACCGTACAATGGATTACAGTAGCGTACTGTACAATTAATTACAGTAACTTACTGGCCAGTTGCGGCCAGTAAGTAACTGTACATTTTACAGGAAATGTTTTACAGTGTAGTAGATAGAGCATCTTATATCTGGCAAGTAATATTGAACATACATGGGTTATAGTTAACCACAAGTCTGCCACTGCCTACTCTTAGTAATACCAGTAAAATACAGTGCAACAGTGAAGTAGGGGATAGTTATTTTCCTAGTAATGTAAATCTTGTAATGTAAAACATTTTTTAAAGTGTTCTCTCTTGTGTTTATGTAACAGTATGATGGCACAAAAAGTGAATCTATGTTCCATAGTACATATCTATATACTGTATGTATAGATATGTCACTACTCATTACATAAACTATGCAGATCTCGCATAGAGGCCATGAAGCCATCCACAACAAAATGTGGACTATATTCTAAAGGTCAGGTTTACCGAGCATTTGCACATATGCAAAATATGCTCCTGATATTTTCAGAGGGGAATAAAAGAGCCCCGGAAATGATCTAGATTTGACCTTAATATAATTTCTACTGTATATTGCATCATATTTGATACTCTAGTCTGTAGTTTTTATTCCCCATTGAAAATAGCAGCTATAAACTCTTAGTAGACCTGTCCCTGAATGTAGAGTTGGAGTAATGCTTTAGATACCGTAGATATCACCTGGTATGCTTCCTCCTGTTCACTCCTCTCACTGAGATAGCAGTCTGGAGTTCTCTGCACAATGACAGCATGATCAAACAAAGGAGAAACTGGTTAACGCTGATGCTCTGACCTCAATCGCTATACTGCAATCTAAGATTACCGCATCTCAGTTTCACTGGGAGTCTGGGACCAAGCTTGACATTCGCCATTGGCATTCTCTTTGTTTTTGGTGAAAGGACAAGCAAAAATAGTTTGTGTGTATCATGTAATGCAAAAACCCCTTTTTATGATTCATGCTCAAGTGGTGTTATATATTTATATATGTGTGAAAAGTCCTGTGGTCTTTCAAAGCCATGCAGTGGAAGCCATGTGATCCCTAGAAACCTTTTCGCTAGACTTGACACCTACTCAGTTGCTACACTATTACACTGACTTCTTATTTACTAAAGGCATTAACTAAACGCTGCCTTATGCAAATATTTAAAAAGAAAATGTATATGCCATCAATAGCCTGTGATAAAATGACAATAGATAGACTATGTCTACTGTACTGTACAAATAAAAGACGGTAAAAAATGTTAACTACAAAAAAAAGGAGTTTTAGCGTCCACTTGATGAATTGCAAATACTAAAACAACAACTTTACTGAGAAGATATTTCAATACTTTACATGTTGATCAATATAGAATGTAAAAGGTTGAGGTCTGCTAACATCACAGCCCTGCTTGCTGCATCTCTTGATAGAACTTGTCAAATGTGAGGGTCAATTTCCATGTGAAAGGCTAACTATTACACACAGCTGCATGGTTCTGCCTTGTAATAAAGCATTAATTGCTCCCATGAGGTTTCTGGAGCCATGATCGTGTCCCATGGCGTGTGCTGGCAAAATACTAACCCACAAAGCCCAGATCTCAGTGCTTTGACAGGGGCTCATTCAAGTCTAAAGTGGAAGGAATGCGTGGCCACCTTTTTGTGTGTTCCAGCTAACAAAGTCTCTCTCATGACGCCTTATTAATATGGAACCATGGAGGGAAAGTGGTTAGCTCTACTTAACCTGAAACCCTGGAAGCAAGATTTTTTATTGGTTGGAATTACGTGGCAAATGTTACATTTAAGCCCGTCGAAGAAAGAGTGTCTTGGTGTGTGATCACTCCTTGTTCCCAAAGCTCTTGCTCTTTGAAATATGAACAGAAATCACATTAGTTTAATGCTGTTGTATTATTGGGGAATCCGACTGAATGGGGATTTCCATTAGCCATTTCTGTAATACTTTCTTTTAAGGTTTCATACGTCAAGAGCCCAGACATCTGTAGATCTATAATACATATCATATAATAGTGAAGTTGCCTGATTGTATATTGTGCTCTTGTACTGCACTGTTGCCATCAGCAATGACTCCTGATTCACCCATTAGTCTTAGTCTGGGGAAACAGATCTAGTATGATAAAAGAAAAGAGGATATCATTGGGGGAAAGACTATTTATTGAAATATTGGATAATATGTATAATGTTAATGACTCAAGTTTAATGTGAATCTCAAATATAATTTTCAAATTCCATCATCACGATGTCTCTATGACATGTTGAACAATGTGTTTTTTCTCAAACTGCAGTAGGTCACAGATTTTTATGATACGGCCACAAATAAAATATTACATTCTGGAAACAACACTGTATAACAATCACATCGTTTTAGTGTTTTTGAAAAGCTGGTGATATAAAATAGTAAGTCATGAAAAAAAATGAAAAATGTGTGGTGAATCTCCACAAAACAAAAAGTGAATGGTCAAATATTGAATTTGATCAATATTTGTGTCACGCAATTCAGGCACAATCTTGTTTATCTAGTATACTTACAAATTCAAACTTGATTTTCATCAAAATATGATTTTAAATCTCACAATGTGTACACAATGAGCTCTTCACAGTCAATCATTAACTCCCCAGATACTCCCAAGACATTCCTGAAGCTGTGCACAGTATTGTACAGTAGCATCTCTTACCTTCAGTTTCTCGTAGCGGTCGCTGAGTGCTGCTACTTGGTGGTCCCGATGCCGACCGACCAGTTTGCACAAGGCACAGATCAACTGTTCATCTGTGACACAGTACATGTTCACCTTCTCGTCCTCGTGCTCCAGGCACATGAGTCCCCTGAGGTGGCAGTCCGGCATGGGCTCGATCAGACGGTGGCCAGTGAAGGGCTTCTTATTGGGGTGGGTGGCCTTCAGGCACTCGTCGCAGTAGGACACCTCGCAGGTGACACAGGTCTTGACGGCATCTTGGGGAGGGTCCTGCTCACAGAACTGACACTGCACCCTCTCGCTGGGGGAGGTCATGGCCTTGCTGTCTAGGGCGGCCCGCTCGCGGCGAGTCTCACTGGGGGAGTTGGGCCCGCTCACGGAAGCCTTCTGAAAGCGGTCAATGATGTTCTGCAGAGTGACGTTACGCTTCAGTCCTTCTAGGCCCCTCTGGCTGAGGGTGATGACATAGCGACAGGTTGGGCACTGGAAGGCGCTGATGGACTGCACAGGCTCGTTGGGGGTGCAGTGGGAGACTAGGATGCGGTGGGCACAGTTGAAACACAGGCTGTGAGCGCAGGGCAAGAGCAACGGGTCCTCGAAGAGCTCCAGACAGATTGGGCAGGTCAGCTCCGACTCCAGTGTTTCCATCTTCACGCACAACAAAGCAGTGTCGTCAGCAAAATCCAGGGAAGCTGATCAGCTATCTGTAGGGATGACATGTAGTACATCATTAGAGAATGGAAGAGAGAGAGAGAGAAAGAGAGAGAAAGAAAGAAAGCGATAGAGAGCGAAAGAGAGCGAGAGAGAGAGTGTGAAAGAGAGAGAGAGCGAAAGAGAGAGAGAGAGAGAGAAAGAAAGAAAACGATAAAGAGAGAGCGAAAGAGAGCGAGAGAGAGAGAGAGTGAGAAAGAGAGAGAGAGCGAAAGAGAGAGAGAGAGAAAGAAAGAAAGAAAGCGATAAAGAGAGAGCGAAAGAGAGCGCGAGAGAGAGAGAGAGAGAGAGAGAAAGCGATAAAGAGAGAGCGAAAGAGAGCGAGAGAGAGAGAGAGAGAGAGAGAAAGAGAGACAGAAAGAGAGAGAAGTGAAGGGTTCGAAAAGGGTTGAGCTATAGGGGGTTGTCAACCTTTCCAGAATATAAATTAATGAGTGGTCTTCCACATTCCTCATTTAAAAAAAGTGGAGATTACTTGATGTTCTAGAGGAATAAATAGCAGGTACTGGATAACACATCTGTGGTATCTTTATCAGGGGTATTGAATGAAATTGAGTTTTGGCGTGTTCTAAACCCTTCAGACAAATATAAATGATTAAAGCTCCATAGAAATGAAAGTGATGTTCGTAAAAAAGTTAAGCAATCCATGTTGATCTTAATTTCCCCTGAACTAATCCATACATATTTTATAGGGAGGCACATCTGTCCTTATTCCCTGTGATGCAACAACCAAACAACTGAAGACTGTAATTGGGAAAAACAAACAAACAAACAGTGAATATTTTATGTAAGCGTTTTGAACTGTTTTGATGATATAACTCCAGAAACACGAAATTGACTCAAGTAGACATACAGTGCATACAATAATAGCCTGGCCCATGTATACGGAAAGGCTTGGTCTGGCTAGCTAGCCCAGGACAGTGCAGGACAGTGAGGCCAGACAGCTCAGTGAAGCAGAAGACCTTACCCTGCCTGTTCACAGCTGGAGCTCCACACTGTGACTGGACTGATGGACACAGAGCCTTTGTTACAGGCCAGTCAGACACCCCAGCTGCGAGTAGACACTCTGTGACCACTACGTCTCCCTGTGTAAACTCTCTACCTCCACTAATTACGTGTGAAAGAAGGCAAAAGCTCATTATCAGGCCAGCCGGGCACAAGTGGTCTTTGAAGTTGTGAGGATACAGCAATTACCCCAGGCCCCAGAACTACAGGCCCGGGTTTGTTCCCCCTCCTATTCTAGTCAAATCCGCAGAGGCACTCAGCTAACCTACTGTATGAGACAAGAGACAATTGTCTGTTGCACTTGTCTCCCATGTCTGTGATGCAGACAATATGAATGTATCTGTGGGGCTTTGTTGTGCTACTATTGTTGGTTTGTGCAGACATGGAGTTTAATGCAGGTGTCTGAATGTGATTTTTTTTTGGAGTAACAAAGTTTTCTCTGTTATCCAAGTTGATGAGACAAGCTTGCTGGCTAAATGAGTAGGGGGGTGGAGTTTGTGTATCCAATGTTCAAAAGTGATGCTCAGAGAGTAGAAGTATAACAATAGTTTGTTAGCGGTAAGGAAACATTTTTCAGAAACAGTTAGAAATATTATGATAGTTTATGGTTTCCTCCATTAAAAATGTAGTACAATCTTAGCATCTTGACCTTGAGCACCCAAGACACTTCAAATCATCTATTTTAAATGTCGTTTTAAAGAATCTATTTTTCATGCACAGTGCACACGATGCCAAGTTGAGATATTTTGCACACTGAAGTAAATGAATCTGGTGAAAAGTGAATTACAAAATCTCAACAATACTTGCTAATATACAACGGTATATTGGTGCTCATGTCTACTGTAATGTAAGAATAGTTGTTGTAGAAGTAGAGTGACTACTAAATCCACAGATGATCACCGTCCGGCCATGTTTGTCTCTTGTAATGTGTTTGACAAGTATTCCACAAGTCAAACACAACTCCTATGACACATCGGTCAGAATATATATTTTTTTGTATTTCCTCTAACCAAATTACAATACAACGGTAACATACAAATATCCTGAAATGTGTGACCGAACATGCCCTGTAAATTATTTCGTCTCCATTCAATAAAGCCAAATAATAGTTCATAAATATGCAAAAGGATCTAAGAGCTTTGCATGAACAATACAAATACTGTACACAAATGAAAGCGTCTCAGCCTTGATGTCATCATACAAACAGCCACAAAAGCCCTAGAGTTACACAAAAACCCTGTAAAAGTATACTATGGCAGAGAGCCAGAACAAAGTGCTTCACAGCAACTGCACCTTACGCACTCCCCTGAAAGCTTTCCCATTCATAAGCAGTTTACTTTACCCACCGATGGATTTTTTCCCGCTTTGCACTGCAGAGACATTTCAGTTGAAGGGGAACTTCTGATCCAAATCATGAAAGTATATTAAACAACAACAAAAGAAACCCCCCGAAACGAGGCGGTGGCAGTGTGCAGTAACAGAAGAGAGGCCAGCATCCAGATGGAACAAGTCTTCATAAGGCAGTAATCCTGCGGCAGCGGAGCAGGGCTGTCATTAACCAGGAGACGGAGAGCAAGAGGTAGCAAGTAGCAAGCACAACAGGAAGAGCTGCCCCACAATTCCAGGAAAGCCAGCTCCACCTACAGTAGGAGAGCCGGCCAGCACTCAATTACTCACTGGAAGTATTGGCAGAGAGAGAACAAGAGAGAGAACAAGAGAGAGAGAGAGAGAGAGAGAGAGAAGAGAAAAAAAGAGAAAGAGCGAGTGGCTGGATATAAGCAGGGACAGAGCTCCATAGGACCATGGTTGGTCTAGTCAGTATAGCTTTGGCCCTCACACAGGACAGACAGGTCAGTGTCCTCTGTGCTCTGAGCCCTGCCCACTGAGCTGTGATCCAGAGAGGACAGCGTCAGGATCCGTTTCCCTCCGTGACCGTCTCCTCTGCCTCTCCAGCGGCACAATGCTGCCCTGTGTGGCAGAACTTTTCTTGGCTCTGTCACCAGGGATTAAAAAAGAGAAAGCCTGACAACACACATGCACACATATGTAGGATTTTAATATGAGCCAGTTTGCTACAGCAGGAAAAAATATCTGCAGCAACAGGAAATGTGAACTATTATGTGAATTATAATGAATAGACATTTTTGTAGGCGTTGATATACTTTCATTAGGACAAATCAAGTCTAAGTGGAAATTACAAACTTTAGAAGCCATTTTAAAACTCGAAATACATTACAAGTTAGCATTTCTTGCTGTGCAGGAATATTTTCAGCAATGAAAGACTGGTCAAATTAAGATCCTACATCTCTACACAGGCACGCAGGAATGTGCACACACAGGGGATGGGTTGGGATGGGAGCCTTGCTGGCAGCAGGATTCATCTGAAACACAAGGAGGGCAGGCAGGGATCTCTGATTCCCTGTGCTCCCAAACAACAAATTGACCTAGACTGCACAGATTACATCTGTTGTCTGCCTCTATACAGACCATCAGTGTCTCTCACTGGGTTGAGGCAGTAAGCCTACAAAGCTTCACAAAATCTTTATTAGACCACAAAAGCTCCACATTCTGTTTTAAAATAAACAATTTAATTTCTAGCCCTCTCCTCAAGACCAGTGCAATCTGTAGACATGTGTCTCTTCATGATAAGACCTGTGTTCATTTGTTCCAGTGCCTTCTAAAGCGGGATGGATCACTTTTAGGTAAGGGTTTGTGTTCACCAAGGCATGTCTACCATCTACTATTTGCTCTTCATGTCCCTACCTCCCTCCGGTACATTTGAATTCTCCTATCATTCAAAATGACAATTGAGATAGAATCACCTGTCTGACAGACAGATCCACACTGTAGACATTATAGACATGCAGTGGTGAACACAAAGCGGTGGGTATGAAAGTGAGAGACACATGGCATTGGGAATGTGAATGGCATTCCCCTGACTGACTTCATGTGAAGCCTCCAGCTGGGCAGGAATGCCTGCTGTAATGCTGTAGTGTTCTGTACGGTAATGTCAGCGACTCAGTGTCCGTGATTCTCAGCGGGGGAGAGTGGGGTTCATCAAAACACACTCAGGACCCAGAGGTTCCTAATGAAAAACCCACACCCACAGTTCATTTCCACACCCATAGTAGCCTTACACATGCCTGCTATTTCTATTTAAAACAAATTCTACACAAAGTACTCAAAGAACATTGCCATAAATATGCAACACATTCATGCAGAATACAAAATGAATGAATGGCATTGTTAGAACACTGTCTATAGGAAATACAACTTTACTATAGTCAGTATTCAAGTCATACACAAAGATCATGTTGCATGAACCTTTTTCCCATTGACAAAGCATTTATTGGAGATGAATGATCAATTGCCTTGAAGCCAGTCGCCTGTCTGCCCACTGCCAGCTTTGGAAAAAGGCCCATATGAAATGTGACCTTTACGATGGGGCTGGGACGGGCTTTACAGCCAACCGGGGTTGGCACCTACAGTCATTGGTTGGCACTGAACCCACCATCGATAGCCAGTAGGACTGTGCATCAGCGTGGCCTGAGAGAGGGAGAAACACCACCCAAAAAGCCAACTAACGCCGCCTAATGTGTAGCCACATCTAGACACCACCAGCCTAAAGAGCCCCACAAAGCTCTCATCATAAAGGTTGTAAATCCCCAACATTTAGTGCCAGCAGGGTCAGATTAATGCAGGAAAACTGATAAATCGCTTACTCACAGAGTTAACTGTAAACTGCTTATTCCCAGGGCCCAGACATGCAGGGTGGTATCTCTGCTGAACTGAAAGAGCAGCGGAACAATAAACAGGGATAGGCATCACTGCACGTGGTCACTGACAGTTTTCCAGTGTGGGATAGATGCTTTAATCTTGTATCAAGCATTAGTACTAAGCAATATGGCACTTCAGGGAAACTCTGAATTTGGATATTAGGCCTAATAACTAAATTGAAATGTTATTTAAACTAGAGTCATCCTTGGACAAATATTACCTTTTGGGCTCCCGCGCAGCGCAGCTGTCTAAGACATTGCATCTCAGTGCTTGAGGCATCGCTACAGACACCCTGGTTCGAATCCAGGCTGTATCACATCCGGCCGTGATTGGGAGTCCCATAGGGCGGTGCACAATTGGCCCAGCGTCATCCGGGTTTGGCCGGGGTAGGCCGTCATTGTAAATAAGAATTTGTTCTTAACTGACTTGCCTAGTTAAATAAAGGTTACATTTAAAAAGAAAAACAAGATATGTGCTCTCATTCTCATTTTTGTGTCAGATTGTTTTCTCTCCAATTCAAGCACCTTTTAATTGGCTATGCCAGACTCTTTTATCATCTCTAATGATGGCCGCAATCCATATATTTATTATTAGAGAAAGAGAGAGAGAGAACTTGCTCTAATCCCCTTTTTTCCTGGGGCAGATACCTAACATCATTATCTGTAATCCTGTCTTCACAGCGTATCTGTGACCAATGTGCGGCCTGGTGCTGCACCCAAAAGCAGCCGGTTCAATGGAGTGGCCTAACAGCCCACTCTGTCTGCCTAATGTGATTTACAGCTGTGGCGAGAGGCAGATGATTAGACAAAACCTCTAATCTCCCAAATCTGCACCCGTACACATCACTGTGATTTTCAGCAGGGGCCTCATCCTGACCCACATTCACCAAAAACATGGGAATTTACTGCTTTCATAAATTAGAAAACAAACCAGGAAGCACAGTGGTGTGCTGTGCTATCTAAGTGGATGATAGAAATCAACATTTGTTTTACTTCAAGGGCCCTCCACCTGTCAAATAGAATTATGTTGAAAAGGCAAACCAGCTTTATTCAGGGGTTTGCACTATACTGAGTTTCTACTATTGTGGCGAAGCTAATGCACAACCAATTGACTATGGATTTGTACTGCATGTATGGAATTCTAATGAGAGCATGTGACCTGTTGTAAATTTCGACAATCATTTCAGTATATTTAACATTTTGATTTATTAGGATTCCCATTAGCCCGACGCCAATGGCGACAGCTAGTCTTACTGGGATCCGACACATAACGGAAAATATATTACAGACAAAAGACTAGAATTTACATACATTTAAAAAACATTAACATGTAGTGTGTGAGCATCTCTCAGTTACATATACATGTCAGTACATACACACAAAAAGTAGGTCACATGGGGGAGAGGCGTTGTGACATGACATGTATTTGTTTTTTAAATCAGGTTTGCTGTTCACTTTCTCTATATGAGATGGAAGTTCCATGCACTCATGGCTCTGTATAATACTGTACGTTTCCTTGAATTTGTTCTGGACCTGGGGACTGTGAAAGACCCCTGGTGGCATGTCTGGTGAGGTAAGTGTGTGTCTCAGTGCTGCGTGTAAGTTGACTATGCAAACAATTTCGTATTTCCAACATATTAATGTTTCTTATAACAACAAGATGTAATGCAGTCAGTCTTTCCTCAACTCTTAGCCAAGAGAAACTGGCATGCATAGCATTAATATTATCCCTTTGATGATAATAAAGTGCAAGACGTGCCGCTCTGTTCTGGGCCAGCTGCAGCTTAACTAGGTCTTTCTTTGCAGCACTTGACCATATGACTGGACAATAATCAAAATAAGATACAACTAGAGCCTGCAGGACTTTCTATATTGATTTGGACAGTACAGTAGGTGTTTCATTTGTTAAGTTGATGTCCTGTTGAGGGATATTGATTACAAATGTGTGCCAATAAACAATAGCCTAGAGTAAGGGGTGTACATGTGAACAGACAATAATACAGTTATGAAATGCAACCATCTAAAAAAAAATACACTGCAAAGGAGTTTTTATGCAGCTGAGAGTCCAATGCTGATTTGAGCAAAGATAAGAAACTGGAAACGGAGGCCAGTAGTTGGATTGATACATTGCCAGTTAGCCTTTAGCCAGCGAAGCAGTCAAAGAGCTTTAGAACAGAGGGTCTGTTAACTAGGCCAGCTGCTGGCACGGCCAGTCTTTCTGTAGGTCATCCTGGTCAGTAATCAGAACAGCCAAACTCTCCCATTTCCTCCCTGCTGCTTGGCAGGTGGCATCAGCAGGAAAATGTTGTTTTCTTTCCATAACCACATGAACTTTCACTGAATCCCCCTAAGACTGTGGCTTTCCCAGCAAAGCCCTAGACCAGCATCGATGTCGTGATAACAGAATTGGTCGCAGTTGGATTACATTCATCTCAAGTTCCAGTCGTTTTAATTAAAACATGATCAATCAAAACATATTTTGTCCCTTGATCCCCCAAATACTGTACAAATAACTCAGTGGGTTAAATTGAGGGTTTAGGAATATCTGAAGAACTGAATATCTCAAAAATGTATGGGTTAACTTCAAGAGATATATTTTCATTCTTATGAAATGTGCTGTATACATTGCTGCATTGTGATATCAGATCACCACATAGAAATTGATGGACAACTCAACCCACTGAAAAACAGGTTAAAGGGGGACATCTTGTGGCCGACATAAAAACTGCCTGACACTGACGATCCCTGACATAATTGAATATCAGGTTATGCTGATGATAAGTTACGAACTATGCATTCACAGACTTCTGAAATAGTTTCTATAGCAGCGTCAAACAAAACGTTACTGTTGCAGACTCCCAAACAAACACACTATCCCGACTCTACCGTTGCTTCTTTTCTTCTTTTTCTTCTTTTTCAACACCTGGATTCCAAAGACTGAATCTCAACAAATGATTCACTGACTGACACATTCCCTGATACCACTAGTGGCCAGCCCACAAGGTTTCCATGGTGATACATTATTTACCACACAAGTGATCAAAGAGCGACTGCAGAGAAAGTCAGACATTCTTCAGCTCTGCTGGGAAACAATGAGTTACTAATTAATAAGGAAAACCCCAGGCTCCAACAGCAAAGTCTACATTTTACACTTCGAAAATAAGACGTTCTTAAGGATGACTTGCCCACAGATAAGCTCTGCTGTAAAACTACAGGCAAGCTTCTGTCACAATATTACACATCATGCTTGAGAGTTAAAGAGGTAACCCAGATCGCGAAACACTGCTATCTTTCACTTGTGTTTATCTTATCTTAACTGAGGTCTATAACATTTGGTGGGGCATCAGGAGATGTGTTTTGTTTTCATCAGGACATATTTTCAATCCCCTGGCAGCACTAGTAGAGCCATCAAGACTGTAAAAAACTCAAAGTCTTTATTGGCAATACACTGTTGAAAAATAGCAGCTTCACTTAACAAAAACAGCTTTAATTGGCGTTTGTGAGAAAATAACATCCTAAACTGGTCACATTCAACAAGCTGAACAATAAAGGCTGGCACTTCAACTGCATTCTGCAAACAGCCTGTTTGATTTAAATAAAGATGGATCACTTCTTGCACCTGTCTCATAAATGATGTTTTCATGACGATCAACATGTAAACCTTGGCATGGTGTCAGCACTGAAATTGGCATACCGGCTTTTCTAATCACAAAATGAGGTGACATCCAAAGAATGCTGATTACAGACAACCCATTGCACATAATCACACCATTAATGGTGTTGTTGTATTCTTTCCTTTCACATTCACATGGCCTCTCCACCGCTGTGTTATTCTACACTCTGTAACGTCACTTTGATAATTCATCTGTCGTCAAACATAATGGCATTTCTGAGTGCAATGCAGCAGTGACATCAGCTTTTGAACTGTACCCTGCCTCGAGTCTCAGAAACTTGTTCTGTCGACACACTGATATCAAGCACTTACTGCACACGCACACGCACACACACACACAGAGAGAGAGAGAAACCACTTGCTTGAAGGAAAATAAGCAACCCCAAAGATTAAGTAAGCAGTAACCTCTTTTTTACCTGCCACATGGCTAAAGTCCCATCATCCACAAACAGGGGGAAAAGAAGAGGTCTCACAGTTGACAAGTCTGGTAATACTGTACTAGGCCCTGGAGCAATCTGGACAAACTAGCTCACCCCTACGCTTAAGCGTTTACCTCCAGTACCAGTCTGTTGGCTCTGATTTAAGTTTCTGGTCCTCTAACCCTGTCCTCTCAGCCTATTGAGAAGAGGCAGGAGGGTTGAAGCTGTCCTCCTTTTCTCTCTGTTCTACTGAGTACAGTATCTGGCCCCTGTGGGCTACAAACTGTTGCCCCAACCAATCACACAGAGGGGGAGGGACCTCTGAGAGGGGGGGGGGGGGGGGGGGGGTGTCTGTTCAGGGATTGTGAGCTGAGAAGCGTTGCCATCTAATGCTCTGTTATGACAGTATATCCAAATGGCAAATATGGTATTACTGTCCTAGAGCATGTTTATAATCCAATAACCAGAAATCATAATTTATGTGGGTTAAGTGACTTGCCGTTGATGTATAAAACCACAACAGGTATAACAACGTTATTAATCTAGTATATCACAATTGTGTTTTTTTTATGCGCCACAACATACCAATGTTGATCTAATTGATGAAAAACACAACTGTAACAATATGAGGTGGTGGGTCTCATCCCAGTCCCCGGGAAACTCAACACAGACCAGAGTCATATAGCCAAGCAAAACAGTCAATGATGTCACCATGCATGCACTGTAAAATTATGCATTTCATATTACAGTACACCTACTGTAAAGTACAGTATCAAAGCAAGTACTGAGTAATGACACAGTACAATACGTTAAAAGTGACTGTATTATACTGTAAAAAAAGTAAATTATACTGTAATCGGAATTAATTAATGGATGAATGAATTACAATTATTGAGGGGAGGGGGTTTGTATTTCACAGTATTTTACTGTAATTACAGGGCATTGGTGCAAGCAGGTTGGCTGCTAGGTAAAGTGTTTACACATTACAGCATACTGTATTGATGAATATTTGTTGTTTGATATCACTTGCACTTCTAGAAGCTTTAACAAAGGCTTCTGAACTGGTAACGACGATTGGGCAAAGTGCTCAACAATTTAAGGTTTGAAGGTCATGAACAGTCAAAAATCATGTTTTTTTATGACATTGGATCAAAGTAAGATGACCAAAGTATGAAAAATGACTGTTGCTGTTACATTGATAAAGTTTGATCATAAAGTTACTGGCTCCCTTCCCCATGTCAAACACTTGGATTCAGGAGGCGGGGTTTATTAAGGCAATAGAGTGACCTCACCCTGACTCTCATTTTAATACACCAATGGTAACATGATATTCACCTACATAATTTCAATAAGTACCGCCTTGTCAGCAAATATATTTAAAAGTGTACATTATTAATCTATGGCAAAGATACTTATATGTTTCCCCTTTCATCTGTGTCTGGTGTTAGCTAGCTACTGGCTAGCTAGGTCATCATACGCTCCAAAGAGTTTTTTACTGTTGATAATACCCCAAATTACCATATCATTTACATTGTTACGTTACAGATTGTATTATACTTCCACAGAATTAGACCACTGACCTAACAGGTCAGCAACTCCCGCAGTGGAAAAAAACTAAAGACTTCCATAGTGATATTGGCTATATTGTTTACCATTCTCTTCTTTATGAAAACTGGGTTTATTGTCATAACAGCATCTTTTCAGCATTCTCATTGGAAACATGATCATAATGCTGACGTGACAAAAAAGCAGAACACTGGGATGTTTTATCTTGACTTCTATCAAACTTGACAAGCACCGTGTAAGTTTCTCGCACCGAGCACACGCTCCATCTTGCCCGGTAAACAATTTTACTGGACATTGAAACATGGAAGTAGAGGAATGTGTTTGTGGTTGAAACAGTGAGACAGTGTTGATAGTCTCAGTTTGTTGGCACCAGTTGCACCGCTCTGTGGTCATGTGGAGAAAAAAAACTTCCTCTCCTAACGTCTGCAGCTACCAGGCAAGTTTGGCAGCCGCCTGTTGATGCCATCACACCGTATAACATCTGATCAATGCGAAACCTTGGCTTCCATCACACCTCCATAGCTAAAGGCTAAGGTATATACCGTAGCTCAGCTCACATGTTCCACTACCTGGAATGACCTTTAATCAATGACCTCATTGGATCACTACGACTATTGATATCTCATAATAAACCCTGTGTTAGCTTACCGTGCTAAGGCTCCAGCACAGCATGCTGGCTACAGAACTCAGGCAGTAATCGATTTAGATTGGTAATTACCCAGAGCCGGACCCCTGCCATGAGAACGCTCATGTTTCCTTTTTCACTTCATACCGCTGAAAAAGACATCCAGCTCTTCTTGGGTTGAGCAAAGATTGAGCAATGAATAACAATATCTCAGTAACCAATTACACTAGAGCAACTGGGCTTACCGTGATGAAATACTGTGGTTTAAAATGTGGTACAAAACACAGTAGTGTGCACAGTCTATTTTGACAACTAATCAAAACAGATGTGTGTGTGAGTGGCCAGTGCACACTGCATAACGTCTGTCATGGAAATCTGCTCCAGTATGACGTTGATGGCCTACAGTAAATACAATTGCTACCATTGTTCCTTCTTCATCCTAATCAACATTGGCATATCAGTCGCCTCAGAGGGCTGCCACAAAACAGCATTGTACAGTTGCCCTATCTTAATTTGAGCCAGTTTGCTACAGCAGGACAGTATTACTGCAGCAACAGAAAATGTGAATTGTTATGTGGATTTCTAATTATTGCTCCTTTTTTGTAGGGGTTGAGCCTTTGTTAGGTCAAATCAAGTCTGACATTTTTTTTATGACAAACTTTAGAAGCCTTTTTAAATCATGGATACACTAGAAGCTTGGAAAATTCTCAGCAACAAAATAGTGATCAAATTAAGATCCTACATCTGTAGGACACATATCCAGCCCTGTGTATTCACTGTATTGTATTGGACACCGGCCAATAGCTGTGTACAAATACTGCCACTATCAATCAATAGTGACCTCTACTTTCCTGATGGATTTAATCAATTTGGATTTAATACATTTTTGTATTAAAAGGTTTCTTAAATATTTTTTTCTAATATGCAAATGAGGCGCTATCAATTAAATATACAAATGTATGTTTAATGTATTTTTGGCACATTATTCAGAAGAAAATGTTATCTACAATAAAAATTGTACAACACATAAACAATTCAATTTGTAACAGTCTGGAGAACATACTGTATCTAAGAATAACCACACAAAAGTTGATGAACGTAGATGCTTCTGGAGCTGAGAAAAATGTGTTGGTGTGTCGGAAGAATCTAACTTTTGGGAAATGGCAGTTAAAGACAAGTACACTACATTTAGACTACTAAACGCCAAACGCCTATTTAGACCCAATCACGATCTCTTCAAAGAAAGTTACTACATATATTCCAGTTTGTAATGTTCCCTATGAAATGGACTTTTAAATTGTGTTGGATTCAATGTTTTAATTGTGTGGGATTCAATGTAGTGAGCTTTGATATTATGGATATTTAAATATATATACAGTGCATTCGGAATGTATTGAGACCCCTTGACTTTTTCCACATTCTGTACGCTACAGCCTTATTCTAAAATTGAATTAAAAATAGTTTCAGGAAACTAGGCTTATGTCGCGGCTCATTACTTCACAGGAGACCTGTTTGAACGTAAACTTATTTTTTTTAATCAAAATGTGTTTTTTGGCAGAAATGCCTTCTCGAACATGTGAATTTTCCATCTGTAAAGACGAATAAAATTGTTTAATTACAAGCCTAGTTGATTTAGCCAAAGAAAAGGCAGCAACCTTCCCTCTAGCCATGATTGAATGAGATAATGAGTGGGCTGGACATGCCGAGAGATGAGTTTGGATTGGTCTGCCATGTGGCACGCTTCTGTCTATTTGAGCTGGTCAGTATGTCTAGGTAATCCTGTCTAACGCTTATTTTTTCAAAAAAATGTATCGCGTATTAAAACTGCATATGTGTTGCTCCCCAATTTCTGGAGGACCGAGTTTTGAAATCAGTGGACTTCGAATATGATAGCTATAGGAGATGGAGAAAACACCTTTCTCAGGATTACATCTTCAAACTAAGGGCAACCATTGCATCTGACAGGAGACGCGTTCATCCATGAATGATGTATACAGGTAAGATAGTCTAGCTAGCTACATTTTCAGATATTACACATTTCTAATTTTGAGAGAAAGGGCCATTTGCTTGGCTAGCTATAGCCTAATGTTAGCTAACTAACATTGAATGTGGTTGGTTAGATACCTGTAGATTTATGCAGGGTAGTAATGTCATGGGTTGGGATTATGTTTCATTGTTTGCCTAGCTAGTTAACGTATGTTGGCTGGCTCACTAGCTAACGTTACATGTATGACCTTACTATTCATATATCAGAGCCATTTGCTTAGCTAGCTATAGCCTAATGTTAGCTAGCTAACATTGAACCTGGTTGGTTTATTTACCTGCAGATTCATGCAGGGTAGTAACGTCATGAGTTGGGATTATGGTTCATTGTTTACCTAGCTAGCTACATGTTTTACCAAAAGACTCCATTATCCAAGTAACCATTTTGGTGCGTTCGTAAATTCAGTCTGGCCATATACTCCAATATCATAGCACTCTCATCTGTTTGTGCCAGAGTGCAGAATAACTGCTGAATTTACGAACGCTCAACACCCATTGAACATGGCCGGTGTCAGTTAACGTCGGCAAGAAAGAGTAATTCAATTGTTGCCAGCAGCACAGTTAGTCACCAACGCTCTGGATAACATGAAAACAGCCTAACCAGCTCTGCTAGGGTGAGAAAAATGGTCAGATTGGGATGTTCTCTCATTATGTGTCTGGAAGTAGCTAGCAAGCTAGCCAATGTCAGCCAGTTAGCTTGGGTGCTTGACTGCCGTTGTGAGGTTCAGAGCGCTCTGAACTCTCAGTCTGACAGCACAGTTGCAGTCACCAACACTCTGGATTACATAACAGCCTAACCAACTCTGCTCGAGCGAGTAATGTTCAGTGATCTGTTCTGTTATTTCTGTCTGGAAGTAGCTAGCAAGTTAGTTTGGGTGTTTGACTTTTGTTGTTAGTACAGATCGCTTGGATCAACCCTTAAAGAGATGGGTAGGGATAAAGCTTAAGAGGGTGTGAACGATGCTGAATGGGTGTAGACAAAGAAGGGCTCTCCAGTAGTAGTACCAAAATATTTAAAGGCCATTTTCTCAAAAGTTTATCAACTTTCAAAGCAAAGTTACTTTCCCATTGTTAATCAACTATAGTGTATGATATACCATTTGTAGCTGTGAGTCTCTACTGTTATCCAATGTAAAAAACATAAGAACGATTTGAGCCGGTCGGTCACGAATTGTTTTTTCCCCCTCATCAATCTGCACACAATACCCGTAATAACAAAGCAAAAACAGGTTTTACTAATTTCTTAAAAATAAAAACTGAAAAATCACATTTACGTAAGTATTCAGACCCTTTACTGAGTACTTTGTTGAAGCACCTTTGGCGGCGATTACAACCTTGAGTCTTCTTGGGTATGACGCTACAAGCTTGGCACACCTGTATTTGGGGAGTTTTTCCCATTCTTCTCTGCAGATGCTCTCAAGCTTTGTCAGGTTGGATGGGGAGTGTCGTTGCACAGGTAGTTTCAGGTCTCTCCAGAGATGTTTGATTAGGTTCAAGTGTGGGCTCTGGCTGGGCCACTCAAGGACATTCAGAGACTTGTCTCGAAGCCACTCCTATGTTGTCTTGGCTGTGTGCTTATGGTCTTTGTCCTGTTCGAAAGTTGAACCTTCGCCCAAATCTGAGGTCCTGAGTGCTCTGGAGCAGGTTTTCATCAATGATCTCTCTGTACTTTGCTCCATTCATCTTTTCCTCGATCCTGACTGGTCTCCCATTCCCTGAAGCTGAAAAACATCCCCACAGCATGATGCTGCCACCACCATGCTTCACCGTAGGGATAGTGCCAGGTTTCCTCCAGACATGACACTTGGTATTCAGGCCAAAGAATTCAATCTTGGTTTCATCAGATCAGATAATCTTGTTTCTCATGGTCTGAGAGTCCTTTAGGTGCATTTTGGCAAACTCCAAGTGGGCTGTCAAGTGCCTTTTACTGAGGAGTGGCTTCCGTCTGGCCACTCTAATACATTTCCCCAAATAAAAAAAAAACTGTTTTCGCGATGTCATTGTGGGGTATTGTGTATAGATTGATGAGGACATTTTTGTATTTAATACATTTTTGAATAAGGCTGTAACGTAACAAAATGTGGAAAAAGTCAAGGGGTCTGAATACTTTTCTAAAATATATACGCAACATACAACAATGTCAAAGCTATTACTGAGTTACAGATCATATAAGGAAATCTACATAAATTCATTCTGCCCTAATCTATGGATTTCACAGCCACTGGGGAGCCAGGCCCAGCCAATCAGTATATTAGTTTTTTTCAGGCTCCAGTGATGGGATCAGCCAATGTGGACATACAAATTGCGGGCCGAACGTTCCACCACCCCGTCTGGGTTGCCGAGGTCAGAGAAAAGTGGCTGTTGATTTGGACTTCCTACGCAGGGCAAGCTGAAAGCTGGATCTTCGAGCTGAGGTGATAATCTTCTATGGCAGTCCTGCCATACATCTTCGGTGTTCCCCTGGTCTAACTACCGCTGCTGTGGTGCAACAGGTCAAGAGCCAACCCCCCAGTCCAATACATCATGCCCAAGACACAACCATTCCCACTAAAGCTCTCACTGAGACACTCCAGACCCCAGTACTATCGAAGCCTTTCCCTTTGGAAGAAGACATCTCACCCCCACTAGCAGGCACGCAACCTGTGCCACCCCCAAGTGTACAGCACCCTGTGGACGTGATTACACCAACCTACCCCATGCCCAGCCTGACTCAACCCTATTCCCAACACTCATCCAAGCAGTGAACCCCAGGGGAGGCACTGTGTGGACTACAACCAGGTAAATGACATAACTGTCAAGGACTCCTTCCAGCTGTCTCGCGTGGTTGAGTCCCTTGAGTTGGTGGTGGGGTCCACATGGTTCTCTTCTTTGGACCTTTGAAGCGGCTACTGGCAGGTGGCCATGGCTCCAGAGGACAAGGCAAAGACTGCTTTCACCACAGGAAAGGGGCTATGGCTATTCAAGACCATGCCGTTCGGACTATGCAACTCCCCAGCAATGTTTGAACGACTGATGGAGAAAGTACTGGCTGGCATGCCACCTGAATGTTGTCTAGTGTACTTAGAGGATGTGCTGGCACATGGGCTGGACTTTGATGCTGCCTTAGAGGTGCTGAGAGAGGTCTTAGAGAGGATCTGTGCTGTAGCCTCAAGCTGCACCCTGAAAAGTGTTGCTAAGGGAGGTCACGTTCCTCAGCCACAGAGTGAGAATTGAGGGCCTCAAAACAATGGAGGACAAAATCGCTGCAGTACAGGACTGGCCTACCCCCAGAGATATTCACTAAGTACCGGCATTCTTGGGCCTAGCCCAATACTACAGGGGATTTGTGGAAGGCTTTTTAATAGTGCTGCTTCTCTGAACTGGCTCCTGAAGAAAGGGAATGACTTCCAGTGGAACCAAGAGCAGCAGGTTGCCTTTGAATCCCTGAAAAAGGCCCTTTGTGAAGCCCCCATATTCGTTGCCCCAGACTAACAGAGACACTTCACCCTGGCCACCAATGCCAGCGGAAGGGGCTGGGAGCAGTCCTGTCACAGGTCACCCCGGAGGATGAACGGGTAGTGGCATACTATAGACATACAGTACCTTCAACAAGGCGGAGAGGAACTACTCCGTCACTCACCGAGAACTCTTGGCAGTAGTGGACTTTACTCATCACTTCCGCCACCACCTCTGTGGCCTGCCCTTGGTTATACAAACAGACCATGCAGCTTTGAAGTGGCTTCTCTCCTTTAAAGAACCTGAGGGCCAAGTCACCCGCTGGATAGAGCAGCTTCAGGCTTTCCAGTACACCATTGTTCACTGTGCTGGGGAGAACCACTATAATGCTGATGCACTGTCCAGGCGGCCATGTGGTCCTGAGTGCAAGCATTGTGAGCGCACAGATGCTTGTGAAGTGCTGGCACTGTTGCCAGCAGACACTGATAGGTGGATAGAACAACAGCAGGCTGATCCCGACCAACAGATGGTGTTTGGCTGGGTGGAAAGATCTTGCCCCCCTGCGATGAGGTGGTGGAGCAGTCACCCATAGTGAGGGAACTGTGGTCATAGTGGCCTGGGTTAGAAATAAGAGATGGATCACTGAAAAGAAGCAGGTTGGAACCAGCCACAGGTGAGGCTCGTTCGCAGTTGGTATTCCCTGAGGTCCTGAGAGAAGAAGTGCTCGAGCTACACCATGGACGCCCTGGTGTAGGACATTTTGGTGTTACCAAGAGACTGAAGCGAACCCACCAATCCTTCTACTGGGGACAATGTAGACAGGATGTGGAGGATAGTGCCCTCACCATAGTGCCCTCAAAGCTCATCACTAATCTAAGGACCCTAGGACTAAACACCTCCCTCTGCAATTGGATCTTGGACTTCCCAACGGGCCGCCCCCAGGTGGTAAGGGTAGGAAACAACACATCCGACACACTGATCCTCAACACCGGGCCCATCACGGGTGCGTGCTCAGTCCCCTCCTGTACTCTCTGTTCACTCATGACTGCATGGCCAGGCACGACTCCAACACCATCATCAAGTTTGCCGATGACACATCAGCAGTAGGCCTGATCACTGACAACGATGAGAAAGCCTGGGAGGAGGTCAGAGACCTGGTCGTGTGGTGCCAGGACAACAACCTCTCCTTCAACGTGATCAAGACAAAGGAGATGATTGTGGACTACAGGAAAAGGAGGACCGAGGCAGCCCCCATTCTCATCGACGTGGCTGCAGTGGAACAGGTTGAGTGCTTCAAGTTCCTTGGTGTCCACATCACCAACAATTCATAGTCCAAACACACTAAGACAGTCGTGAAGAGAGCACGACAAAACCTATTCCCCCTCAGGAGACTGAAAAGATTTGGTATGGGTCCTCAGATCCTCAAAAGGTTCTACAGCTGCACCATCGAGAGCATCCTGACTGGTTGCATCACTGCCTGGTATGGCAACTGCTCGGCCTCTGACCGCAAGGCACTACAGAGTGTAGTGCGTACGGCCCAGTACATCACTGGGGCCAAGTATCCTGCCATCCAGCGCCTCTATATCAGGAAGGCCCTAAAAATGGTCAAAGACTCCAGCCACCCTAGTCATAGACTGTTCTCTCTGCTACAGAACAGGAAAGCGATACCATGTTGAGGTCCAAAAGGTTTCTTAACAGCTTCTACCCCAAGCCATATGACTCCCGAACAGCTAATCAAAGGGCTACTCAGACCGCTCTTTTACACTGCTTCTTCTCTCTGTTTATAATCTATGCATAGCCACTTTAACTCTGCCTACATGTACATATTACCTCAATTACCTCAACTAACCGGTGCCCCCGCACATTGACTCTGTATATAGACTATCTTGTTATTTTACTGCTGCTGTTCAATTATTATAATTTTTTTCTATTTTTTACTTAACACAAATGTTTTTTTTTCTTAAAGCATTGTTGGTTAAGGGATTGCAAGTAAGCATTTCACTGTAAGGTCTACAGCTGTTGTACTCGGCGCATGTGACAAATATATTTTGATTTTGATTTTGATTACACAAGGCAGCTGCAAGACCGCCTGGATGTTGCCCACAGATTTGCCCGAGAGCAAGCCAAGGCAGCTGGTGTGCGGCAAAAGAGAGGGTACGATGTGCATGTGATGGGGCAACATTTTACATCAGGAGACCTGGTGTGGGTGTATGGCCCTAAGAGAGTGAAGACAGGAGCCCCAAGCTGGACAGCAACTGGGTGGGTCCCTGCTACATGGTTGGCCGGGTTGGAGAGGTCATATACCGAGTGAGGCTAGCATGGCTACATAGTTGTCACCCACCGAGACAGAATGACGGTTTATCAGGGCCGGAACCAGCCCTACTTTGCCTGTAGCTCACCACATCCCAGAGACCGCAGCTCACCATCCCACAGAGACTGCGGCTCACCCTCCAGAGTCACTCATTCAACCCCCCAGTCACCACAGGGCCGGACGGCCTCACCTGTGGTTACCCGGCAACATCAGAGCCACTTCCTAGGTGAAGTGGTGACCCCGATGGGGGCACTGGTGCCTCCATCAAGGGCAAACACTACATTCCCTGCTTCCACTGTCGCACCCAGAGCTGGGCACCCTTCTCCGCCTACCCCCATTGCTCCAATGCGGAGGCTACAGCGTTCAGATACTTTATCCTTGGGGATGAGGGCTTGAGGGAGGGAGCAATGTAGCGACCCTCAAGGGTTAGGGTGGGCAGACCCTGCCCCAACATGTCAGCACCAGTCACATTCAATGTTTATGGGTTTGTCATGGTAATAGAAAAGGGCTGCTCATAGGTTTTGTGGGGATATAACCAGTGTCTGTCTTGTGTTTATCTCTCTGGGGAGATACCTCCTGCTGGACTGTGATTTATCTAGTTCAGGCTAGGTTTGTTGTTTTGTGCAACTCCCCGTTATCCTGTGCAGCGTAACATTAAAATGCCATTTGGCTTTAACTGTATTTCCCTATCAGTACGTTTGTTATTTAAGCTAACAAAGTTATAAGATCGGGAAACCCGCAAACGCCACAGTATTTTGATATTTTTACTACATAAAAAAAACAAAATGCTAGTGTTGCCTTTTTCACTGGTGCTACCTATATTTTAATGACAATTCAACCGTTCCAGAATGTAATTTGATTATTTAATTTGCATATATATTCAAAGACAGAAAAGGTTAATGATAAAATGAAGAAATGTTTTTGATTAGTAATAATTTACTTTAAAGAAAACGCATTTTTCTATAATAACACAAGTGACTGTAACACCAGTGACCAGAAACACCAGTAACGAATCTTCAGACTATTATTTTAAAACCAGCAGGAACAGTAACACCAGTGATGGTAACACCAGTGACAAATCTGCAGAAAATATAGAATATCTAAGATTGTGGCCACAGTATCCAAACCACATTTCTTAAATTCTAAATAAATCACTTAATCATTTGATTTCATCAATTATTTTTATTAAATGTTCCCTTACCCTTACTTTAAACAGTGTAACACATCTTAAGGCTTCACCTGAAATTACCAAATGAATCATCAAATTGCTAAGATATGAAGAGAGAGTGCAGACTCACCATGTGCTTTTGAAAACAGCCCTACATCCAATGAACCTTTGACCAGGGAAGAAGTAATCTTTTGTGTGTGTGTTTTTTTTAATAATGGGCTATCACCAGTGACATTAAATTGAGGGACAACTATTCCCTGTAAATTATTTATAAAATGTAGTTGATATTTAAGCATTTTAAGTAATACACAAAACAAATATAATACTTCCCTTGGTATTCTTAGATTTAAAGTGGGAGAAACATAGTTTTTACTAACTATGTTTTATGATATATACAGTACCAGTCAAAAGTTTGGCAAGCTTGTACAAAGCTGTCATAAAGGCAAAGGGTGGCTACTTTGAATAATCTCAAATATAAAATATATTTTGATTTGTTTAACACTTTTTTGGGGTTACTACATGATTCCATATGTGTTATTTCATAGTTTTGATGTCTTCACTATTATTCTACAATGTAGAAAATAGTAAAATAAAGAAAAACCCTTGAATGAGTAGCTGTGTCCAAACTTTGACTGGTACTGTATATATATATAAAAGTTTGCAATATATGTTTTATTAACAATGACCCATGTATGTTCATTTAAAGTGGTTCAAATTCATAACATTTTGATAATTCATAATAGTATGATAAACTAAATAAATTATATTTTCAATTTTATTTTGCATAATAAAGGAGCCAAACGCACAAACTAAGCTATTCTCTTCATATTAACACAGAGAGAGATGTCACCCTACAAAGGATAAACCGTCCTCATCACCACACCTACTTTGATGCTTGAATGTGATGTCTTTGTTAATAAAAACACAAAACCAGCTCTCCTGTATGTACACACTATCGATAAGATCAGCTGAGGCTTGCGGCCAGCTGACCACGAATCAGAGGGCAGGTCAGAAACTCCCATCATGGAAACAAACAAAGAATCATATGATTATCCCTCACCGGTCACTTCTCCACACACAGCCTGGGTGACAGATGAACACAGCACTGGCTTAGACGCCTTGAAGAGCGGGAAAGAGTTGAGAACACCACTTTCCTTCCTTCAGGAGCCTGTCTCTCTGACATGGTTGGTCTCTCCTGGTCTCGCCTTTGCCACTATCTGTGAAATTCTCATCACGCACGCACACACACACAGCCCCTCTCTCTTCTCTAATCCTCCTCATAAAGAGTGCAATCCAAATAACTCCAGCAGACTGCAGAGACTTCTCAGGCTTTTCCTCTTTGTGTTGTGTTGTTGGCTGGAATCATTAACTTGGTCCCTGGAGACTCTGGGATGTAAATAATCCCCCCACCCCCTCCATAGGGAGGATGTCAATCAAAACTGGTGGTGGAGACTGAGGGGGCTGGCTGCCAAGGAGACATCCTTGATTTAAGCAATGATTTAGGCCAGACTAGGTGTGGTATATGGCCAATATACCACGACCAAGGGAGGTGGAGGTGGCACAGCTGAGCTGGCCTGTACATTGATATTGGAGCGGTCTAATGCACTGCATCTCAGTGCGCCACCCTGGTTCGAATCCAGGCTGTATCACATCCGGCCGTGAATGGGAGTCCCACAGGGTGGCGCACAATTGGTCCAGTGTCGGCCGGGGTAGGCCGTCATTGTAAATCGTAATTTGTTGGCGAGTCTAGTTCAATAAAGGTGGCGAGCTTAGTTCAATAAAGGTTAAATAAAATAAAAAATTAATATTGATTTGCAATAACAGACATGATACATGTAATATATGTGTATTGTTCACCGTACAATTTCGTTGTTCATATGCTACAGTTACATATCTACAGGCATTTAGCTTGCGAGTACAGTATGAGCATTTTCTTCAAGACATAAGATCCTTTTTAAATGCTTGAGTAGGGATGGCATTGAGGAGATTTGGCGGGGAAGTGTAGGGCTTTGGTTGCCATGGTGGTGTGCAACAGCTCGACAGTACATCTTGGCTCTTGTGCCAAACAGCACTCTAATCCTTTCATGGCAAGTCCTCCAGCTCAGCTCTCACTCTCTCTCTCCCAGATCAAAGCCTGCTTGTCTCCTACTGAGGCCCATGGCTGCCTGTCACTCTCCTCCTGCTCTCCTCTCCTCACCCGCAAGCTTTCCTCTTCTTACTGTGATGACTGGTCAAATGTTTTGAAAAGGCAAAGCAATTTGTTTACAAAGGCTCTCTTCGCACAAGGCAACTGGACTTGTGAAGGGTCTTTCTGTTCTTAAGCTGACGACTTGACATTGAGAGGCTTGAGGAGTGTTACTGATGGAAGGTTTGCACAAAGGATTCATAACAGAGATGTTCAAGTTGGCGTTTAGTAAACCTGGGTTGCCTGCACCTCTTTTCACATTTTAGCTTGACAGGAGCATCCAGTTCAAATTTGTGAAATGTAGTGTTAAATATTACATTAAAACAGCATTATAACACGTATACATCGCCCTCATCTAAAAAGAGCGGACAAAGGATATGCAAACAACTCATGACTGTAAGACATATGCTGTACACACGCAAAGCCGTGTTTGATTATTCTCACTTCGCTTGACAGAAGTACATCCCACCCCTCATTACAATACCACATGTGCCAACTCTAAAAGACACCAACCCTGTACCCATCTGACACACAATTGACAATATATTTCTACACTATAGAAATAACTCTTATACTATAGCTTCTGTATAGTTGCTTCTGTATAGTTTCCAGGTAAAGCTCCAGAGTCTACGGGATTGGTCCATAATAGCATTTCCACTCAACTTTTTAGAAATTACATTATGATTGATGCAGCAGTGTTGTTTCCACAGCAGTTAGGTTATTTGGGGACAAAACATATTTTACTGGTAACATCTGGTTTAGCAGCAGAAGGTCAAGTCCAAAATCACACCCATTTGGAGCTGAAATAAAGATTGAGTGGAAACTGCTTTATTTTGTTACATTTTGAACCACTCCAAAAGGACATGTCTGGACTGTGGTTAAGCAACTGTCTCCACCTCACCCACATGAAATCCAACCTGATCCTAATTCCAGGCTGACGCACAAAGCTACATTTGTGATTTTCTGAGAGAAAAACAAAAGAAACAAAAGCATGATGGTTTTGAACTATTAACACTTTTTAATAAACTTCCCTCAACAACATAATAATACCATAAACAATCAACTTCTGTTACGTGAATTGGTAATCTACATCTGACAGTGTTATACTTGACTGAAGTATATAGCGTCCAAACTGAGACTCCGATGTATTAGGTTAAACATTAGGGTACACTCTTAAAAATAAAGCTGCAAGTTGGAACCAAGTAAGGTTCTTGAGAGCAATACCACAGGGGAACTACACTGCTCAAAAAAATAAAGGGAACACTTAAACAACACAATGTAACTCCAAGTCAATCACACTTCTGTGAAATCAAACTGTCCACTTAGGAAGCAACACTGATTGACAATAAATGTCACATGCTGTTGTGCAAATGGAATAGACAACAGGTGGAAATTACAGGCAATTAGCAAGACACCCCCAATAAAGGAGTGGTTCTGCAGGTGGGGACCACAGACCACTTCTCAGTTCCTATGCTTCCTGGCTGATGTTTTGGTCACTTTTGAATGCTGGCGGGGCTTTCACTCTAGTGGTAGCATGAGACGGAGTCTACAACCCACACAAGTGGCTCATGTAGTGCAGCTCATCCAGGATGGCACATCAATGCGAGCTGTGGCAAGAAGGTTTGCTGTGTCTGTCAGCGTAGTGTCCAGAGCATGGAGGCGCAACCAGGAGACAGGCCAGTACATCAGGAGATGTGGAGGAGGCCGTAGGAGGGCAACAACCCAGCAGCAGGACCGCTACCTCCGCCTTTGTGCAAGGAGGAGCAGGAGAAGCACTCCCAGAGCCCTGCAAAATGACCTCCAGCAGGCCACAAATGTGCATGTGTCTGCTCAAACGGTCAGAAACAGACTCTATGAGGGTGGTATGAGGGCCCGACGTCCACAGGTGGGGGTTGTGCTTACAGCCCAACACCGTGCAGGACGTTTGGCATTTGCCAGAGAACACCAAGATTGGCAAATTCGCCACTGGCGCCCTGTGCTCTTCACAGATGAAAGCAGGTTCACACTGAGCACGTGACAGACGTGACAGAGTCTGGAGACGCCGTGGAGAACGTTCTGCTGCCTGCAACATCCTCCAGCATGACCAGTTTGGTGGTGGGTCAGTCATGGTGTGGGGTGGGGTGGCATTTCTTTGGGGGGCCGCACAGCCCTCCATGTGCTCGCCAGAGGTAGCCTGACTGCCATCAGGTACCGAGATGAGATCCTCAGACCCCTTGTGAGACCATATTCTGGTGCGGTTGGCCCTGGGTTCCTCCTAATGCAAGACAATGCTAGACCTCATGTGGCTGGAGTGTGTCAGCAGTTCCTGCAAGAGGAAGGCATTGATGCTATGGACTGGCCCGCCCGTTTCCCAGACCTGAATCCAATTGAGCACATCTGGGACATCATGTCTCGCTCCATCCACCAACGCCACGTTGCACCACAGACTGTCCAGGAGTTGGCGGATGCTTTAGTCCAGGTCTGGGAGGAGATCCCTCAGGAGACCATCCGCCACCTCATCAGGAGCATGCCCAGGCGTTGTAGGGAGGTCATACAGGCACGTGGAGGCCACACACACTACTGAGCCTCATTTTGACTTGTTTAAGGACATTACATCAAAGTTGGATCAGCCTGTAGTGTGGTTTTCCACTTTAATTTTGAGGGTGACTCCAAATCCAGACCTCCATGGGTTGATAAATTGGATTTCCATTGATTATTTTTGTGTGATTTTGTTGTCAGCACATTCAACAATGTATAGAAAAAAGTATTTAATAAGATTATTTCTTTCATTCAGATCTAGGATGTGTTGTTTAAGTGTTCCCTTTATTTTTTTGAGCAGTATATGTTGGAGTCTCGGAAGAATCATAAATGGGATGGTTCTTAAAAGAACCATACAAAAATTCCCAAAACAGAAATGTTCCAGCCCTCCAGGACAGGAATTGAATAGCCCTGCTTTAGGGTTTTAAGCCTTATTTACATATTTCCCAGGGTGCCTTTAGAGTGAATTGTAGAGTCACCAGTACCACCCTTGACTGTGTTTGCTAGTTACAGAGATATGGTTGTTGCATTTATTCATTAACATAGCTATGGCCTTCATGTATAATTTTGTCATGAAAATTGAATTATTTAAGACAAGGCCTTCAGTTGATGGCCTTCTTTTACTCTATACAGTGGCCTGTAACTCATAGATTACTGCCCACATCAGGCCTGCAAATCACATTATGCTGGTTTGCAAAGTGAAGTGTAATTCCTATTGGAATCTAGCGTGAGTGTGGATATTAAACATTTTCAGAAGAAAAATCACCTGCAACCTGCATTCAGAATGACTGCCAGGGTTGGGAAGATTAAGATATTAGACTACTGTACCTTAATACCAACACTGGGGTTATTCTACACCACGGAGTGTTAATTTACTCATTACAGTGCTAATTGAACTCTTGAATCAACACTAGAAATGTTACACGGACAAACAAACACTAGTTAACACTGGCCAATTTGCTGTGTGCTATGAAAGGGACACATCTGCAGGCTTCCATTCATTTGAAGAACCAGATACCATGTCAAGAACCCCACACTTAACTCAAAGGTGCTTAATCGGGCAAGAGTTCTCAAAGGAACCTTAAGAACTGAGGAAGAACCATTTTAAGAACCCTCATTTTTTTTCAATGTAGCAACAAATACAGCTTCATCAAATCCTGAATTCTTTGAATATTCATCAGTGAATGAAAAGTTATAAACCTCTTACGTAATTTACACTCAAAAATATTCACTTAGAAGTAATTGTCTTGTATATATGAGCATTTATCATTTGCTCTGATGACTACCATAATATAGAACAATTCTTCCAAACAGATTAATATTCATCCATGCTAAATAAATCCATTAGTAGCCCAGGGCTATTTCCTTGGTGGTGCTTGGAACATCAAACATAAGAAATTGTGGCTTAGAAAAACCTTCTTGAAGTAGAAGATAAGGGATGGAGCAGAGAAAGCACTGAGTCCTGATGGATCCAAGAGTCTAAAGCACATGGGTGTGTCATCTATGGGATGTGTCATATGGACTGGATTCACACAGATCCATCCAATAGTTCATCATTTACTTGGTTTGGTCTGGTTGTTGAACCATTTAACTAGTCCACATGACTCCAACTAAACAGATAGATTCATATTGAAGATTTCTGAACATAATACACTTCTAAAATGCAAGAGTTCAGGTACAGGCCATATTCTCAAAACAAGCCATATTATTCCCTATTTTCAAAAAAATGGCTTAACAAGGTCCGTAAATATTCTTCATTAATCAATATGCTGTTATGTCCTTCAAATCTTATGTCCTTTAAAAACCTCAAACTAGAAATACAAATCTTAAGGATTCATACAACCCAATTACAAATTAACTTCTACTGCACATGTCCAGATCATGGATCACCATGTCAAGAAGCTATGCCTATATATGACATGTTCAAGCTCAGAATAAATAGCTAGAATCATTAATTACAACAACTTTCCACAACATTCAGCCCTTGCAGTACAAGCACTACTCACATGCTATGGTCCAGGGTGGTCCTGTCCAACGGAGAGGAGAGATGTAACACCCACTGAATGGTTAAACACTACTGCATGTCACTGGCACATGGATGAAACTCTGCCTCCAAACAAAACACAGCCACCTAGTTAGTGTGGTGCCTCTCCCTCCCTCTGCCCCTGACCCAGCCGTAGCCGTATGCTCACGGAAGCGTGTAACGGGCTGGAGTAGCGTCACTTCCACTGGGTTATTTCATGGACGCGGCATCCATTAAGGGCTGGGACTGTGCTCTTGGCCCTGACACTCCCCTGTCGCTCCCCTCTCTCCCCTCTCCACCCCATAAGACAAAAGGCAAGCAAACAAAGACGGGGAGCAGGGGGGAACCTTGGGGATCAGGCTGCACACAGATGGGGTCAGTCTCCAAGGCTCTGCTGATTCGCTGCATCACAACCATACATAATCACAAAAGATACATGAAGAATACACTGCTCAATAAAAGCTCCTCATGAGATCATGGTGAAAAAAAATTGCAATTGCAAGGCCATACAATGGGAGAAGATATAGGGGAAAGGAGGACTTCTTCATTGATGTGTCCATGTGTTGATGTGTTAGCAAATCAGATGTGAGAAAACGCAGATGTAATCGAAGTGAAAGCATGCGTTAGGGATAGGCAAATATGTTCACAGACTTATTATAAGGTTGTATAGAATATTTATCTACACACTAAAACATCTAATAATAATAGTATCAGATAGGGGTTCTTCGGCTTGTAAATATCAACTTCATAAAAAACATGATTTTATAGATTTAGCGGAACCCTTTTTTGAAGGTTCTATAAAGAACCATGCTCATAAAGTTCTAAATGGAACCTGCACTGTTCTATAAAGAACCCTTTCCCAAGGTTCTATAAAGACCCATTAAAAAAGGTTTTATATAGCACCAAAAAACCTTCTGCTATGGTTACAACCATTTTAGTGTCTTTTAGAAGCCTTTTTTTATGGTTCTTTATAGAACCTTTCTCAATCTGAAAGGTTCTTTGTAGATCCTTTTGAAGAACCATACAGACTTTTTTATTCTGGTCAGCCATTATATTCCAGAGGTGTTATTACTGTGTTCATTGACAAGTTTAATCAAGTGAGCTATCTTTAAACAGCTTGGTGCCCTTAAGGAAAGAATTGAGAACCACTGAACAAATTGGTCATCTTTCACAAGACACCATCACTGGCCAACGTCATCTATAATATGTAGTGGCATAACACAACACATTGGATAAACTGGGATGACACTCTCACTCATGGTTGCACAAAACGCCACCGCTACTTACAATTTAACTATCACTAAAAGAGCAAACAATCATTTTGTGAACTGTAAATAAGAGCTTAAATGGTTCTTTGTGTCATTATGGTTGCACATAGAACCATCACCCTTTCCAAAGTCCTCAATTTTTTGTGTAGATTCATTTAAGTCATTCAGAAGATACTCTTATACAGAGCAACTTACAGTAGTGAGTGTATACATTTTTCATACTGGTCCCCCATGGGAATCAAACCCACAACCCTGGTGGTGTAAGCACTATGCTCTACCAACTGAGCCACATGGGACTGTGTACTCAACCACCCAAGTATGTTCAACCACCCAAGATACACAACGTTAACTTGAGGGATGAATCCAGCATGAACTGCACTGCACTGAACACAATCTGCATCATTCTGAGAGAACATTATCACTCCTGTTTAATTCTACCTTACTCTACTGTCCCCACGGACAGTTCTATGTGCACACGGTAACCATGGCAAAGGTTCAAGATTTTAATTACTCTGCTGGCCTATCAGTAAGATGATCTCCCCCAAGGGCTCACTACTGAAACACACATGGTTGATGGATCAAATAAATAAACATAGAAATGCATTTACCCCTGCAGCAGTGTCCTACTACAATAAATGATGAACCCTCCTCTCTAATCTATCAACAATACAAACAAAAGAATAGCAATGAAGATAACATCTAGTATCCTCTTTACCTTTGCTTCGGGTTTTTCATTTGAGTAGCTGTGGTTGAGTTTCAAGCGAGTGGAACTGGAAAGCCATGTGTGTGCCACAGCACAAGATGCCCTTAATGTAAACAACCTTTGGACTGCATTCTGATTAGCTTGGATAACATATAGTTGGCTGTGAGGGTCTATAAGAGGCATTGACCTGGAAGTTATGCTTTTCCTTTGAGTATAGGGCGGCTATACTACAGCTTGATTGTCTCCATGGCTACGACCCTGCCTGCCAGCACTGTGGCATCAGATTCCATGCAGCTTCACTCTGCTCTCTCTCACACAAGCTCTAGCCATTCAACAGCAGCCATGATCTGAGTTGACACAGTGAGGTATGTTTTTAAGAACATAGATGGGAAAATACTTGGTGTGCTGTTTATTAACAGTGAAAAGCTAATTCTCCAGTATTAAATCAACACTGAAAGTGTGGACTTGTATAGACACTGGAACAGTGTTAAATTAACACATTGCCTTTCGAGTGAATTGTAGTTACCACCCATGACTGCATTTGTTAGTTACAGAGACATGGTTGTTGTATTCATCCATTTAAAATTAAAGCACATTTATTTAAAGGTCATGAACAGTCAAAATCATGTTTTTCATGGAGTAGGGTGATATTTGGATGAAACCAGATCAACGTAAGATCATAAAGTTGGGATGTCAGCAAATATATTTCAAAGTTTACATTATTCATCTATGGCAAAGATACTTATATGTTTCTCCTTTCATCTGTGTCTGGTGTTAGCTAGTTACAGGCTAGCTAGGTCTTCAGCCAGCATGGAACAAAAGGGGGAAGGGTCATTCAAAACACTATCAGTGCTGCTGTGAACTGCATCACATAAAACAAAACAAACGGGAGATGTATATATACAATGATAATACAACATTCATGCAATTTAAATGTCTGAGTAGCTTTGTGGATTACCAAATTAGCTTGAGGTAATTTTACTGCAATACTGCTATCTGCAACCACGCTGCTTGACCTTTATTTAACAAGGCAAGTCAGTTAAGAACAAATTCTTATTTACAATGACAGCCTACCAAAAGGCAAAAGGCCTCCTACGGGGATGGGGGGTTGGGATTAATGATACAAAATGTTATAAAAATATAGAACGAAACACACATCACGACAAGAGAGACACCACAGCACTACATAAAGAGACACCTATGACAACTAAATAGCTTGGCAGAAATGCATGAAAACACAGCATGGTAGCAACACAACATGACAACAACATGGTAGCAACACAACATCGCAGCACCACAAAATGGTAGCAGCACAAAACATGGTACAAACATTATTGGGCACAGACAACAGCACAAAAGGCAAGAAGGTAGAGACAACAAACATCACGCGAAGCAGCCACAACTGTCTGGAAGTGTCCATGATTGAGTCTTTGAATGAAGAGATGGAGATGAAACGGTCCAGTTTGAGTGTTTGTTGCAGCTCGTTCCAGTCGCAAGCTGCAGCGAACTGAAAAGAGGAGCGACCCAGGGATGTGTGTGCTTTGGAGACCTTTAAAAGAATGTGACTGGCAGAACAGGTGTTGTACGTGGAGGATGAGGGCTGCAGTAGATATCTCAGATAGAGGGGAGAGAGGCCTAGGAGGGTTTTACAAATAAGCATCAACCAGTGGGTCTTGCGATGGGTATACAGAGATGACCAGTTTACAGAGAAGTTTAGAGTGCAGTGATGTGTCCTATAAGGAGCATTGGTGGCAAATCTGATGGCCGAATGGTAAAGAACATCTAGCCGCTCGATAGCACCCTCACCTGCCGATATATAAATTACGTCTCCGTATCTAGCATGGGTAGGATGGTCATCTGAATCAGGGTTAGTTTGGCATCTGCGGTGAAAGAGGAATGATTACGATAAAGGGAACCAAGTGTAGATTTAGCCTCAGCCTGCAGCTTTGATATGTGCTGAGAGAAGGACAGTGCACCATTTTGCCATACTCCCAAGTACTTGTATGAGGTGACTACCTCAAGCTCTAAGCTCTCAGAGGTAGTAATCACACCTGTGGGGAGAGGGGCATTCTTCTTACCAAACCACATTACATTTGTTTTGGAGGTGTTCAGAACGAGGTTAAGGGCAGAGAAAGGTTGTGTGTAGAGCTTTTAATACAACATCCGGGGAGGGGCCAGCTGAGTATAAGACGGTATCATCCGCATATAAATGGATGAGAGAGCTTCCTACTGCTTGAACTATGTTGTTGATGTAAATTGAGAAGAGCGTGGGACCTAGGATCAAGCCTTGGGGTACTCCCTTGGTGACAGGCAGTGTCTGAGACAGCAGATGTTCTGACTTTATACACTGCACTCTTTGAGAGAGGTAGTTAGCAAACCAGGCCAAATACCCCCCAGAGACACCAGTACTCCTTAGCAGGCCCACAAGAATGGAATGGTCTACCGTTTCAAAAGCTTTGGCAATAAAAACATCAGGACAACATAGCTTAGAATCAAGGGCAATGGTGACATCATTGAGGACCAATAAGGTTGCAGTGACACATCCATAACCTGAGCGGAAACCCGATTGCGAACCCGAGCTAATACTATAGACGTCAAGAAGGACAGTCAGTTGATTATTGACAAGTTTTTTCAACACTTTTGATACACAGGGAATATATAAATTGGCCTACAACAGTTAGGATCAGCTTGATCTCTCCCTTTTAATAAAGGATGCACCGTGGCTGACTTCCAAGCAATGGGAACCTCCCCAGAGAGGAGAGACAGGTTAAAAAGGTCAGAGATAGGCTTGGCGATCATAGGGGCAGCAACCTTAAAGAAGAAAGGGTCTAAACCATCTGACCCAGATGTTTTTGGGGGGTCAAGTTTAAGGAGCTACTTTAGCACCTCGGACTCAGTGACTGCCTGTAGGGAGAAACTTTGTAGCGGGCAGGGGAAAAAGAGGGAGGAGCATTGGGGATAGTCGCACAAGAAGGGGTGGGAGATGAGGAAATGTTGGACAGGCATGGAGGCATGGCAGAGTCAAATAGCAATCCTGACTTAATGAACTGGTGATTAAAGAGCTCAGCCACATTCTCCTTGTCAGTAACAACCACATCATCAACATTAAGGGACATTGGCAGCTGTGAGGAGGAGGGTTTATTCTCCAGGTCTTTAACCATTTTTCAGAACTTCTTGGGGTTAGACCCACAGAGAGAAAACTGCTCCTTAAGTTAACTAACTTTGGCCTTCCGGATAGCCTGAGTGCACTTATTTCTAATTTGTCTGAACAAGAGCCAGTCAGCCTGAGTATGCGTGTGCCGAGCAATTTGCCAAATGGAATTCTTGAGGTGGAGTAACTCTGCCAGTTCACGGTTGAACCAGGAGCTGAACCTGTTTTTAATTCTAATTTTCTTTATGGGCGCATATTTGTTAACGATACCACTGAAAATATCAAAAAAGAAGGTTAAAGCGTCTTTGACGGTGTATAATCAAGCTGATTATACACCAATTTACAGAAGCCATGTCAATTCAGGCCATGACAAATCAGGACAGGTTGTTTCACTGAGCAGCCATTACAAACACATGCTGTAAAACAGTGATCACTAAGGTCATTACAGAAAACACCAGACTGATACCTATCAGGATTATTTGTAAGGATAACATCAAGGAGAGTAGCCTTTTCTGAGAAACATTTAAGGAGTCCCATTGCTTTAGGACTTGGTCAGTTGATTTAAGCATGTCACTGTTTAGGTCCCCTAGCAGGACAAATTCAGACTTAGTGAAAAGGGCCAGGAGAGAGCTTAGGGCATTTAGGGTACAGGCCGGTGCTGATGGTGGCCAATAACACCCGGCAACAGTCAACAAAGAGTTATTTGAAAGTTGAATGTGTAGAACCATCAAATTGAATTGTTTGGCGACAGACTTGGTAGAGACAATAGAGCACTGAAGGTAATCCTTGGTAAAGATTGCCACTCTACCACCTTTGGAAGATCTGTCTTGCCGAAAAAGGTTATAACCAGAAAGGTTAACATCAGTGTTCAAAACACTCTTTCTTAACCACGTCTCAGTAATGACCAACACATCTGGATTGGAGCTGTGAACCCACACTTTCAATTTATCAAATGTAGGTAATAAGCTTCTAGTGCTAATATGCAGAAAACCAAGGCTTTGAAGAGAGCAGAAATCAGTGAAGCAGATATCAGAGCACAAATAAGAATTGGGGCTAGTAGATGGGCCAGGGTGTACATGCACAATCCAAGATATAAGCAGCAGTAATACAATCAGGGCACGGCAGAGTACAGGGAGAGCTCTGCAGTGTTGATTTAGAACATTTGAATGTGCATAAGATGGCAACAAGATCATAATGTACAGCAATTTATTCAGGTAACATGAATACAAAGCTGGCGAGATGTGGTTAGAATAGGATGGGGGGGCCAAGAGTCTGTGTAACCAATAGAGAGTCAGAGTCCCGAGTGTGAGAACAAACAGTCAGTACCACGGTTGAATAAACAAGCAAGTTCATAGTCAACAAAGCACGCAGGAGTCATGAGGCAAATAGCATAAAGCACAAGAGAAAAATACAACGACTTGGGGCTAGTCATTGTAAGTTCAAAGTCACTTACCCCAACATTGCGTGTGTGCTGGAGGAGAGCGAAAGCTCAGGAGAGAGGAGGGAGTCTGGTGGGGGAACCTGTACGAGACAGGCCAGGGCAGATGGTGAACAGATCACCAGGTGGAATCCAAGCACCAGTGCAGCAGGCAACGGGAGTAGGTGTTACACCCACTTGGGAAAAACTTTTTTCGGGAGGCAGATTCCTTGTTGAAAATCTCAGCTAGCTAGCTAACGTAGCTAACGTAGCTAACATGTCTCTGTCCACCGTCTTTTCCACATGGAACATTTTTGAGATTCTGAGGAGGATATCTCCGCACAGATGGAGGGGGCTATGAAACTATCTTGCCATTGTCATGCTCAAGAGTTTTCATGCCTCTCACTTCATACTTCAGTGCTAATTTCTGTCTGTTTATTTTCTAGCGGCTTGGTAGCTTAGTGGCCTTATTTATTAAGCTTTATATATCAAAATTACCTAGAGATTATTGTCTTTTGATTTTGGCCTTCAGAAATAAGTTCAGACTGAACATTACTCACTCAGTTTTGTGTTGAATGGTATTTCCAGGTTCCAATGTGTTTCTTCTACAGGTTTTGGTTTGTTCTAAGTTTTTTTTATTGATGATCCTTGGTGGTAATAGTTTAATCAGATAATTTTTAGGTATGGAATTGTGATTTGGAATGAAGGCTTTGATGTTGATGGTAGTATCCTGTGTAAGTCCTTGCGAAATATATAAGTTTATCTACATTTATCCAACTCTAAATTCTATCAAAGTAAGGCGAGCTCATTAATATATCTCCCCACCCACTCAGCCTGTCTTTTCAAACTTCCTGGTAGTTAGCCATGAGAGACAAAGTACTAAAATGTTGAGCAATTCTATCCGAAACAAATATTATGTGTGATATTTTAGTCACTCAAAGGCTATTTTACATGGGAATCAGAATGACTGTTCGGGACCTTTAACACAATATAATACGTATTTCATAAGGCCTGAGTTTGAGGTCCTACACTCTAAACATAAGAACTCTGTAAGTGCTGAATTAACACTCATTGGTGTAAAATAACCCCAGTGTTGATAAAATAACCAGATTTTAACCAAAACCACTCCCATCATTATCATATTTCCCAGCATGCTCTATTGCAGGATGATTTTAAGAATTGTTTGTTTCAATATCTATGTTCTTGCATGTACATTGATTGATTAATTCATCTTATGTTTCTCAAATATAAATGAAATACATTTTCTAAACTAATCCAATATGTTACTAGGTACTGAAATGGTTGTTCCAATTTAGACGCTTTAGGTTGTCTAATATTGCAGTCTTCCCAACCCTGGCAGTCATTCTGAATGCAGGTTGTGGTTGATTAAAAATGCTCAAGGTTGGATATTGGCACTCTGGCTGAATTTCAATAGGAATTACACATCACTTTGCAAGCCAGCATAATGTGGCAGGTTGTGTGAAAAACCCAACAAGCATAGGTTAATTAAACCATCAATTTAGTTTTCATTCTGGGTTGATCAAGCAGCTGGAATAATGTAATCTATAGGTTATATTCAAGGGGTGTGGCTTATTAGGGGTGGGGCTTTAACATAGTTAATGTCATTCCTGGTGATCATGTTAACTTTGTTCACAACAAAGTCATATTTTAATTGAACACAATTGCACATTACATTTTTATACACAAATATAAATGCCTTTATTTTCATATTAGTGCTACATAGTGGTTACTATCACATTGGGCTTTGGATATGCTTTCAAAGGTTATTCAGTGTCAAAATCTGTTTTTTTGTGAAATTGGATGATATTTGAAGGAAACCAGATTAAAGTATGATGACCAAAATATGAAAAGTTACTGTTGCTTCTGCATAGATAAAGTTTGATCATAAAGTTACCGGTTCCCTCCCCCATGTCAAAAACTTGGATTCATTATTAAGGGGACAACGTGATGTCACCTTTACTCTAATTTGAATTTGCCAAAGGTAACATGATATTCTCTAACCTCATTTCTATAAGTACCACCTTGTAACCAACATCAGAGAAGGCATGTTTGCGGAGGGGTGTGGTTTATATAGCTAGATAGCTACTCTACTGGTGCCAAAATTTTACTGTAGGGTGTCAGCAAATACAGTGCATTCGGAAAGTATTCAGACCCCTTGACTTTTTCCACATTTCGTTTTTTTCCCTACATCAAGCTACACACAAAACCCCATAATGACGAAGCAAAAACAGGTTTTTATAAATGTTTGCAAATGTATAAAAAACAACAACTGAATTTACATAAGTATTCAGACCCTTTTCTCAGTACTTTGTTGAAGCACCTTTGGCAGCGATTACAGTCTTGAGTCTTGGGTATGACGCTACAAGCTTGGCACACCTGTATTTGGGGAGTTTCTCCGATTCTTCTCTGCAGATCCTCTCAAACTCTGTCAGGTTGGATGGGGAGCATTGCTGCACAGCTATTTTCAAGTTTCTCAAGAGATGTTCAATCGGGTTCAAGTCCGGGCTCTGGCTGGGCCACTTAAGGACATTCAGGGACTTGTCCTGAAGCAAATCCTAAGTTATATTGGCTGTGTGCTTAGGGTCGTTGTCCTGTTGGAAGGTGAACCATTGCCCCAGTCTGAGGTCCTGGTTTTTATCAAGGATCTCTCTGTACTTTGCTCCATTCATCAGTCCCTCGATCCTGACAAGTATCCCAGTACCTGAAAAACATCCCCACAGCATGATGCTGCCACCACCATGCTTCACCGTAGGGATGTTGTCAGGTGTCCTCCAGACGTGACGCTTGGCATTCAGGCCAAAAAGTTCAATCTTGGTTTCATCAGACCAGAGAATCTAGTTTCTCATGGTCTGAGAGTCCTTTAGGTGCCTTTTGGCAAACTGCAAGTGGGCTGTCATGTGCATTTCACTGAGGAGTGGCTTCCGTCTGGCTACTCTACCATAAAGACCTGATTGGTGGCGTGCTGCAGAGATGGTTGTCCTTCTGGAAGGTTCTCCCATCTCCACAGAGGAACTCTAGAGCTCTGTCAGAGTGACCGTCGGGTTCTTGGTCACCTCCCTGACCAAGGCCCTTCTCCCCCGATTGCTCAGTTTGGCCGTGTGGCCAGCTCTAGGAAGAGTCTTGGTGGTTCCAAACTTCTTCCATTTAACAATTATGGAGGCCACTGTGTTCTTGGGGACCTTCAATGCTGCAGAAATGTTTAATACTCTTCCCCAAATATGTGCCTTGACACAATCCTGTCTCGGAGCTCTACAGACAACTCCTTTGACCTCATGGCTTGGTTTTTGCTTTAACATGCACAGTTAACTGTGAGACCTTATATAGACAGGTGTGTGCCTTTCCAAATCATGTCCAATCAATTTAATTTACCACTGGTGGACTCCAATGAGGTTGTAGAAACGGCTCAAGGATGATCAATGGAAACAGGATGCACCTGAGCTCAATTTCAAGTCTCATAGCAAAGGGTCTGAATACTTATGTAAATAAGGTATTTCTGTTTTTTACATTTAATAAATGTGCAAACATTTCTAAACCCCTGTTTTCGCTCAGTCATTATGGGGTATTGTGTGGAAAAAGTCAAGGGGTCTGGCTACATTCCGAATGCACTCTATGATTAACCTCTCTATGGTAGGGGACAGTATTTTCACATCCGGATAAAAAACGTACCCCATTTAATCTGGTTATTACTACTGCCCAGAAACTAGAATATGGATATAATTTTGATTTGGATAGAAAACACCCTAAAGTTTCTAAAACTGTTTGAATGGTGTCTGTGAGTATAACAGAACTCATATGGCAGATAAAAACCTGAGAAGATTCTGTACAGGAAGTGCACTCTCTGACCATTTCTTGGCCTTCTACACTCTCTTTATTGAAAACAAAGGATCTCTGCAGTAACGTGACACTTCCTGAGGCTCCCATAGGCTCTCAGAAGGCGCCAGAACGTTGAATGATGACTTTGCAGCCCCAGGCTGAAAAACAGTAGCGCATTTGGTAAGTGGTCGATCTGAGAACAATGAGACGGGTGTGCGCGTGCACGTGAAGAGTCCATTTTAGATTTTGAGTCTTTGAACAAAAACAGGGTTTCCCGGTCGGAATATTATCGCTCTTTTCCAAGAAAAATCGCATAAAATTTGATTTTAAACAGCGTTTGACATGCTTCGAAGTACGGTAATGGAATATTTAGAATTTTTTTGTCACAATACGTGCCGGGCGCGTCACCCTTCGTTACCCTTCGGATAGTGTCTTGAACCCACGAACAAAACAGAGGATATTTGAACATAACTATGGATTATTTTGAACCAAATCAACATTTGTTATTGAAGTAGTAGTCCTGGGAGTGCATTCTGACGAAGAACAGCAAAGGTAATCCAATTTTTCTTATAGTAAATCTGAGTTTGGTGAGTGCCAAACTTGGTGGGTGTCAAAATAGCTAGCCCGTGATGGCGAGCTATCTACTCAGAATATTGCAAAATGTGCTTTTGCCGAAAAGCTATTTTAAAATCGGACATAGCGATTGCATAAAGGAGTTCTGTATCTATAATTCTTAAAATAATTGTTATGTTTTTTGTGAACGTTTATCATGAGTAATTTAGTAAATTCACCGGAAGTTTGCGGTGGGTATGCTAGTTCTGAACATAACATGCTAATGTAAAAAGCTGGTTTTTGATATAAATATGAACTTGATTGAACAAAACATGCATGTATTGTATAACATAATGTCCTAGGAGTGTCATCTGATGAAGATCATCAAAGGTTAGTGCTGCATTTAGCTGTGGTTTGAGTTTATGTGACATTATATGCTAGCTTGAAAAATGGGTGTCTGATTATTTCTGGCTGGGTACTCTGCTGACATAATCTAATGTTTTGCTTTCGTTGTAAAGCATTTTTGAAATCAGACAGTGTGTTTAGATTAACGAGAGTCTTGTCTTTAAAATGGTGTAAAATAGTCATATGTTTGAGAAATTGCAGTAATAGCATTTCTAAGGTATTTGAATATCGCGCCACGGGATTCCACTGGCTGTTGAGTAGGTGGGATGATTTCGTCCCACATACCCTAGAGAGGTTTACCCTATTCATCCATATGGCAAAGGTACTTACATGTTTCCCCTTTCATCTGTGTCTGTTACTGGCTAGCTAGGTCTTCAGCCAGCATGGAACAAAAGTGGGGCAAGGGTCATTAACAACTCCGACACAGTTGTCAAGTCAACACATCCTTCAGTGCTGTGATTTTGTTGGTAAGTTTTTATAAGGATCCAAGATGGCGTAGCAGTAGGACGTGTGTGTTTGTCTTTGTCTTATCCCGTGTAAATAGCCGGTCTTTTTCGTATATCTTAATCTCACTATCTATCTACGAATGAAATATACTTTCCTGCAACTCGCCTCACCCAATGCGGTACAGATCTGCTATTTTTATTCCTTATAACTGGATCTTCCATCAGGAGCTAACCAGCTAACTAGCTACTAGACTTTGTTAGCCACGGCTAGCGGTCTCCACCTTTTTCTTGGTCACCAGCCAGCCTTAGCTCGGACAACACCTGCCAGTCTGCACAGCGCGATATCAACCCAGAGAATATCGGACTGCTTCTCTTTACCACATCACTGGATTCCTGCCGTTTTGGATCATTACACCGGATCATCGCAGCTAGCTAGCTGCAAACGAGTGGCTACTGTTAGCTAACGCCTCTGTCCCGAAGCAAGCCCCAGCTAGCCTTGAGCTAGCCGCGAGCTAGGCCCATATACCTGCTAATTCTAGGGCTACAAGACCTTCTTTGCCTGTTGGCCTGGACCCTTTATTGTCAACACGGAGCCCTGCCAATCCATCACGACTGGACTACCAACGTGATCGCCCGATGTGGTCTCAACAGGCTATTCTGTTACGATGTCGCCGAAGAACCATCTACTAGCCACGGCCCGCTAGCTTTTCTGAATGCTGTGTCCCCTAATCGCCTTGCATAGTAGTGACTACCGAACGGCACCCTGACTCACCTATTGCTGCTCTTTTGACCCTATTATCACTCGGCTACACAGCTGATGCCTCCTGGACTGTTTCAATAACACTATACCTCATTTTGTTTACCTGTCAGCCCCAGCCTCAAACTCAGGTCCTGTATGTACCTAACTGACCCGCTCTGCACATTCATCGCCATTTACCCATTGTTGTCTTAGCTTTCCTGATCAACACATGTGATTGCTTTATGCCTCTCTCTAATGGGGCAGCTGCATAGCCTAGTGGTTAGCGCATTGGACTAGTAACCGAAAGGTTGCAAGATCGAATCCCCGAGCTGACAAGGTACAAATATGTCGTCCTGCCCCTGAACAAGGCAGTTAACCCACTGTTCCTAGGCTGTCATTGAAAATAAAAATGTGTTCTTTACTTACTTGCCTAGTTAAATAAAGGTAAAAAATGTTTAATGTCAATATGCCTTGTCTTGGCTAGTTCTTATTGTTTTATTTCACGACCACCCCTCATCACTGTCAAATGCTCCCTAAAACACTTAAGTGAGCAGGCCTTTCTAATTGACTTGGCCCAGGTATCCTGGTAGGAGATTGACCTCATTCCGTCAGTAGAGGATGCCTGGTTATTCTTTAAAAGTGCTTTCCTCACCATCTTAAATAAGCATGCCCCATTCAAAAAAAATTGAACTAAGAACAGATATTACCCTTGGTTCACTGCAGACTTGACTGCCCCTTCGATAGCACAAAAACATCCTGTGGCGTACTGCATTAGCATCGAATAGCCCCCGCGATATGCAACTTTTCAGGGAAGTCAGGAACCAATATGCACAGGCAGTTAGGAAAGCAAGGCTAGCTTTTTCAAACATAAATTTGCATCCTGTAGCACAAAGTCCAAAAAGTTCTGGGACACTGTAAAGTCCATGGAGAATAAGAGCACCTCCTCCCAGCTCCCCAATGCACTAAGGCTAGGAAACACTGTCACCACCGATAACTCTACGATAATCGAGAATTTCAAGAAGCATTTTTCTACAGCTGGCCATGCTTTCCACCTGGCTTCCCCTACCCCGGTCAACAGTTCTGCAATCCCACAGCAACTTGCCCAAGCCTCCCCCATTTCTCCTTCACCCAAATCCAGATAGCTGATGTTCTGAAAGAGCTGCAAAATCTGGACCCCTACAAATCAGCCGGGCTAGACAATCTGGACCCTCTCTTTCTAAAATTAACCCACGGCAATTGTTGTAACCCCTATTACTAGCCTGTTCAACCTCTCTTTCATATCGTCTGATATACCTAAAGATTGGAAAGCTGCCGCGGTCATCCCCCTCTTCAAAGGGGGAGACACTCCAGACCCAAACTGTTACAGACCTATATCTATCCTACCCTGCTTTTCTAAAGTCTTCGAAAGCCAAGTTAACAAACAGATCACCGAACATTTTGAATCACACGATACCTTCTCCGCTATGCAATCTGGTTTCTGACCTGGTCATGGGTGCACCTCAGCCATGCACAAGGTCCTAAACGATATCATAACAGCCATCAATAAAAGACAATACTGTGCAGCTGTCTTCATTGACCTGGCCAAGGCTTTCGACTCTGTCAATCACCGCATTCTTATCGGTGAACTCAACAGCCTTGGTTTCTCAAATGACTGCCTCGCCTGGTTCACCATCTACTTCTCAGATAGAGTTTAGTGTGTCAAATCAGAGGACCTGTTGTCTGGACCTCTGGCAGTCTCTATGGGGGTGCCACAGGGTTCAATTCTCGGGCCAACTCTTTTCTCTGTATACATCAATGATGTCGCTCTTACTGCTGGTGACGCTCTGATCCACCTCTACGCAGACAACACCATTCTGTATACTTCTGGCCCTTCTTTGGACACTATGTTAAAAAACCTCCAGACAAGCTTCAATGCCATACAACACTCCTTCTGTGGCCTCCAACTGCTCTTAAATGCAAGTAAAACTAAATGCATGCTCTTCAACCAATCGCTGCCCGCACCCACCCGCCCGTCTAGCATCACTACTGGACGGTTCTGACTACAATATGTGGATTACTACAAATACCTAGGTGTCTGGTTAGATTGTAAACTCTCCTTCCAGACTCACATTAAGCATCTCCAATCCAAAATTACATCTAGAATCGGCTTCCTATTTTACAAAATAGCCTTCAACACTCTACTCGGCAAATTGGATGTAGTGCCATCCGTTTTGTCACCAAAGCCCCATATACTACCCACCACTGCGACCTGTATGCTCTCGTTGGCTGGCCCTCGCTTCATATTCATCGCCAAACCCATTGGCTCCAGGTCATCTATAAGTCTTTGCTAGGTAAAGCCCCGCCTTATCTCAGCTCACTTGTCACCATAGCAGCACCCACCCGTAGCATGCACTCCAGAAGGTAAATTTCACTGGTCACCCCCAATGCCAACTCCCCCTTTGGCCGCCTTTCCTTTCAGTTCTCTGCTGAAAGAACTGATCATTGTACCTGTACACAGTCCTTCTGTAAATAGCCCACCCAACTACCTTATCCCCATATTGTTATTTATTTTTTGCTCCTTTGCACCCCAGTATCTCTACTTGCACATTCATCTTCTGCACATCTATCACTCCAGTGTTTAATTGCTAAATTGTAATTATTTCGCCACTATGGCCTATTTATTGCCTTACCTCCCTAATCTTACTACATTTGCACACACTGTATATAGATTTTTCTATTGTGTTATTGACTGTACGTTTGTTTATCCCATGTGTAACTCTGTGTTGTTTGTGTCTCACTGCTTTGCTTTATCTTGGCCAGGTCGCAGTTGTAAATCAGAACTTGTTCTCAACTGGCCTACCTGGTTAAATAAAGGTGAAATGTTATATTTATTTAGTTTTATTTGCAAAACTGCTCACTGCATCCAAGTTGCTTGACATAGGCGTTTCAATGAGCTGTCAGTCAAGGTGAGGTCATCAATATAAGCTCCCCGCCCACTCAGCCTGTATTTTCCAACTTCCTGGTAGCTAACCATGAGAGAAAAAGTACTTTTCAGAATGACTGTCCAGGACCTTTAACACTTTCAAAAGTGTTATTTTAACACCAGTTGATCGGTGTTATGTTCACTGAAGATAGTGTACATTTCACACTTTCTCAATAGAATTCGCGGTTAAAGTCTGGCTGCCAAGGAACATTTTGTTTCACTGTTTATTAAGGTACATTGACTTGCTGTCCACTGCTGAAATGGCCGCCTCCTGCGGAGATATTCAGGTTAAGGAGATTGACAAACGTGCATCTGGCCAGGCGTTTGAGGTGATCCTGGGCGCTCCAGCTCCAGACGCCAAGGGAGAGTTACCTCTGTCTCCCCCCAAGAAGAAGGACCTGTCCCTGGAGGAGATCCAGAGGAAACTGGAGGCTGCAGAGGAGAGGAGGAAGTCCCATGAAGCAGAGGTTCTGAAGCACCTAGCTGAGAAGAGGAAGCATGAGAAGGAGGTGCAAAGGAAAGCCATGGAGGAGAACAACAACTTCAGCAAGATAGCTGAGGAGAAGCTTAACCAGAAGATGGAAGCCAACAAAGAGAACAAGGAGGCCTTTCAGGCAGCCATGAGTGAGAAGTTCAAGGAGAAGGACAAGAAACTGGAAGAGGTGCGGGCAGGACAGCGGAGTCAATCACCACCTTCCGGAGACACCTGAAACCCCACCTCTTTAAGGAATACCTGGGATAGGATAAAGTAATCCTAACCCCCCCCCCCTAAAAGATTTAGATGCACTATTGTAAAGTGGTTGTTCCACTGGATATCATAAGGTGAATGCACCAATTTGTAAGTCGCTCTGGATAAGAGCGTCTGCTAAATGACTTAAATGTAATGTAAATGTAATGTAAATGTACAAAATAGATTTTACTTTGCAGGCTATGACTAGCTACCATGTCTCACTCTAAAACTTGGACACCCTAAGCACAAAGTCTGCAGATAAAGTGTGCCTCAAATGTCCAGCACAAATAAATCATTTTCAGAGAAACGCCGGGATGAGTTGCAATAATTTTTTTTGCCGGAGAAACACAATACAATACTGAATGTCTGTTGTTTTCCCAGTTAAATAGGGAGACAGAGGCAGTAACTTACGGGGAAATAAGGTTACGTGTTATGTTTAGTTCCACAGCACAGCCTAATAGCTAAAGCTTGTTGGCTTTTCTTTTTTCCTGAAAAATGTATCCTTTTTTTGTAAGTCTGTGGTGAAAGCCTGCCACATTCTTTTCTGCTTGGAGAGCCCTGTAATTGCTTCCAGCAGCTTCTGATGGATTTTCTTAGACACTGTTAGACTATTAGAGTTATGTCTTTATTAAGCAAAATATGAACTTAAAGCTGTTTATCGCAACTCAGATGAAAAGGTGAGAAATGTCTAGGTAATTCTCAGATGTCTCAGACAGTTACACAGCTAAAAACTGGCTGACTAAACTTAGTCATCAGCACATTCATGATACCTGCTTAAATCATCAGTTAACTTCAATACAGACCCTATTGTACTGTGCCTTGTATCCTCCCAGAAACATACAGTTTTACTAAGACACTGAACAAAGTGGAGACTGGCTAGTGGGGAGTGTGAACATCTGCTGTTCCATGCTACTGTGTCCTATCCTGGGAGAGCCTCGGATAGGATGAGCGCTGCAGGAGCCCTCAGCAGGAGAACCAGCTCTTAGAATCTGGGTCTGAGCTTTGGGACTTCTGGCTGGGTGCATTCCATCCTCACTACACTACAGGCTCTGTCAAAACACCATCAGCTCTGGTTTGGTCTGGTCCCTCAGTGGGAATAATTACATGATGCATTGTTAGAGGCAGAACGGGTTATCATAGACAAGCAATATAGTGGATAGACGTTAGCTATCACTTCTTGGGATATATTTACACTATAGGTTATAGTTTCTGTAGAGGGCCCTGGCTAGATGGGGTTGAGTAGTCCTCAACAAGAGTTAACTGAAACAACTTGTAAGCTTCATTGCTTTGGCTGTCTAGAAGCATGCAGAGTATCCTCCTTTCATTCCTTCTCCATATATATCTCACTTGCTCTAAAGTCTTTGCAGGACACATTCCCTAAACTTGGCTCCAACAATAAATTTTTCTCCCATTTCAAAATGGATTAAACAGTCGCCTTTTCCACTGAGCTCAGATTGTCTTCTCTGGGAACTGGAGCTTGTGCTCCAGACTCCAACAGCAGAGGAGTATCCAACCACACATTGTGGTGACTGACTCACAGACTTAGCATCACTCTTTCCACAGTCAATGCTACAGTACAGTACAACCCTTGGGCTCACATCAACACGTGCTCTGTCACAACCAATGGCTGGGAATAATATAGGAATGGACAAAGCCATTGATCACATGACACCATTGATTCCTATGTGAAGACTCAATAGCGCATTTGAAGCCAAGGAAGTCAGGTTAAGATGCGCATGCATCTTTAGTTACTCCAGGTAGGGATGTTGCAGGCTAGCTCAGTGTTGCCCCCCCCATAATTGGTTAAATAATCGAGGATATACATCTGGTGTAATAGAATAAATTATTGGTACAACGATTGTCTAAAAAAATGCTTTATTTACACAAAGATTGACCATGAAGTTTGACATTTTCTCATTCATTTTCTCATTCCCTAATGAGGATCCTGTTTTTTTGCAAATTATGCCTGCAGTACCGTGGTCTGCCTTGAACTTCGTGGCTTCAATTAGAGTGGGCAGTCATTCTCCCCTGATCACAACACCCAGGCCTAGTGAATTCACACTCACTAATGGCCCTGGCTCTCTTGACCTGGGATGGATACATTGCGTTCATTTATCATTAAGAAGGATAGTAGTGAGGCAAAAGTGGGGTTTAAGAGGTGATACACCAACAGAAACTACAATTCACATTGCTGAAACATAAATAAAAAATCACAAGAAATCCATTGCACTCAGGATTATTATAAGGTATTGATGAGAAATTACTCATCTGGCCAGTTCTTAAAAAAATTAAAAATTAAAAAGAGCTGGTTACGGAATTCAGTCCTCAAGGCAAAGAAAACACAAAATATTAATGTTGAGAGAAAGTACTACTGTTTCAGTCTATTTAAGACAAAGTTTACAAAGAAAGTGTTTGAAGTGTTTGAACACTACCAGATGCTTCTAGGCTGCACATGAGGGAAACTACAGAAAACCAAAATGAATATACCACATTCCCACTTTTACCATTTTTGGCTCAATTAAATGTACTGTATCCTTTCCTAAAATAACATGGTACTGCTGTCGTTTCCACCAAAAAGCTTTAGGTTAAGATATATGACATAACGTTTATTTGAAATTATAAGATTTATGGTGTAAAATTACAAGGAACGGAACCCTCTGACCTCCTTATGTACAGTAGCCGCATGACAGTTGACTGGTTCCCTGAAATGAAGTATATGTACATTTTTCTGTTTAATAAGCCAAAGTCAGAACAGTTTCCTCTTTGTGGTACCTGGTAACTCACTGGACTTGTCAGCAGGTATGATTCATGTCCACACCAGTCTCAACCTGTTCTTTTACAGCAATTCCTGCTCCTCCTTACTTGGAACACACACTCTCTCTCTCACACACACACACACACACACACACACACACACACACACACACACACACACACACACACACACACACACACACACACACACACACACACACACACACACACACACACACACACCCCTGGGACTTCAACACCTGACCAGTAGCTCAGTAACAGGAATTCCCTTACAGCACATTCCTATTCTGTTGTCTCTCAGACTGGCAGAAAGAGTCAAGCAATATTAGGCCCCCGAGTCTCATCATTATCCATTTAAGAGAGATTGATCAAATCTTTATATAGGCCTTTTTTTATAGTCCTTCTGATTCAATACTGAGGATGTATTATCCTAATCACTTTGTAATCCCTAATCACATTCTCTGCCTTTGCGCAAGAAATTGTACACCGTGTGCGGGGGAGACAACAATGTTGAGTCAGCAATGGTTAGCTTAACAATTTGGTTGTTAAGGGACGCAACTGAAAGTCATGGAGAAAGTTATACTTTACAAAAACTCAGTGCTGAATACAATTCATAGTCTCATCACTATTCCAATGTTGCCATTTGTCCTTAGACCTCTACAGTATGTATCTTACCTGGCTCCCCATGGCTGCCATGTGTGTCTCTCCCAGGTGAATAATGGCAGAACAGCAGAATGTGGCCAGGCAGAATGTCTCCGTCAGGCAGCCGTCAGCCAGGATTCCTCTGGTAAAAACATACAGGAGACAGGAGGTTGGAAGGTGTTCTGTCTCGCTGCTGTACACTCCCCTTCATCAGGGTGTGTACACACACATACCATGTTGACACACACTCTGCTTCTCATCTGCCTCACAGGTTTACACAGGAGCACAGAAAGCTGGGCTGGGGTGAGTCCTTCCACCCCAGGGGAGCTGCCATTACAGTAATGCCTTTACAGTTCTATCCACACACAGTGTACAAATATTTCCATTTTAATTCATCCTATTTATACTCACTGTAAGTCATCATCTGACCTACCCATATGATGGGGGAACTTATCTGTTCTGCACCTAATAGGCACAAACTTTGTAAATTATTGATTATCGTTTGGTAGTTAGCTGCAAAAAACAACAACAAATGAATTAGATAGAATTAGGAGGAAAGTCAGGGAGACTTGTGTTTACTAGGGCTAGGTCTGTTAGCCATGGGTGGAAAATCAGTTCCTGATAATGGGGAAAAATGCTCTTTCATCTTAACAGTTTATCCCACATGGCCCTGGGCATTCTCCACTGAGATACCACAGCAGAGAAGACACACAGATATAAAGAAGTCTGGAACAGAATGAATCTCCCTAAGCATCATCCTACGCCAATAGGCGTAATTAGAAAAAGGCCAAATTGAATTTCTCAGCTAAAGACTCTAAACCCTGCGGGATTGCTTGCAATGTTTGAAAAATGAACGATTTCATCACAATGGTGTGATCTTATGGGTCTGAAGTAAACATACCTCTCCCAACCTCCCTGAGGACAAGTCATATTTTATGCTAAATGGACTTTTTTGGTTACATAGCAGAAGGCTCAATGAAGACCTTAGAAAACCTTGAGGAAATTCCCTCAGTTTCAGTGACTCCAATAAAATGAAATGACTACTTATTATCAAGGCCTATCTTCTGCTTAATTGCTGCTTGCTTTCACTTGACATTTCTTTGATACATAAAACGCATAATTATATGGTTGGAAAATAGATTTATCGCTCAGTGTCTCCTGCTTTGTCTGAGCACCAATGTTTTGCCCCAATCAATTTAGCAAGCATTAATATTGAAATTAAGACATGCCTTGGAATGTTAACTAACAGCCTTCAGCGTTTTCTCCAGTGAGTAGTACACTCTTAGACAAAAGGGTTTCAAAAGGGTTCTTTGGCTGTCCCCATAAGAGAACCCTTTTTCGTTCCAGGTACACTATAACAAATGTTGGGTTAAAAACAAGCAACCAACTCGTTATCAAACTTTGATTATTTGAATCAGCTGTGTAGTGCTAGGGCAAAAACCTAAATGTGAAACCAGGTGGGGCCCAAGAACCGAGTTTGGGATACCCTGATTTACTGTAGCTATGATGCACCGGGTCAGATCAGAAGACAGGAGGTGTCGCTTTGTAGGGGCTTGGCTTTCAGCCAGTTATTTTTGCTCACTCGGGAGAATAAATAGAATTCCAATGAATCTGTTCTGTTGTAAAGTCAACATGTTACGTTTAAGCACTGACACTTTTGGGGTTTTAATGAGGTTTATACAAGAGCATGAGTTCTTCAAGTCCCTCTGCATATCTGAATGTTGGGTTAGTTACTGCTTAGTTATGGTATCTAATAATAATGCAGTTTAATTTTATATTACAATGTGTAAGGTTCAAAGTAATTGGAATGTGCAGTGTACAAATTAAACATGATGAACAGGAATGCTATTTACTCTCACAGGGGGCCAAAATAATGATATGGAAAGCCATGCCCCTAAAAGGCCATGCATTATTAATTTATCCATCAGTTGTTGTTTTTTTTTCACTTTCATGCTGGGTTGACCCAACAGATGTGTATTTATATATTTTTTTATATTGCAGTCCATAGGTTATTCATTCAGGCAACAGCGTTCAATTGGTTTCATCAGACCAGAGAATCTTGTTGCTCATGGTCAGAGTCCTTTTGGTGCCTTTTGGCAAACTCCAACTGAGCTGTCATGTGCCTTTCATTGAGAAGTGGCTTCCATCTGGCCACTCTACCATAAAGGCCTGATTGGTTTCCGAATGCACTGTGTCTGTAGCGCTGAGAATTACTGCTCCTTGTTGAAGTTGCACAATTCTCTGATTGTTAAGGAGTTGGATACTCTGTGTCTTTACTAGGAAGTGGCTTTTGGTTACTATGATGAAGTAGAGTGCTAACACATTTTCTAAAACAACAATTGTTAAGAATCAGTTGGCCAGAATAAGGACATATTGTGGTTGACCCAAACTGATCTCCTGTCCCACCATGTCCAAAGCATCTGTATCCCCATTGTGCTAAAGTACACTATGTCAACCCAAGAATAGATCATCTAAATAGGAGAATCAAAAAATGACCTCTCTCGTAGAGGATACCAATATTTAAAATGTTTTTCAAGGCATTGTTCACACACATACGTTAGATGCAGTGCTGTAAAGTAGTTAAGTAAAAATACTTGAAAGTACTACTTAAGTCGTTTTTTGGGGTATCTGAACTTTACTTTGCTATTTATATTTTTGGCAACTTTTACTTTTACTTCACTACATTCCTAAAGAAAATATTGTACGTTTTACTCCACACATTTTCCCTGACAACCCAAAGTACTCGTTACATTTTGAATGCTTAGCAGGACAGGAAAATGGTCCAAATCACATACTTATCAAGAGAACATCCCTGGTCATCCATACTGCCTCTAATCTGGCGGACTCACTAAACACATGCATCTTTTGTAAAAAATGTAATAATGTCTGAGTGTTGGAGTGTGCCCCTGGCTATCCGTACATTTTTTCAACAAGAAAATGGTGCTGTCTGCTTTGCTTAATATAAGGAATTTGAAATAATTTATTATTTTACATCTACTTTTGATACTGAAGTATATCTTATCAATTACAGTTACTTTTGATACTTAAGTATATTTAAAACCAAATACTTTTAGACTTTTACTCAAGTTCTATTTTACTGTGTGACTTTCACTTTTACTTGAGTAACTTTCTATTAAGGTATCTATACTTTTACTCAAGTATGACAATCGGTACTTTTTCCACCACAAAAGTATGTGGACATCACTTTATATGAGTGGATTCGGCTATTTCAGCCACACCCTTTGCTGACAGGTTTATACAATCGAGCACACAGCCATGCAATCTCCATTGAGAAACATTGGCAATAGAATGGCCTGTAATTAAGAGCTCAGTGACATTCAACGTTTCACAGTCATAGGATGCCACCTTTCCAACAAGTCAGTTTGTACATTTTCTACCCTGCTAGAGCTGCCCCGGTCAACTATAAGTGCTGTTATTGTGAAGTGGAAACGTTTAGGAGCAACAACGGCTCACACAAGCTCACAGAATGGGAGTGCTGAAACGTGTAACGTGTAAAAATCGTCTGTCCTCGGTTGCAACACTCACTACCGAGTTCCAAACTGCCTCTGGAAGCAACATCAGCACAGTTTGTTAGGAGCTTCATGAAATGGATTTACAAGCAGCCGCACACAAGCCTAAGATCACCATGCGCAATGCCAAGCATCGGCTGGAGAGGTGGGAGCCTCACCACCATTGGACTATGGAGCAGTGGAAGCTGGCAGTCCGATGGACAAATCTTGTTTTGGCGGATGGCATGAGAATGCTACCTGCCCCATTGCCTTGTGCCAATTGTAAAGTTTGGTGGAGGAGGAAAAATGGTCTGGGGCTGTTTTTCATGGTTCGGGCTAGGCCCCTTAGTTCCAGTGAAGGGAAGTCTTAATGCTACAGCATACAATTACATTCTAGATGATTCTGTGCTTACAACTTTGGCAATAGTTTGGGGAAGGCCCTTTCCTGTTTCAGCATGACAATGCCCCCTTGCACAAAGCAAGGTCCTTAATTAAAGAAATGGTTTGTCAAGATCCGTGTGGAAGAACTTGACTGGCCTGCACAGAGCCCTGAGCTCAACCCCACCAAACACCTTTGGGATGAATTGGAACACCGACTGCGAGCCAGGCATAATCGCCCAACATCATTGCCCGACCTCAGTAATGGTCTTGTGGCTGAATGGAAGCAAGTCATCTTGGTAAGCAACTCCAGTGTAGATTTGGCCTTGTGTTTTAGGGTATTGTCTTGCTGAAAGGTGAATTTGTCTCCCAGTGTCTGTTGGAAAACAGACTGAACCAGGTTACCCTCTAGGATTTTGTCTGTGCTTTTGGCTTTATTGTGATCATTTTTTCCTTAAAATCTCCCTAGTCCTTGCCGATGACAAGCATACCCATAACATAAATACACGTAGCGTGGTACTCAGTGATGTGCTGTGTTGGACTTGCCCCAAATATAACGCTCTGTATTCAGAACATTAATTTCTTTGCCACATTTTTGGCAGTATTACTTAAGTGCCTTGTTACAAACAGGATGCATGTTTTGGAATATTTTAATTCTGTACAGACTTCTTTCTTGACACTGTCGTTTAGGTTAGTATTGTGGAGTAACTACAATGTTGTTGATCCATCCTCAGATTTCTCATATCACAACCTTTAAACTCTAACTGTTTTAAAATCACCATTGGTCTCATGGTAAAATCCCTAAACAGTTTCCTTCCTCTTTGGCAACTGCGTTAAGACACCTGTATCTTTGTAGTGACTGGGTGTATTGATACACCATCCAAAGTGCAATTAATAACTTCACCATGCTCAAAGGGATATTCAGCATCTGATTATTTGTTTAATTTTAATTCTTCATATCTACCAATCGGTGCCCTTCTTTGCAAGACATTGACAAACCTCCCTGGTCTTTGAATCTGTGCTCACTACTCGATTGAGGGACGTTACAATTATCTGTATGTGTGGGCTACAGAGATTGGGTAGTCCAATTAAATCAAATCACATTTTATTGGTCACATACACATGGTTAGCAGATGTTATTGCGAGTGTAGCGAAATCATGTTAACCACTGTTGAACATGGAATGAGTCCACGCAAATTATTATATGACTTGTTCCGCACATTTTTACTTCTGAACTTATTTAGGCTTGCCATAACAGAGGGGTTTAATACTTATTGATTGAAGATATTTCAGCATAGGATTTTTTATTAATTTCTCAAATGTTCTACAAACAAAATTCCACTTTGACATTATGAGGCATTGGGTGTAAATCACTGACACAAAATCTCAATTTAATTAATTTAAAATTCAGGCGATAACACAACAAAATATTGAAACGGTAAAGGTATGTGAATACTTTCTTAATTAAGGCACTGTCTTTTCATTTCTTACAACACTGAAATAATATAGTGGGAATGAAATAAGGTGTGTTAGCTCAAATACAAAAATACACTCAATATACTTCCTAATGGATCATCTCCTCACAGGTGTGATTACTACCTCTGAGGGTTTAGAGCTTGAGGTAGTCACCTCATTCAAGTACTTGGGAGTATGGCTAGACGGTACACTGTCCTTCTCTCAGCACATGTCAAAGCTGCAGGCTAAAGTTAAATCTAGACTGAGTTTCCTCTATCGTAATCGCTCCTCTTTCACCCCAGGTGCCAAACTAACCCTGATTCAGATGACCATCCTACCCTGCTAGATTACGGAGGCATAATTTATAGATCGTCAGGTAAGGGTGCTTTCAAGCGGCTGGATATTCTTTACCATTCGGCCATCAGATTTGCCACCAATGCTCCTTACAGGACACATCACTGCACTTTATACTCCTCTGTAAACTGGTCATCTCTGTATACCCGTCGCAAGACCCACTGGTTGATGCTTATTTATAAAACCCTCCTAGGCCTCTCTCCCCCCATCTGAGATATCTACTGCAGTCCTCATCCTCCACATACAACACCCGTTCTGCCAGTCACATTCTGTTAAATGTCCCCAAAGCACACGCATCCCTGGGTCGCTCATCTTTTCTTGTAAATAAGAATATGTTCTTAAATGATTTGCCTAGTTAAATAAAGGTTAAATAAAATTACAAATTAACATGTTCTTTTGAATAACAGACATTCCTTCTGTTTTACATGAAGAGGTAGCTGAACAGAGGTCTAGAAGACTGAATATGAGGTTAAAACAAGCACCTCAAATGAAATGAAATACATTTTTATTTGTCACATGTGCCGAATACAACAGGTGTAGACCTTACCATGAAATGCTTACTTACAAGCCCATAACCAAGAAATAGAGTTAAATGAACTAAAGTAAAAAATAAAATAAAAAAATAACACAATAAAATAACAATAATGAGGCTATATACAGGGGTTGCCGGTAACGAGTCAATGTGCGGGGGTACAGGTTAGTCGAGGTAATTTGTACATGCAGGTAGGGGTAAAGTGACTATGCATAGATAATAAACAGTGAGTAGCAGCAGTGTAAAAACAATGGGGGGGGGCCATTTGATGAATTGTTCAGCAGTCTTATGGCTTGGTGGTAGAAGCTGTTAAGGAGCCTTTTGGACCTAGAGTTGGCGCTCAAGGTACCGCTTGCCGTGACTGGAGCCTTTGACAATTTTTTGGGCCTTCCTCTGACACCACCGAATATATAGGTCCTGGATGGCAGGAAGCTTGGCCCCAGTGATGTACTGGGCCGTATGCACTACCCTCTGTAGCGCCTTACGGTCGGACAGTGCTGCCAATTGAGAATGAAACAAAGCAGATCTGCCCAGTGGTCTGTCAGTCTTAGTGAGAGCAAGAATGTTTCACATTAAATTACTAACAGAAGGAAGGCTGAGAAGGAAGGCTGTAATTATATGTTCTGGCTGAATACAGGATCAAGGAATACTCTGAGCTAAATGTAGTAACGTATAAGTAGAAACATTACTAGACCAATGTTACTGTAGCATTTTGGTTTTATTTGTATGGGGACAAACACCTTGGCCAGGAAGAGCATGAGGAGGAGCAGATGGGTTGGTGCACCCACAGTGCTGGTGTCTCCGTTCTTACCAGGACCCTGGCAAAGACAAGGAGAAAACGTCTGTCAGGTTTGGCCAAGGTACTTTATGCAGATGACTTGATATGTGTCCTACTAATCTCAAGGATGACTTCAAATTAGTAATGTATGTTTTTTTTGGAGGGGGGAGTGCATTTGATTTAGGGAATTGCCTGTATATGCTATTTAAATAAGTTCACTTATCTCAGTGCTCATACCTGAATAAAATATCAAGTAAACCAGTTTCCTAGAATATATGTTTCCTTGCGCCTTTCACATAAAAAGGTCTAGCTCAGAATCAAAAGACTGACAACAAAGTGCACCCAATTACTTTAGCATGTCTTATCTTTAAAAGTCATGGTAATAATCTGAAGTCAAGTGAAAAAATGTGGGTCCTCTAAGAAGATTTTGAATTGGTCTGGGCTAAGAGGCTTAATGCAATCAGTGTTAATCCTTTAATCGGAAAGAACGTTTTCTCTAACATAAAGTGGTGTTCACTTCCTCAAATGGGTGTTTCTTATGACTGTTTAATTGGTAATGTGTGTTTTAGTAGAATACTAGTAGAAATAGCTAGTGATAGGCTCGACGCGTCAGAAGTTCTTCTAGTAGGGATAGCAGCTAATAATAGCAGTACTAAAGTAAAGCAGCATGGGACATTACGTTCGGGGCTGTTCAATGTTTCCATTGATCACATTGTTAACAAAACATGTGACAGATTTACTGAGACTGGGTGTGGAGTGCAGACATATTCTCCTGCTCTTGAATAAGTTCTAATGGATGTTCTGTTGTTCCTGCATGTCCACCCACAGCCTCAGCTGCAACCTTCCTATGTCCTCTCTGCAGCTGCAGCTGCTGCCAGTAAACAGGTAGGATGGACCCCCTGTGAATGACTCAGACTCCTCTTCTCCCAGCCAGCGGATCAGCTTGCATTTGTCAGTACAACCCTGATAAGAGGTGAAATCAAATATTTCAGATTTGTCAATTGGCTCTACAGTACATTGCACCCATCTCCTCAGAGCAATGTTGTTTTCCTATGACACTTTTCTATCCCAGACCTGGTCTGTTTCTTCTTAGAGTGGATGGATTTGCATGTGTGGTGGTGGTATAGGCAGGCCTGTTTCACTCTGTAGTGCAGATGGAAAGTGGAAGTGGAAGTAAACAGCAGTGTGGTTGGTTGGATTGGTTGGATTCCCTATAAAATGCATCCAGACATCCTGCTCTGTCTCTCTGGCCTGGTCAGAGAGTGTGACGAGCTCTTTGGTGGCCAGAGTGGAATAGCAAAGCCTTTACACAGCTGTGGAGGCAGATACGGCCCACGTAGTTTAACCACATTTCTCAGTGCAGAGTAAATCCCCTTGCTTTGCCTAACAAGGAGTAGACTGCTTTATTATGACAACAGGAGCCAGATGTCCTATTTTGGCAATTGTTCCAACGAAGAGCAGGGTGACGACTGGACATTGTATTCAGCAGCACATCTTTAACACACCCACTTGGAGATTTTGTTGAATAATGAACAAAGGCCTAGTGATCTTTTACTTATACCAAGCTTAAAACATGTATTACTCGCAACACTGTCTGCACTGAGAGACTGAGCAGAGACTAGGGTTGCAAAGGTAGGGTATATTACTGGAAACTATCTAAGTTTACCGGTAAACTACCAGAATTTTGTTAGATTACATAAAATCCTTGAAAGTTATTACAAGACATCTAGTGGCTCCTTTGGGTACTTTAGGTTATCACAGTTGTCTGTAATAGTTTCGGGACCTCTGTGACGCCCTATAAGACTTTTTAAAAAGAAAAGAATGACAAAGCTGTAAACTAAATATAAACCATCAACTTAGTGAATACCATTGGTGTTTAAACCACCTAAGGTCGATGTCCGCGCCCCAGTGGGAATCTAATTAGCATAATAAAAAACTCCCCATAAAAATCTGTCAGTTAAAGCTAGAGATATGTTATTTTTTTATATTGGATGCCGCATCCGCCTATGTCGCACTTACGAATCTGCTGTGAAAGGTGACAGAGCTAAAGCGGTGTTTGTCAGACAATGAGACAAACCCTGAAAATTGGACTTCTCACAAAATCGTCTGTAGCGTTCAGAACGGCTTACAGACTATTATGTTCCATGTAGTGAATCTGTTATTCTATGCGTTTGTATGGGCTAATAGCAGTAAGATCACTTTTTTTTACATCAAATCATTTTTTAGGATTTTTTGGGGGATACTTCAATGGGTCTTAAAATTAAAAATCAAATAACTAAATGATCCTTGGTATGACCTTCTTAAAACAATTCCAAATAGCTCAGCAGAACACTCACTTCCCCAGCTTAGACAGGGCTTAGACTGTTCAGTGCCAAAAATAAGTGGATAAATACATGTAAAAGAAAAAATAAAATGTTTCCTAATCTTTCTTATATTGCTCAGATATATGAGAGATACTTCAGAACAAACTTACTTTTGATATTTTTTTGGGGACTATATGTTGTTCCATGTAGGGAATATGGTATTCAATGCATTCGTAAGGGCTAATAGCAGTAAGATCAAAAACATTTTTTTGATCAAATAATTGTTGTATATACAGTACCAGTCAAAAGTTTGGATACACCTACTCATTCCAGGGTTTTTCTTTATTTTTACTATTTTCGACATTGTAGAATAATAGTTAAGACATCAAAACTATGAAATAACACATATGGAATCATGTAGTAACCAGAAAAGTGCTGTAACCAACTGTCTTCAGAAATGGACCAAGGCGCAGCGGGAATGTGGATACTCATAGTTTTTTAATAAACACAAGTAAAGCATCCACAGGGAAAAACAATAAACTCTACTCACGATGACAGGAACAGTTTTGCAGGCACACAACACGCAGTGCAAAAACAACTACCCACAACCCCAAAGAAAAACACACATTCCTATATAGGACTCCCAATCAAAGGCAACTCAACACACCTGCCTTCAATTGGGAGTCCAATCACCAACACAACACTTAACACACAAAACCCCTGCCACATCCTGACCAAAACTAACACGATTACGCCCTCTGCTGGTCAGGACGTGACAAGTGCTAACCAAATCAAAATAGATTTTATTTTGGCAATTCTTCAAAGTAGCCATCCTTTGCCTTGATGACAGCTTTGCACTCTCTTGGCATTCTCTCAACCAGCTTCGTGAGGTAGTCACCTGGAATGCATTTCAATTAACAGGCGTGCCTTGTTCAAAGTTAATATTTGGAATTTATTTTCTTCTTTATGCATTTGTGCCAATCAGTTGTGTTTGGACAAGGTAGGGGTGGTATACAGAAGATATCCATATTTGGTAAAAGACCAAGTCCATATTATGGCAAGAACAGCTCAAATAAGCAAACAAAAAGACAGTCCATTATTACTTTTAAGACTTGAAATTCAGTCAATCCGGAAAATGTCAAGAACTTTTAAAGTTTCTTCAAATGCAGTCGCAGAAACCATCAAGCGCTATGATGAAACTGTCTCTCATGAGGACTGCCACAGGAAAGGAAGACCCAGAGTTACCTCTGCTGCAGAGGATACGTTCATTAGAGCTACCAGCCTCAGAATTTGCAGCACAAATAAATGCTTCACAGAGTTCAAGTAACAGACACTTCTCAACATCAATTGTTCAGAGGAGACTGCATGAATCAAGCCATCATGGTCGAATTGCTGCAAAGAAGCCAATACTAAAGCCAATACTTGTTGTCAATGTTTTGGTGTCAGACTGGTGGCAGTTGTGGAAAAAAAGTCAATAGTTGGAATATTTGCAGCGTTAATTGAAAATAATGTTTAATAATGAAAATAGATGCTTTTTCATTAATTAGGCTATTTTCTCTTGAACCATATGGTTTAACTACTAGAAAGTCAATGACATTATGGACACAGATATAATAAATTAATCCTATATATTAATATAACGTGTACATTTTTACAGTAATTTTACGGTATAAATTACCAAAGTTACAATAGATTGCCATATATTTGCTGTTAATTACCAAAATTACTGGTAGCTTTGGTAAATTATACATACCTTTGCAATCCTACAGTAGCTGAGACACACGCTGTAAATAACCAAAACCTACAAAAATGAAGATACACAACCATTTATGGATATTCAGCAAATAACATAGGTATTGCAACCATGGTGAAGATAGAATAATGTTCTAATTTAGAAAAAGTTGAAATACAGAAAATATTCCTAAATTTCCCTATTGTAATAACGAATTCAAAAGATATGCAATCCAGGAAAACACGATCATCGAGAACAGGACATTTTGTTTGGTCATGGTTCCCTCTTGTGGCTGTTCAATGAAATGATTTGAATCTAGGTCACAATAACATCAACAAACACTGTATTTTAATTTACAACATCTGTGTGCTCAAATATTTAGCATAATCTCACAAAAATCTTACTCCACCCTTAAGCAAACAGAGTTAAGTGGCGAAAGGACCATATAGTGGCGAAAGGACCATATAGGACTGGGCATGATAACTCACCCCACCCATAAAAAGATAAGCCAGTAATCAGGAAGCGAGTTTGCCTGTGTTCCAGTCTGGGGAGAGGAGAGGTGAACTCCCTATGGTTATGTCTGGGACCCTCTGGTCCACTTCCTGGTTGGTGAGAGGGGTCTCTCAGAGACCAGACAGCTCCGGCACTTCATTACAGTGTTGAAATGTGCCAGAAATAAATCTTTATGGAGTCTGCGGAGAAGCTGCAAAAAGAGACACCTTCCGCTCCAGTTCATTAGAATGTGAACCACTCACATTGTTCCTGACTTCCCTTCACACAGAATGGGCACATAAGAAGTAAGAGCGAGAATAAATCATTGTAGTAGTTGTAGTAGTTGGAGCATACTGACAGAACTCTATGAAGTAGAAATTAAAAGGCATTTTAAAGACAGTAAGAGGTTATTGCCACATAACCTTCTGCGTCATTTTTAGTTTCTATGTATAGTTTTACAGAGGATGATGACAAGATGATAAAATTACTAATATCACATCATGGAAGACATAGGAAAATGCACATACAGTAAAACAATCAGGCTGAAGAAGGGTTCGAGTTGACAATAATACAGTTTTAAAGCAGCTTGATTAGATTAAAAACATGTCAATACTGATGTTGCACAAGGTACAAAAGCATGACTATTAGCATTAGCAACGTAATGTTAAGTCAAGGTGAACATGAACAAGTCTTACTAGCATGGCTAGCCATCTCAGAGACAATACTGTAGTTGTTACTAAGGCATAATGTTTGGTCAGGACAAACAAACAATATTTCCCAGAAAATATTCAAACAACAATGAAAAAAACTCAGTGAAAGTCATGACCATATTTATATCTTAGTACCTTAATTTCCCCTCAAAAGCTATAAAACATTTATAGGGGAGAAGAATAAAACAAACTAACCTGGTACATTTCATGACAGTGGCATTCAAGCACAAACTGAGTGATGCTTTTACCTTTTTCTGTACTCCGTATTGTGGAATTACATTCATAATGTTCTATATCTTCCAGTTTCGTTTTTCCTTCAAATAATCTAAACAGGTAGATGACAGTTACTGTTTTATTTGGACGCGTGAACGAATCAATTAATGAATGACTATTACAATCAGTTGCAGAAGGCCACAAACATTAAAATGAGTTATAAAAAGCAAGTGACCAAAACAGTTAAGTTCAAAATCACTATCAAAAAACACAAAAAATAAATTTTCATTTGTTTGGCAATAGCTCCACCAAGATACAAATAACACAAAGACACTTGCAGCATCAAACATAATTTGATGTCATGTTCCATTAAGAAAGTTGTATTTGATTTTGGTTATAACATATCTGCATTATATCTCACAGGGTGATTTCATAATATAAAAATAAACATTACATGTAGGCTATTAGTACCAATACGTTTAGGATACATTCAGATTAATTCTCACACCATTGTTCTGAGTTGAAATAAAAAAAACGTAAAGGAAAGAAAATTAAGTATTTGGTTACTATGGGTAAACAATATTCAGATAGGCACATGTCAGTGATGCTAATTTGTGTCTCTGTTGAGGTACTGTATGTCTTAGCGGCAAAACGTTGGAGTCAGACTTCTGAAATATGAAAACTGTAAGACACACATCAAGAGTGAAATAACAACATTTACTCACAGACAATTGGCACATCTCAGTAAGTTTAACCTACAATTTAGAGAAGGATGAAGTAGTTAGAGCGAGTGCGTATAAACATCACACCAGTGTCTCTGGTAGAGTGTATTGTCTGCTGATAGGAGCTGCCCTATCTGCCACCTCTCCTTCTGCAACTCTGGGCTGCCTGACACCTTCCCTTCCAGAGGACCAGAGGAGGGGGTCGTAGGGGCCACAGTCTGGGACCCAGGGCTGCTGCTGCCCTGGGGGGCAGTTGTAGATTCTGGGTGGGTCACACACCCAGGCTGGTGCGTGGAAAGGCAGAGAGAAGGTGTGGAGAAGTTCCTCTGAGCGGTCCAGAGTAGGAAGGGGGAGGCCTTCCATCCACCCTACCGTCAGGCCTGCCTCTGAGGGAGGGACTGGCAGGCTGTCCCATTCCGCCCCTTAGCGTAACGGCCTCTGGGCTGCAGCCCCCTGGTTGGCCCAGTGGTCAGTGAAGTAATAACATGTTTGTACCCTCCAATCTCTGCCCTCTCTTCGTCAGAGGGCTACTGCTGCAGCAAGTCCCTGGGGAGTGTGGCCTGCACTCAGGCATACCAATTGAGGTGTAAGTTCATCTGACATGCTGTTTGCTGTTGTTACCTTGGTGACTGTCGAGTCCCTCCAATGAGCCACAAGAGCTGCATTCTGAAACGTCGCCATGGGAAACTGGGAGAAACCATGTACACATAATCAAAGTCTTATCTCCACCTAGTGTACATGTAATTTATTCTAGGTTGCAGGGTTTCAAAGAACAAAGAACGAGACATGCTATTCAAAGACAATGAACGTACCAGTGATATGATGATCCATAAACCCTTTCCTTAGAGAGGAATGCCAGGCACCCCAGAAATGTTAATCAGGTGAGTCTAATGGAAAAATCAGAAATATTCTTCATATTAAGCAGCAATATACAATACAGTGTATTAGTGCTATTTTCAGAGATGAAATGGCCAACAACTTGATCATTGGGCAGCTCTGCACCGCTCTGATTCAGAGGGGTTGGGTTAAATGTCGGAAGATACATTTCAGCTGAATGCATTCAGTTGTACAACTGACTAGGTATATCCCCCTTTCCCTTCCCTTTTCCCCTTTGCCTGTGGATGGTGAGTGGTACTGTGGCTGTCGCTGGTACAACCTTTGACGTGGCCCACCAGTGTGTACTGCTCGGGGACCTTGAAGAGCCTGTCAGAGAGGGGGCTGCTGTCCCCCTGGTCCTGGGAGAGCAGGCACTCCGACAGCACTGGAGAGTTGATTTCATAGGGAGACACATCCGCACTGGAGGCCTTGTTGGAGTCACTGGAGCAGCGCCTCTCAGTCAGAGAGAAGGGATCCTCAATCATCAGCATGCCTGGACCACTATTGGGAAGAGGAGAGAGACATTATGAAGAAGAACCTGCGCCCTAGTTACAAAGTATGCCATAATGTACAGATAAGGGGGGGAAATGTGTAGTACCACATAATAAAGGAATTAGAATTGATTAGTAAATAATGTATTCATAATGTATTAATCATTACTCACACATTTGTACATGTCATTAACCTACTTAGTCAGACATTTATAAACAACTTTCAAAGTATGTAATAATGATTTAGACGATCATTCATACGATGTTTAATATAGGCCTTTATAAACCAAATATTTTTGCACAGTCTCATCTAAAGTGTGGGCTATTTATACTTTAAAAATACTTTATAAATGTTTGGAGTGACCAGTGTAATTTCTCACAAAAAGAAGCACATGCCATTGGTAGACATTCCAGCAGTACCTGATGCTCCTTAAGGTCTCTCAAAATGGCACCTAGAACGTGTGTTTATCAATGGTTAAACAATAAGCACACAATACAGAGGATGTTTAAGAACATTTTATTCCAAAACAGTTACACTGTTGTAATAGTTTGATGTATAACTTCAGACACACTCTATGCAGAAAAAAAAACTTTTTTTGTCTGAAATGCTAATATAAGCTTTCTCGGCAGTGGCTTTTCTACCAAAATCAAAGTGTGGATTCCATTCACTCCTTAGAGCAGTGTAATCTCAGTTAACCCAAAACTGAAATCTTAATTTGGCATCATTTGGTCAGCTGCATGATTAGGTTCTGGGTCCATACATGTTAGAAATTGGGAGTTCCAAATTGCAAAGTATCCAGCCTTGCAAATCCCAAAAATAAAAATTAAGAAATTAAGAAATATCAGAACAAGCAATGTCAGAATCTGGAATATAAATATACACTACCGTTCAAAAGTTTGGGGTCACTTAGAAATGTCCTTGTTTTTGAAAGAAAAACAAAAAAAATTGTACTTTAAAATAACATCAAATTGATCAGAAATACAGTGTAGACATTGTTAATGTTGTAAATGACTATTGTAGCTGGAAACGGCAGATTTTTAAAAAGGAATATCTACATAGGCGTACAGAGGCCCATTATCAGCAACCATCACTCATGTGTTCCAATGGCACATTGTGTTAGCTAATCCAAGTTTAGCATTTTGAAAGGCTAAGCACCAGCAAGATTTATATCTACAGTTGAAGTCGGACGTTTACATACACCTTAGCTAAATACATTTAAGCTCAGTTTTTCACAATTCCTGACATTTAATCCTAGTAAAAATTCCCTATCTTAGGTCAGTTAGGATCACCACTTTATTTTCAGAATGTAAAATGTCAGAATAATAGTAGAAAGAATTATTTATTTCAGCTTAAATTTTTTTCATTACATTCCCAGTGGGTCAGAAGTTTACATACACTCAATTAGTATTTGGTAGCATTGCCTTTAAAATTGTTTAACTTGGGTCAAACGTTTTCCCACAATAAGTTGGGTGAATTTTGGCCCATTCCTCCTGACAGAGCTGGTGTAACTGAGTCAGGTTTGTAGGCCTCCTTGTTCGCACACGTTTTTTCAGTTCTGCCCACAAATTTTCTATAGGATTAAGGTCAAGGCTTTGTGATGGCCACTCCAATACCTTGACTTTGTTGTCCTTAAACCATTTTGCCACAACTTTGGAAGTGTGCTTGGGGTCATCAGACCAGAGGACATTTATCCAAAAAGTACGATCTTTGTCACCATGTGCAGTTGCAAACCATAGTCTGGCTTTTTTATGGCGGTTTTGGAGCAGTGGCTTCTTCCTTGCTGAGCGGCCTTTCAGGTTATGTCAATATAGAACTCATTTTACTGTGGATATAGATACTTTTGTACCCGTTTCCTCCAGGATCTTCACAAGGTCCTTTGCTGTTGTTCTGGGATTGATTTGCACTTTTCACACCAAAGTACGTTCATCTCTAGGAGACAGAACGCGTCTCCTTCCTGAGCGGTATGACGGTTGTGTGGTCCCATGGTGTTTATATTTGCGTACTATTGTTTGTACAGATGAACGTGGTACCTTCGGGCATTTGGAAATTGCTCCCAAGGATGAACCAGACTTTTGAAGGTCTACAATTTTTTTCTGAGGTCTTGGCTGATTTCTTTGGATTTTCCCATGATGTCAAACAAAGAGGCACTGAGATTGAAGGTAGGCCTTGAAACACATACACAGACTCAAATGATGTCAATTAGCCTATCAGAAGCTTCTAAAGCCATGACATCATTTTTGTGAATTTTCCAAGCTGTTTAAAGGAACAGTCAACTTAGTGAATGTAAACTTCTGACCCAATGGAATTGTGATACAGTGAATTATAAGTTAAATAATCTGTCTGTAAACAATTGTTGGAAAAATTACTTGTGTCATGCACAAAGTAGATGTCCTAACCGTCTTGCCAAAACTATAGTTTGTTAACAAAAAATTTGTGGAGTGGTGGAGTTTTAATGACTCCAACCTAAGTGTATGTAAACTTCCGACTTAAACTTTATGTCCGCATTCAATCACGACTGAGAAACAATTAATGTTTTTTAGGAACCGTTAATTCTTCTTTCGCGTCCAGGGGATTAGGGCCTGGTCCGGAGTAAGCAGAATGTCCGGAGCTGCCAACTTGTTAAAGTAGACATTTTCATCCAAATCAAGGTTAGTGATCGCAGTTCTGATGTCCTGAAGATGTTTTCGGTCATAGGAAATTATGGCACTACGTACAATCATTAAAAGTTACCAGCTAGACCAAGATGAATACCAGTCATAGATATTAGCTAACTAGCATCATAAGGGTTAGGCTTCAGGCTTAGGTTACATTCATTCTTGCTTACTATTTTTAGGAATCATATCACATATAAACAGACACCTAATGAGATATCTAGCTGTGTAGCCAGTTATCTAGATAGCTAGCTAATAATTATGTGGGTATCATACATTTTACTAGTAAAATAACAATCCTGCAGCAGCCCTCTCTTAGTTGTGGTAGACACAAATTGATTCAGACACTAGCCAGTTCATTTGAGCTCTTAGCTAATACCAATGACAAATGCTCTTTAAGCATTTTATTTTGTACAGTTACTGTATCAAAGAAAATTTTAATCAAAAAGACAAGAGATGAGCTAAATCATGTAGGCTAGCTAGCTAGCTACGTCTTCTCGTTTTGGGCTGACTGACTACTCGGCTTGTATCAGAAGATCATTTCACAGACTAATTTCATCAATCGGAAAACATACTTGAAAATTGACAGATTATAATTACCCACATAAAAACGAATTGAAAACAGTTTACCTTACTATTGTTATCCTGATCTCAATGACAAAGTTGTGAGAAACCTTTTAGGTCCAGTAGAGGCGAAGCGCCTCCCGGTGGCAGCATTCATTCACTTTCAGTCCCGCACTAAAACTCACAATTTGCTTAATCCTGCCAATGACACACTGGCATCAGTCATTAATAGGGGCAATTCAAGAGCTCTACACATACCTCTAATAAACTTTTTATATATATAAATCCCCAAAGTAGAGTTGTTTCTATGTTAAATGCACATGTTTGGTATTAGTGGATGAAATACATTTCTTTGCTTAGCTTTACTTGCTGAAGTGTTTCCATTCCCCTTTAAGGGTTGCCCTTTTGCCCAGGGCAAGTGAACTGAGCAGTCGGCCAAGTTGAGCCTGCTCTAAAGTTGTTCCAAGTGTTTTTTTTTTAACTGAAAACAACAAAGCTGTAAGGAATTCCAATAGGTGTAGCCTAAAACGGATCTTTCTGGTTCATTCCCATTGTTCAAGTGAAATACGGATAATTTATGTCAGTTATGGAGTTGGGCAAGTTGAGCATGCTCTGTGGCTGTCCCATTAGGCAGGGTATTTTTAAACTGAAAACAACCAAACTGAAAATAATTTGAGATGGGGTGTCTCAAAATAAGTTCATATTTTTTACCTGCTACACTGGAAGTGTAACTTTTGGTATGGGCGAGCTGAGCACAGGCCACTTTATCATTTTACTCCGGACTGAGATACTCTATATAGCGGTAACTTGACTGGCCACGCTAGCTTCACCCTCATGTGGGTGCTAACAAGCTAGCAGGCATGCTAGGTAGTGCTATGTATCAACAGCCATTGTAAACCAATCCAGTAGTGGTTGGATGCTACAGTATGTTGAGCTTCGATTGGTTCCTCGCACCACGATATCACAAAAGATTTGCTTAAGTTAAGCTTTGCCCAACTTTAGTGCCACCCTGTTCAGCTCCCTCGCCCATGCTCGCATCGCCCAACGGTCCCACCCACTCTGCTCTCCCCTGCTTTCCTTCCATTGAAAATGAATAGGAAGCCATTATTTCACCACGCACAGCCTTCTCTGGTGTATACGCGTGAGCTGCGTGTCGAAATCTTGAAAATAGAACCAGAGCGTAATTTCACACTCGAGCAGCAGAAGCCCAGGTTTCGTGGAAATGAATAGGAGTGTCTCACGCTTGGCAAAAGTAACGTGTCCGATGTAGCAGACCATTTATTTCTGATAAGAGAAAATGTGAAGGTGAAATTTGGTTTATATTCAAACTCCGGTTGGCTTGGCTACCGAGGCCTTTTTTTAATCCAAAATTATTGACTGGAATTATTCAAATCAGCAAATAGTGATGGCATACTGTAGGCTAGACTGTGTTAATACACCTGTAGCTTTTTAATTACAGATGTATGTGCCTGCACAGGGATGCAACATAAGGTGGGACAATAGCTGTTTACACGCAGAAGGTCGTAAATGGTCGGTCTCTTAATTAAACAACAAAAATCAGTTAGGCTATAAATACATAGTGTTACCACTTTGTTTTCACTGGCCAGATGGGACAGGGCCATAGACATTAAAATAAGTAGATAGTGATAGTGCTGACATCATTCACGTATTCCTATGGAAAACTCCCGATGGCGCATGAAGCTGGAAGAATTTGAAGCTCGCCATATTGCTGAATGGGGCTGAATGGCACCAAGAATCATGGGGAAAGTCGCCGTAGCTAGCAATAGATCATGGTCGATGTAGTCGTTTTTATGCTGCCTGAGAGAGTCAACTGGGAGCGTCCTCGCAGCCTGCTGGCCCGTGATTGGTGTGTGTCAGCACGTGGTCCTGTGTGACGACAACTGTCAGAATGGATCACTATTTCATTAAATATCTCAATTTGTATAGTGAAATTCAAAATAATTCATAGTGGGGATCGAACTTCATCATAATAAACCAATTTTAGAGCCAAAACGGCTGTCGAAATGTTTTTCTGCCGATTGCAATTTACATTGGCTTTCTAGGGCAGACCGGGGCTTTTGGCACCGCTAGGTTATTACACAATAGCTGACCAGCCGAGCTCATGACTTCGCGCGCTGGTTTCTATAGACATGTGCCGTGCCCTACCTGCGATTTCCCTGAATCTGATTGGTCAAGACACACACACACACACACACACACACACACACACACACACACACACACACACACACACACACACACACACACACACACACACACACACACACACACACACACACACACACAGTCCCCCAAAAATATTAAACCAAATCAAAAGTGGTAGGGCACTGCCTCCCCACCCCCCAAAATTGAAATGTGCAGGGGCAAATGCCTGCTCGCCACACGTTTGCCGGTGGCCCTGCAGCAGCAAGTCCATATCTAAGCACACAGAAGGCCACACACTCACGAGTACTGAGAAGCCTTCCTCCGCAGTAGGTAATCCACCACATCAGGATCCGTCTCCAGCAGACTCATTAGAACCTCATTCTGCAGGTCAGGGGGCACCTGGGAGGGCCAGAAATACAACATCTTTAACTGGACGTCTGAAATTAACTGAGTTGGTACATCTATCTCATTCTGTGTTAGCTTAAACTGGATATGTACAGTAACTCCCTCAAGAACTAATCAGCTGCTCAGATGTAGGCCAACTTTTGAGCCAGATATTGACACAATAATGTACAGTGCATTCGAAAAGTACTCAGACCCCTTGACTTTTTCCACAATTGTTACGTTACAGCCTTATTCTAAAATAGATTTTTTTTTAAATAATCCTCATCAGTCTACACACAATATCCTATAATGACAAAGTGAAAACAGGTCTGTAGAAATATTTGCAAATGTATAAAGAATAAAAAAACAGAAATACCTCATTTACATAAGTATTCAGACCCTTTGCTATGAGACTCGAAACTGAGCTCAGATGCATCATGTTTCCATTGATCATCCTTGAGATGTTTCTACAACTTGATTGTAGAAAATTTCAATTGATTGGACATGATTTGGAAAGGCACACACCTGTCTATATAAGGTCCCACAGTTGACAGTGCATGTCAGAGCAAAACCAAGTCATCACTTTGAAGGAATTGTCGATAGAGCTCAGAGACAGGATTGTGTCGAGACACAGATCTAGGGAAAGATACCAAAACATTTCTGCATCATTGAAGGTCCCCAAAAACACAGTGGCCTCCATCATTCTTAAATGGAAGAAGTTTGGAAGCACCAAGACTCTTCCTAGAGCTGGCCACCCGGCCAAACTGAGCAATCGGGGGAGAAATGCCTTGGTCATGGAGGTGACCAAGAACCCAATGGTCACTCTGACAGAGCTCTAGAGTTCCTCTGTGGAGATGGGAGAAACTTCCAGAAGGACAACCATCTCTGCAGCACTCCACCAATTAGGCCGTTATGGTAGAAGCCACTCCTCAGCAAAAGACACATGAAATCCCACTTTGAGTTTGCCAAAAGGCATCTAAAGACTCTCAGACCATGAGAAACAAGATTCTCTGGTCTGATGAAACCAAGATTGAACACTTTGGCCTGAATGCCAAGCGTCACGTCTAGAGGAAACCTGGCACCATCCCTACGGTGAAGCATGGTGGTGGCAGCATCCTTGATGAAAATCTGCTCCAGGGCACTCAGGACCTCAGATTGGGGTGAAGGTGCACCTTCCAACAGGACAACGTCTTTAAGCATACAGGCAAGACAATGCAGGAATGGCTTCGGGACAAGTCTCTGAATGTCTTTGAGTGGCCCAATCAGTGCCCGGACTTGAACCCGATCAAATATATCTGGAGAGACTTGAAAATGGCTACGCAGCGATGCTCCCCATCCAACGTGACAGACCTTGAGAGGATCTGCAGAGATGAATGGGAGAAACTCCCCAAATACAGGTGTGCCAAGCTTGTAGCATCATACCCAAGAAGACTCGAGGCTGTAATCGCTGTTCAAAGGTGCTTCAACAAAGTACTGCTTCAACAAAGTAAAGGGTCTGAATACTTAAGTAAATGTGACATTTCAGTTTTGTATTTCGTATTAATTAGCAAACATTTCTAAAAACCTGTTTTTGCTTTGTCATTATGGGGTATTGTGTGTAGATTGACGAGGGAATTTGTTTTTAAAATCCATTTTAGAATAAGGCTGTAACGTAACAAAATGTGGATAAGTCAAGGGGTCTGAAATCTTTCTGAATGCACTGTAAATATGTACTCTAAAACACTAAATTACAAGAACTGACGCAAGAATGTCTCCTACGGACGATGTGTCAAGAGATTGATAATATCGCTCAAGATTTACAGCGGTTCATGTACAGTTTAAAGCTACTGTACAATATGTTAACGCATGCTCATATTATATTATAGCTTAGATTAAACAATGGCCAAGGGAATGTTGTATAAAGGCTAACATGGTTTTGTGTTGGAAGGTCCTACAGACTAAGGTTAAGAAAAATAGAGCTAGGTTAAACAGGTCAATATAACTTATAAATGCATCACGAGCTAAATTCAACTGTTGCACCCTATCAGAAACTAAAATATAAACATATTTTACTCCAATGTTTTAAAACATTTTAAATGTAAACAAATACTATTTATTGCCTCAAAATATACAACAACTATAATTTCTATATCTTGGATGGTCAATCCTTGCTCTGTTTATGAATTTAAGAGTGTTTACATTTCTCCAGGCCCATCCCTCAGATTTTTGCGGATTGCCTCTTTAAGAAAAATAGAGCTTGGTCCGAAAAGAGACTGTAATAATATTCTTTAAGAGTCTACCTGTGCATCTATCTAAGTAACATAATAAAAAAATCCCCATCAAAATCTGTCAGTTTTAACTAGAGATATCAGTTTTTTGCATGGGCTGCGTCTCAATCCACCACATCCACCTATGTTGGCCTTCTGCATCTGCGGTGGACGCTGGCTGGGCTACAACGGTGTTTGTCAGACCATGAGACATCCCTGAAATTGGTTTTCTCACGAAAATGTCTATAGCGTCCGAACGGTTTGGCCTACAAACTAATATGACCACTCTATGGAATGATGAGACTCTCACGAACATGATGGTGATTGCTCTATGACCCCCACAAGTGTCATGGGACCCGTCTGAAGGTAACCTATACAAATGAATGGATGTATGGAGGTAGTTTTGAGAAACAAATAAAAACATTTCCTGAGCTTTCTTATATCTTCTAGATAGGACAAACACGTCAAAACTTTAAGATTTCTTTTTTGACTGTCTTTTTTTGCCATTTACGTATGTGTTATTCAATGCGTTTCTATGAGTAGGAAAGGCTAAATTCAATATTTGATCAAATAATGTTTTAATTTAAAAAATAATCCATGTTCCAAAAAGTGTTTGGTTATCCTTTTCTTAGACATTGCAAGGACACGTACAGGAGTGAAAAACAATGGCACGAGTTCATTAGCCTCTCTGTACTGGGGCTTGGTTTAACGAGGCTTAAGCCTTCTCGAAAATGTATAAATGTCATGTTTACATTTCATTAGATGGAGCCACTCTATTAAGCTTGAGAATTCCCCTAAACACAATTCTTCCTGGAATGGGGAGCAGTGACTAAGAGAGTTAAATTGTTTGTCAGCTGTGCCAATTTTTTACTCTGTCCTCTATCTACTGTGATAAAAGCTTATATATCCGTCCATTGGTGCCATGTTCTAGTGTTTTCCATAAGTGATAGCTTACCATGAAGAGGGTCTCGTATGTGTTGATCATCCTCTGTACCACGCCTATGATGGCTGTACTCTCCTCGGCACGGGCAAAACTCTGCACAGCAAACTCCTTGTCCAAGCTCTTTTGCTTGTGTAGAAGGTTCGGCCCAAAGACGGTGGCCAGGTTGAGCGATGTCATCTTGTTCCCTGTGATCTAAAGTGGACAATGCTGGATTTGAAACTAAAACACTAAAAAGATGAGCATGGACACGCACGAACGCATGCACACACACACGCACGCACGCACACGCGCACACAAACACGCACGCACACACACACACACACACACACACACACACACACACACACACACACACACACACACACACACACACACACACACACACACACACACACACACACACACACACACACACACACACACACACACACACACACACCTTTCTGGAAAGCTCTCCTAACTGTGCTGGCAAACCTGAGCTCCTTCTGCTCGGCAGGATTAAAGCTGTTATGCATCGTCACGAAATACCCAGTGATAACAGGATGAAGAAGTATGAATTTATTTCATTTTGGCGGTCTGACCAGCAGCCCCTCAGCCTCAAAACTCATAGGCCTTGGTGCGTGATTGCAAGGAATTTTCCTCTGACCTTTTGCGATTACAGGAAACATTTTAGGATTATACTGAAAGTTACATTGATGGACGTAAATTTGAAAGATTATTCAAGGTGACGATGAATAAAAACCTCATGACTTTTAAGTCTTTCTTTAAGTTGAATGAAGAATAACCACAGTCTTATAAGTGATGATGGTAGCAAAGGAACACAATTCATGCACATGGCTGACATGAAGGCTTCTCCTGTCTCACCCAAATGTGTAGACATATTCACAAACCGAGAGGAGTGTGGGAATGAATTTGCACTTAACCTGCCCTGTCAAGATGAATAAGGTCATGTCTGTCAATCAGAATCAGAATGTCAATGGATCCTCAACATGTACTCCACTCTGCTCTAGTTTCGGATGGCAGAAGTACTACTTCTGCATGTTACTTACCATGTATTCCGTGCTGTAATGTAAAATGCCGCCAGTATTTCAAAAGATGACTAGGACCTTGTCATGGATATCAAATACCCAACATTGGATGTACTACTACAACATTCATCCATGAAAGTTGATTCCAGACGAAGGGAGAAAAGGACAGTAAACTTGAGCCATTTTATTAGACTACTGATATCCCATCCAGCGTTCCTGTCCTGTCCTGCCCTGTCTTGCCCTGTTCTGTCCTCCTGTCCTGCCCTGTCTTGCCCTGTCCTGCCCTCCTGTCCTGCCCTGTCTTGCCCTGTTTTGTCCTGTTTTGTCTTGTTTTGTCTGCCCTGTCTTGCCCTGTTTTGTCCCTCCTGTCCTGTCCTGCTCTGTCATATCCTGCTCGTACCTGCCCTTACCTCCAGTCCGTCTCTGTCCTGGCTGTCCTCGGCATGGGCGGCCACCGTGGCCAGGAACTCCAGGAGGCGTTGCAGGGTGTCACTGTTGCAGGGTGGGAGCAGGTACATCAGCAGCTGCATGGTGATCTCCTGGTCTGAATGGTCCAGTACTGCAGAGGAGGACACGATAAACCTCATCACAACTCACTCTCATTCTTACAGCTACAGAACAATTTGAACTCGCTTAACGATGGAGATTGTGTAGGAATTAGCTGTATGAATTATGAGCGAATTGTGAGCTTTCTTATTAACAGACTTAAGTAGTGTAGGAGTTACTCAACATCCTTTACACATGGAGTTGATGAATGCTATGTGAAGTGTTGTGCTGAGAGTGTGGCAAAGCATTTGAGTTATACACTGTAGCGGATGTAGTGTACATGAATGTGGGATATGGGGCCAGCGTGGGCTGTTCAAGTTTTAACCTATTTAATCCCATCAGTCACAATAGTGACCGTAAAAAACGTTTTCAGTTATAAGGCTCTAAAAATGTTACTGAATGATGTATCAATGCATTTCTAGCAAATATTGACATGATAAAGGGTCTCAATGAAATATGTGCAGTGTCACATGTTTAGTGTAAATCGTCACATGACCAGAGCTGTTTACTTCCTGGTTGCACCATGAGAAGAGGATGGCTGCATCAAAGCTCCCAAACAAAAGGTTAGTAAAGTATGTTAACATAAAGATAGGACAAAGATTTTTGGTACACATCATCTTTAAGATGTCTAGTATTGATATATGCATTTACAATTACTCAACTTGGATCAGTGTGGTCATAGAATGAGTAAACATGTTGACAGCAACAATAGTGACCGGCGGGATAACACATCTAGGTATACACATACTGATACACATACATAGTTCTTGTTCTACCTAACTTTCTACTCTGTTCTTTCTTTTAGTTTCACTTTGAGTCAAGTTCTGGATATGTTGGATCTAGGTGACCGCCCAGACAAGGCATGCAACATTGCAGTTATCCCTCAAAATGAGAAAGCTGAGAGATGCTGACCTCAGTGATTGTGATTTGTCAGATATGAGGGGGAGACAGGCCATTTACCAGCCAGGCTGTTGAATGCATATGCTTAACCTATCACAAACATATCATGACAGGAACAACGTTATCAGTGATGATGACCAGTTCATGTGGTTGACAACACAAAGATCACTGACGACACATTTTTTAAGGTTAGGCCCATCTTCTCTGAGCTCAATCAGTCATACAAAGTCATGCCATTTCAGGAATGGCTGTCAGTGGATGAGAGCATGATCCGATACTACGGCTGGCATGGATGTAAGCAATTCATAAGTGGGCTGGGATATATAAGAATGTTGATGACTGCATAGGAGAAATATGTTAATTCAGTATACATCACATTATCTCACCTACTTATATATATATATATATATATATATATATATATATATATATATATATATATATATATATATATATATATGGGTAAGGTGATTAGGCATCAGGATATGATAAACAGAGTAGCAGCAGTGTAAATTATGATTGTATGTGATTGTGTGTGCGTGCGTGTAGAGTCAGTATAAATGTGTGTGCATGTTATGTGTGTGTTAGAGTGTCAGTGTGCTTGACTGTGTAGGTTCCTGTGAGTGTGCATAGAGACAGTGCAAAAATAGAAATAAAATACAAGGTTCACACATGGTGTTGATGAAGGCTATGTGAAGTGTGGCGGTGAGATTGTGTGTTATTGCGGTATGAGGTTTGTAGTGTGGGTTTAGCAACATGTGAGTATGTGATGTGTAGCCAGGCAAGGGTGTGTGTGTGTGTTCCTCACACATGGTGTTGATGAAGGCGGTGTAGAGCTCCCTGGTCAGTAGGGGATCAGACATGTCCCTCAGGAACTCCTTGAGCAGCGCGGCCACCTCATGGACACTGTGCTCCTCATCCAGTTGCATCTCCACACCCTGGTCACATTCCTCTCTCAGCTGAAGACAACAACACGACACAACATCCACCACAGTTTAACACTAGAAACATACTACGAATATCATAGTGTGTTTAATGCGCACTCATCTACTTGTCAATCAGCATTTTCCAGTGAAACCTTACCTGCCGTACCCTCTTCTTTGAGCTCCCTACACGGAAAATGCCAACAGTCTGTAGACCTAAATTAAATGGCGAAATAGAGGACAAATTTGCTGTAACAACAGGGAAAGGCTGTAGATAAATCCAGTCACGATTAAATCCTCTACAAATCATATCGTCTTCAGTGAATGATTTACATGAAAGTCTGAGTTGCCTGACTTATCTCAACTCTGAATTGGGGCACAATATGCGTGAGAACGACTGCAGTATATGTACCATGTTTCTCCAGGTGCAGGCAGCAGCTCTCCACTACCCTGGGCACCTGTCGAAAGATGTGGTTAAGGCTGAGATTCTTGTCCCTCTGCTTCTTCTTGTTGCTGGGTGTCTCGGCTGGCAGGGACAGCTGCAGGGTCTCCAGCAGACGAGACTGGTTGTCATCCAGGTCAGTGATGCAATCCACAGACACTCCTCCCTTGCCAGATACACACAGACAAAGGGTTGAGTCAGGGGTTGGAACCGGTTCAGCGAACAGAGATTTTCGAGATTTTCGAGGAGCAGAACCAGAACAGAGAACGAAAGGGATCTATACTGTTCCGGAACTGAACCATTATTTTGAAAGCATAGGAACCGGTTAATAACGTTCTTTAACGTTCTAGGCATTGTTTTCCAGTCCCACAAAAAACGCTACAAAGTGCCTATGTAAAGCCCTCACTGTCACTCAGAAACTTATTCTAGTGTCTGCCTGCCTGCCAGCTGAAAATCTTTTCCACTTGCCAGCATCTGTCATTTTGTCTTTGATTGACATGTTTCAGCTATATTTCAGGATGACATTTTAAATGCTTCAGCTATATTTCAGGATGACATTTAGAACTTTTAAAATTTCATCCTAAAAATATAACTGAAGCATGTCAATCAAAGACAAAATGACAGATGCTGGGTGTAGGCTACCTGCCCCACCCCTCCCTCTGAAGCATACATAGTCTTCTGAAGTTACATGCCTGATTCAGAAATTAGGGAGAGAGATTTTTATTAGAGAACAATTATGAACTTTTTCAAAGCTAGTTAACTATAGTATCCTTATCACGTTTCACATTGGATTTATTAACTACCAAAAGGTAAGATGTGATTTTATTTTAATTTTGGTGCTGCTCTGCACACACAAGCTTGTTAGTTAGCTAGCTTGTCAGCTAGCTTTGGTCTAGCTCTCGAAAACTCTAGGCGGCATTATTTGTAATGTAATGGAACTGAGAGTCATGATCAAGGACTAGCTCTGGTCCAACGTTAGTTAAGCCATCTCTCTGAAGTTCAACAACATTCAAAGTTCTTTCAGAAAAGCTGCTCCTTTGTAGGTATAATTCTGTGGGCCTAAAAGATTTTAACCGGTTCAGAACTTTATTTTGCTGGTCGGAACAGTGGAATGGAACAAAACATTTTTGGGGGTTCTGTTTAGAACAAAACGATTGGAAAATAATTTTGGTTACAACCCTTGGAGTGAGAACAGTACCAACATATGGAGAGATGATGGATAGCATACTGCGGCAAGCATAGCATCAAGTGCATGACATAGAATGATGGATTATATACAGTGGAAAGCATAGTGAAGTGAAGTGGGAGGATGGCCAATAGTATTTCTACCTTTGCCCCTCAAGTTGTAAGCCTCATAAATTCCAATTAAATTCTTGAATTTGAATTGAAGTAGTAAACTGGATACAGAATTGCTTTTCAAATTGTATTAAAGTAAATAGAATTGAATTCAAATGCCTTTTCTATTCTGTATTAGGTGTATTATATACAAATATACACTCAGTGTACAAAATTTTAGGACTACCTGCTCTGTCCATGACATAGACTAACCAGGTGAATCCAGGTTAAAGCGATGAAACCTTATTGATGTCACCTGTTAAATCCACTTCAGTCTGTGTAGATGAAGGGGAGGAGACAGGATAAAGAAGGATTTTTAAGCCTTGAGACAATTGAGACATGGATTGTGTATGTGTGCCATTCAGAGGGTGAATGCAAGACAAAATATTTATGTTCCTTTGAACGGGGTATGGTAGTAGGTGCCAGGCGCACAGGTTTGAGTGTGCCAAGAACTATAACGCTGCTGGGTTTTTCACTCTCAACAATTTCCCTTGTGTATAAAGAATGGTCCACCACCCAAATACATCCAGCCAACTTGACACAACTGTGGAAAGCATTGGAGTCAACATGGGCCAGCATCCCTGTGGAACGCAATTAATTGAGGTTGTTCTGAGGGCAAAAGGGGGTTCAACTCAATATTAGGAAGGTGTTCCTAATGTTTTGTAAATAAAACATCAAACATTTTGTTAAATACGTGCATATCAAATATTGTTGCATTTTTTTTTTACATGAAATAAAAAGTTATTATTTTATAAGTTGTGGTTATTATATTTCATTAATCACATACATTTTGTTCAATATGGGGAAAACACCACATTTCCCAGAACGTATTAGTTTAAACCTGAAATTGACCGTGAGGCCTTCAAAAAGAAGCCAAACAAATTAAATGGTTGGTGGAAATATAATAGGCTATTCTAAGCACTAAGATTAAAAGAGTATATGAACATTGTTTTCAGAGAAAAGTGATATATTCTTTGGTATCTGGAAGAGTTCAAGGAAACTCCCATGTTCTATGACTGAGTGGAATTTCTTTGAATTGCACTGCATTAAATTGTACTTCCTGTCAATCAAACAAAAATTCTGATTCTACATCGGGTGTGGCCAAATCAATTCGGATTGCCACTCATGGGTTGAATGAGACTGAATTCCAAAATTCTGAATTGAGCCCAACCCTGCTAGCCAGCTATCTTAATTTGTACTAATCCTGGCCGAATTACTAACCAGGGACGCAGGGACCCTGACCTCCAGGGGGCTTACATAAATGTTGTTTGTCACTCTCATAGTATATCTTATTATGGCATAAGTCATGGAAAATGTGTAGAATTTCAGGAAATTGGCTGTAAAACTGCACATTTTATTCTCCGCTCTATGGCAAAATGAGTAGAATTGCAGAAAACGTGCTTTAAAACAGCAACATTGTCTCTATGCCCCATGGCAAAATGTGTAGAATTGCTGAAAATGTACTTTAAAAACATACACATTTTTCTGTCTGCCATCAACAGTGTAGCCTTGTGGTTAGAGCGTTGGACTAGTAACCGAAAGGTTGCAAGATCAAATCCCCGAGCTGACAAGGTAAAAATCTGTTGTTCTGCCCCTGAACAAGGCAGTTAACCCACTGTTCCTAGGCCGTCATTGTAAATAAGGATTTGTTCTTAACTGACTTGCCTAGTTAAATAAAGGTAAAATAAAAACAGTGGGCCACTAAAATGTTTTGCCAGCAAGGTCGGTGGGCCCCTAAACCAAATCTTACTTAGGGCCCCCAAAGGGCTAGGGCAGAACCTGCATATCTGGGTGTGTAACAGAATACATTCAGGCTCCTGATGTGGGTTTGTGAGAACAGCCCACACATGTAAAACCTACCCTCCTGCGTGTGCGTGGTGGGGCCTCGGGCATGTTGGGCAAAGGGGACTCATTGGGAGTTTCGGAGTTGGAGCTCAGGGAGGAGTTGCTGCTGGACAGCTCCTTGTCCTTAGTGCTTCTCCGGGAGGTGAGGTGCAAGAGGGAGGACACCAGGTCACTGGCGTCACGGTGCTCCTCTCGCTGGGTTTGGAGCTCCTGACGCTGCTTCTGGGCACGGTCGTTAGAGATCACCTGCGATAGCGTTATACCAAATGCCTGGGGCATAGACTCTGTGGTGTGGGGGAGGGACAGAAAAAGGAAAGTTAATCTTCATCATTAGCTTCAATTCAATCATAAATCCATACACTTGCTTCAAAGTATTTTATTTTATTTAACCCTTACTTTACCAGGTAAGTTGACTGAGAACACATTGTCATTTACAGCAACGACCTGGGGAATAGTTACAGGGGAGAAGAGGGGGGATGAATGAGCCATTTGGAAGGGGAAAACTAAGCAACATCTACCTTCTGGGGAGTATGAAGTAACATCTACTGTAACTGTACTTGCCAAAAAGCCTGCATGGCTATAAACCATGCCTCCTTTTTTGCGTTCTTTAAATTTCCCATAGGAACTCTAATTGAAAAAAATAACAACACTATAGGTTCTTGGGGAAATGTAGTGTTTAACCTAAACAATATCCCCACTATGTATTCACTATCCTGTCAGGGGACGCACAGTTAGGGATTTTTCTCTTTAAACACAGGGAGAGAAAAGGAAAAGAGAGTGAGAGTGGGATAGGGTTGGCCATGCCCGAGGATAGGCTGTGATGACTGAGCCACCTCTCAAGATTGTTTTTGTTATTTCCTTGACCGCCCAGCCGACAGAGAGAACTCACATTCCTGTGAATGAACATTGTTGCGGGGCAGGGCAGCAGTCGGCAGTGGAATTATTGAAGCGGCCCCTTCTACTGTATATTTTCCCTGAGAGCTCGGCAGGTAGAAACAGCTGAGAATGCCTGCTCCAGTGAACTCCAGTGAAATGGATCAAAGAGTCAGTTTTCCACTGTCAACGGCTGGCCAGGCCAGTGTGTGAGAAAACAGAGCCCAGCTGGACAACAACAACCCACTGGGAACAGAAGTCAGTTGAATGTCTAGTTTTGATTTACATTTGTGAATTCACATAATGTGAACATGACATTTACATAATGTGAAATCAAAAAAAAATGTCACTCTGTCATTGGGTTTAGGTTAAGAGTTGGGTGAAAAAGAGATACAATTCCTTTACGTCGATGACTCCAATCAGTTTTCCATATTGAAATTTACGTGGAAACAACATTGATTGAACCAGTTTTTTTTTCCAGTGGGAAAGGCATACAGGACTCAGTGACTATCCCACAGCCTTGAACTGAAAGGAGCCATGTTAATCTTCACTGGGTTGGAAAGTACCTTTTTCTTTACTCTTCTCTTTGGCCAATGAATCCAACTTCCTCCTGAGCGAATTCTTATGCTTTTGACCATCTAAGAAAAGAAAGAACACAGATGTTACGCAAGACTTCCTAACATTCTACCAGATATTACCATACTTGTAACATGTCACTTCATGACTCAATATTACATTTCCATATACCAATGTTCTCGTCACAATTTGAAAGAGGCTTCAAAATCTCCTTAAACAGACAAGCCAAGCATAAATCATGTCATATTTAAAATGTGGTATGTGAATCCTAATTAATAGTCTTCTTTCAATAGCACTATGGAGGTCATACGTGACTTTCCACACAAAAACATGCCTGTCTTTACTGTCCCGTCTTACCTAACTCAATCCATATGTAGACAGGGTGATTTTAAAGTCTGCTACTTTTCAAATGACATTTAATGTGTTTTTACAACAGTTTATTTTTCTTGCTAGGGTTGCAAAGCTACTGGTCATTTGCCAAAGTTACCAGAATCTTCAGTAATTCTGGTAATTAACAGAAAATCTATCGTAACTTTGGTAATTTATACTTCAATAACTGTAAAAATGTAAAAATATAGTGTTCATTTATTATATCTGTGTTCATATTGTCCATGTGTTTCTAGTAGATAGATCACAGGTTCAAGAGAAAATAGCCAAATGAATGAGAAAAAAAATCTTAGCAACTATGGTATTGTTTTCAATTAACTCTTCCAACTATTGTGTTTTTTCACAACCGCCATCAGTTTGTCACCAAAACATTGACAACAAATACAAATACAGATTTAAGCTTGTAAAAACAAAGAAGGAAAAAAAGTTTATTTCATGCTGAAACTTTTATTAAACACATGGTTTACATTTTTCATTCCATTTTTTTATTTCATAATCATGTGATAAGACCACATGTGATAAGGCCACACAGAGGACTATTACAGACCCCTGGGATCCTCTCAAGTACTCATATGAGCCACTAGATTGTATTGTGATATATTACATACGGTGTTAGGATCTTCATTTGAGCCAGTTTGCTACAGAAGGAAAATAATCCTGCAGCAACACCTCACGGCACAACGCCGCTCCCCCATGTGACCTACTTGTTGTGTGTATGTACTGACATGTATATGTAACTGATAGATGCACACACACACACTACATATTAATATTTAAAAATCTATGTAAATTGTAAGTTATTTTGTCTGTTATGTCTTTTACGTTATGTGTCAGACCCCAGTAAGACTAGCCGTCACCATTGGCGTCAGCTAATTGGGAGCCTAATAAATCAAATCAAATTATAAGTAATGGACATTTTTTGTAGGGTTGATATATTTTTCTTTAGGGCAAATCAAGTCTGGCATTTTATAGTGGAAATGACAAACTTTAGAAGCCTTTTTAACCCTTGGCCTACAATTTCCGTGCCCCCGTGGAAATCTAATTAACATAATACAAAAATCCCCATCAAAATCTGTCTGTTTAAACTAGAGATATCTGGTTCTTTGCATGGGCTGCGTCTCAATCCCCCACATCCGCTGACATCGCCGTGCCGCCTCTGCGGTGAAAGGTGGCAGAGCTAGAGCGGTGTTTGTCAGACCATGAGACATCCTGAAAATCGGTCTTCTCACGAAAACATCTGTAGCGTCCGAACGGTTTGGCCTACACACTAATATGACCCCTCTGTGGAAAGCTGAGACTCTCACGAACACCAGTTTAAATGTTGAATACACTACAGGTTTGCATTTCCTGCTCAGCAACAAAAGAGTGATCAAATTGAGATCATATATCTGTAAAATCCCTGAAAGATATCAAAATTGTGGTAGATTACTGGTAAACTTTGAAAGTTTCCAGTAATCTACCCTCCCTTTGCAACCCTATCTATGAGAGGGCCCGGCTGACAAGAAACAGACCAGAAGTTGAACACAGACAACCTCACACCACGGCAAGACTGTTGAAAAATATATACTTCTAGCTACATACAGTACTTTCAAATTACTTTCTTCTATACAAAAAGTAATTGAATACACAGAATAAATGGGTAAAAAATGGTTTTACAAATTGCTGTCTTATACCAACACTAAACACACAGGATTAACTAGAAATGATACATTACATTCTGTTTTGGTGTTAGTGTCTGTTGAGTAATATTTAGACATGTTGTAACAAGAACTTCTCGCCAAGGGCCTGGGAACAAATAGCTTTGCACACTGTATGGGAGTCTGAAGGGAGGAATCAGGAGATAGTGGCTGACTGTTAGATGGCTTCCAGGCCTGAGTAGTAGACTACCTTTGGGGATGGTGATCTGGCAACCCAGGTCGTAGTCCTGGAGCAGCCTGCTGAAGGCCACTTCCTGCAGGCGGACTCTCTCCAACTCTGAGAGGCTCTGGAGGGGCACTGGCTTCAGGCGCACGCTCAGCCCTGACATGCTGTTCCACGTGAAGTCATCCTGTTGTGAGGAGACAAGACACATGTCAGAGAGGGAAAGAGACACACGCGCACACGCACACCCCAGAGATATCTGTCACACTGGAGGTTATTTTCTGTTCATGCTCTTTGAAAAAAGTAAAGCACTTGTACACCACCAGACACTTCTGCCTCACCTGACAGCTGAATGCCTAAAGCACAACAATCATCTGACACTTCCCATTACTAAAGATGAGATCCTCCAAAGTGTCAACAAGACAGTTGGATTTAGGCTAGTATATGTCAAGTGAATGGAAGGGGGAGGTGGATGGAGGAGTGTCCAGCTCTAGCTCTGTTTCTGTTGTACTACATTCTGTATACGTAACATACAAACTCTTCTTTCATTCTACTCTGCAAGCGTAAGTATAAACCAGAGCTTGTGTTCATATGAATGATCTACTCTCCCGGACAACCGATGGCTCTTCTTTCCCCAAAAGTAGATTTTTTGGAAGAGAATGTAAAAACAGAATCTTGCTAACCACTCTAAAAGCAGAAGGGTTAGATCATGATTTGGTGTTCCTAATCTATCAAAACAGAGTCTTGTCATTTCCACAAACAGAACAAGCCATCACAAGTGAGACACAAGAACAAAAATAGAATTTAAAACATTATCTACAATAGTGTTGTCACGCTACCAGAATTTTGGCTTCGATACCGGTATCAGGTTTAGTAACACGATACTCGATACCATGGCAAAAAATTGCATATTAGCCAAAGTCCCAGAATGGCATTGTACAGCTATTTTATTGTACTGATTAGCAACATTTGCATAGAAGTAGCAATATCTTATTTTAGAAAAGTGTGCTCTGTCTCTTTAAACCCAGTAATGACGGCATTCATGACGAGGCACACGCCCACACCAAAGGCAGTACGAAGAAAGGCAGAAACTGCTTCTCCAATAAAAATTGTGAATCATACTTGCAGGTGATGTCAAGGCAACGTTGGCTAGATAAGCCACTGACCTATAATTAAGCAATAAGGCCCAAGGAGGTGTGGTATATGGCTAATATACTACGGCTAAAGGCTGTTCTTAAGCGCAACGCAGAGTGCCTGGACACAGCCCTTAGCCGTGGGAAAATTGGCCATATATCACAAAACCCTGAGGTGCCTTATTGCTATTATAAACTAGTTACCAACGTAATTAGAGCAGTACAAATAAATGTTTTGTCATACCCATGGTATACAGTCTGATACCATGGCTGTCAGCAAATCAGCATTCAGGGCTCGAACCACCCAGTTCATAATAAAGATAAGCCTCGTGTAGAAACACGTCATCGGGTCTAATGGTTGTCTCGCGCCAACTGCGCATGTGCAGGCTGTCAAATCAAAAGCCCTCCTTTGATATAAAGTTGTTGATGACAAAAATGAAAACGTGTCAGTTTATCACCTTCACGAGGTTGGAGTAATAACATGTTCAACTATACTGAACAAAAATATAATCGCAACATGCAAACTGTTGGTCCCATGTTTCATGTCCCAGAAATGTTCCATATGCACAAAAAGCTTATTTCTCTCTAATGTTACGCACAAATTAGTTTACATCACTGTTAGTGAGCATTTCTCCTTTGCCATGTTAATCCTTCCACATGACAGGTGTGGCATATCAAGAAGCTGATTAAACAGCATGATCATTACACAGGTGCACCTTGTGCTGGGGACAATAAAAGGCCACTTTAAAATGTGCAGTTTTGTCACACAACACAATGCCACAGATGTAAAAGGTTTTGAGGGAGCGTGCAATAGGCATGCTGACTGCAGGAATGTCCACCAGAGCTGTTTCCAGAGATTTTAATGTTAATTTCTCTACCATAAGCCACTTCCAACTTTGTTTTAGAGAATTTGGCAGTACATCCAACTGGCCTCACAACCGCAGACCACGTGTAACCAAGCCAGCCCAGGACCTCCACATCCGACTTCTTCACCTGGTCTGAGACCAGCCACCCGGACAGCTGAAGAAGCTGTGGGTTTGCACAACCAAAGAATTTCTGCACAAACTGTCAGAAACCGTCTCAGGGAAGCTCATCTGCGTGCACATCGTCCTCACCAGGGTCTTGATCTGACTGCAGTTTGGCATCGTAGCCGACTTCAGTGGGCAAATGCTCACCTTCGATGGCCACTGGCAAGCTGGAGAAGTGTTCTCTTCACAGAGTAAACGCAGTTTCAACTCTACCGGGCAGATGGTAGACAGCGTGTATGGCGTTGTGTGGGTGAGCGGTTTGCTGGTGTTAATGTTCTGCTCCACATGGTGGCGGTGAACAAAATTGCATTTTATCGATGGCAATTTGAATGCACAGTGATACTGTAACGACATACTAAGGTCCATTGTCGTGCCATTCATCCACTGCCATCACCTCATGTTACAGCATGATAATGCAAGGCCCCATGTCGCAAGGATCTGTACGCAATTCCTGGAATCTGAAAATGTCCCAGTTCTTCCATGGCCTGCATACTCACCAGACATGTCACCCATTGAGCATGTTTGGGATGCTCTTGGTCCACATGTATGACAGCCTGTTCCAGTTCCCGCCAATATCCAGCAACTTAGCACAGCCATTTAAGAGAAGTGGGACAACATTCCACAGGCCACAATCAACAGCCTGATAAACTCAGTAAAATCGTAGAAATAGTTTCATGTTTCGTTTCTATTTTTGTTCAGTGTACTTAAGACATTGGCTCAAATCTATGTTGTGCTTTCAGATTTCGATGAAATTAACAACTAAGGAAGAATTTGTCACTTATCTCATTGACTTCTCAAACCCCAAACCCTGCCTATGTAACCGATGTGAAATGGCTAGTTAGTTAGCGGTGGTGCGCGCTAATAGCATTTCAATTAGTGACGTCACTCGCTCTGAGACTTGAAGTAGGGTTTCCCCTTGCGTTGCAAGGGCCGCGGCTTTTGTGGCGTGATGGGTAACGATGCTTCGTGGGGTGTCAGTTGTTGATGTGTGCAAGGGTCCCTGGTTCGAGCCCGGGTCGGGGCGAAGAGAGGGACGGAACCTACACTGTTACACCTAGTCCGTTTTGTCTGTTTCGCAAGTGTTCCCGGAAGTCTTGCGATGTTGCTCCTCTGGGTTTAGAAACTCTGTGCCCACACAGTCAGTTGAGTTCGGTGAGGAAGAGATGTGACAGATGAAGGGGGAAAACATCTTTGGATGTGATGTAGAGAGAATTATGTGATGGAGAGAAATGTCTTTACAAAGCTATAAAATCGAAATCAAATCATATTTTATTTGTCACATGCGCCAAATACAACTGGTGTATACTTTACCATGAAATGCTTGCTTAGGAACTCTTCCCAACGATGCAGAGTTTTAAAATAATAATAAAATACAATAGTAACACAAGATAAATTAAATTAAATACACAAGAATGGAGCGACAGTATACTGTATACAAGGAGTACTAGAACCTAACGCTCACATGTGGAATTGCATTTTCAGATGTGAAAAACATTCACATGTGAAAATCAAATTTGCAGTTTTACATATGAAAAACCTTGTTACATGTAGTTTCATGGTATCACAAGTTGGAATTTTGCATCGCCATGTTAAAAAAAAAATGTATGTGCTCAAATGTTTTCATGTGTAGTTTCATGTTCTCACATGTTGCTTTTACATGTTGAAACGTTATCACATTAACTCCACATGTGAAATTCATGTGGTTTATCCATAAGGGCTACCTCAGCGAGCTCATTGCGAAGGTTCCTCCCTTTGTAAGGTGTTGGATCATTGAGTAATTTTCCACAGTCCTAACCTATAACAGTCATACAGGGGACTGATACTGTGTACTTCCTTCCCTCATCAACAAACAAAAGACTGGCTCTGTTGCGACTCTCTCCATGTTCTGTCCACTGGAGCCAAGATCTATTCTGTAGCCAGAGAATGTGTTTAATCTCCCTGCCCTGCATGCCAACCAATAAAGGCCAAACACACACACACACACACACACACACACACACACACACACACACACACACACACACACACACACACACACACACACACACACACACACACACAGCTCATGCCCTCCACAGCTGGGAGGCATTAACACCCAGTAATACATCACAGCACTTTATCACACACTTGCACAATGTGGATTGATCACAGTGTAAATGGGACGGTAAATCTGACCAAACAATCCGCTTAACCAACATTACAGTTTCCTGTGCGGATAGACATGAAAAATACTGTGCAGATTGTCAACAGTTTTGCTGCAACTGGACGAGAGGTAGGAAAAGAAAGGCACATGTTTAACTATTCTATTATTTGTCCAAATCAAAGTCAAAAAATGGGGAATAGGTCAAAGTCTACAAAGCTACCTAATACTGCTTATAAGTTCCTACTAATTGATGTCCCTATTGAATTGATTGTGATAATGGTTGAGGTATGAGCAGGTGTCATTCCAGGGTGGGATACAGTGAGATTCTAAAGTAGAGCAGTCTGTAACCCTTTCCAATATATATTTTTAAATGGCTGGGTGGTAACTTGGCAACCACATTATTTGCTTTCACCCCTGCAGTTTTATGTATCTTTACAGTACTTGTTAAACTCATTCCACTGATGGCCGAGTATATGCAGGTTTTCGTTCCCCCTTGTACTTGGTTGATTAATTAAGATCACTAATTAGGAAGGAACTCCCCTCACCTGTTTGTATTGATCTTCGTTGAAAGGAAAAAACTAAAAACTAAAGACACTCCGCCCTCCGTGGAATGAGTTTGACAGGCAACAGCGTCTGTCCACAAAATAACATTACAGGGTATTTGTTTACAACCGACTCTAATTAAGATGAAAAGGTAAGTGGACTAGGTTTTAATGAGAAGCTATCACCATTACCTGATACTGTACAATATGTTTAAAAAAGTTACATATACTGAGAAACCACACACCAAATTCTCCAGTGTTAAATCAACACTGACAGTTTTAAATTAACTATGAAAGTGTGGACCTGTATAGACACTGGAACAGTGTTAAACTAACACACTGCTTGGTGCAAAGACTTATTTCCCAGAGTGCCTTGCCTTTCGAATGAATTGTAGAGTTAACACCCATGACTGTATTTGTTAGTGACATAGATATGTTTATTTTGATTGATTATTTTCTTATTTTTTCTTATTGAATATTTAAAACATACAATCTACTTGCAGTGAAGCCACTCAACATCTACATCACATTAGTAATCTAACAGACTCCCGTCCAGAACGACCCACAGAAGCAACCAGGGTCAATGCCCTGCTCAAGGGCACGTCGACAGATCTCCCACAAGGTCAAAAACGGGGACCCGAACCGGTGACCCATCAGCCACCAGCCCAAGCTCCCAACCGCCAGGCTACTAGCCCTCTAAGATCCCCCTCCACAGTTCCCCAAGAGCTGCGCCGAGACCCCCCCACACAATCCCCCCCCCCCCCCCCCCCCCCCCCCACACAATTCCATTTCCCAACCCCAAGACCCCTGTCCTCCCCAATGGACCAACAACCATCAAAATGAACAACAATGCAAAAAAGAGAAAGAGAAAAGAACAATGCAAAAAACAAGACATGAAGGACAACAGAAATCATAACAACAAGGCCAACTGAATATGTTTGAGTGCATGTATGGCACTATTTACATGTGTGTATCCGTGTATGTGCACGTGTGTATTTGAATGAGAGTGTGTGTATATGCATGTGTACAAAACCTGCGCGGCATCAGCTTCAGGTAAACAAGAATTAGCTGTAACAACACTGGTGTCATTCAAATGTACTTTTTGTTATGTTTTATTTTGACTTTAGTTTTTATCTTTGACCATCATTCTATCCTCCGCCCAGCAACTCCACTCCCACTTGTCTCCAATTCCACATCCCAACCCTCTGCCCATCCCACCTATCTCTGCTGGCCACCCTCTTCGGGTTTTCTACGCACCATATATCTTTCAACTATGCTGTGATGTTTAACATACAATTTGAATCTATCTAATCAAATAGAATCCACAGATTGCGAGTTGAAGATAAATACTTTTACTAAGAACATTAGTATATTAGTAATTGACTGACCCGGTCTCTCCAGATCTCCCAACAATACTATTTCTAGGGTAAATTTCAGATCAATGTTATGCATTTTTAGCCATTCCTGAACCTGAGAACAGAAACAGGCTACCTGAGGGCAATAGCAAAAAAAAATTGTCTATTGATTCTGTATCCTCACAACAAAATCTGCAGAGCTGCGATGATTGTATGCTCCAAATATTCAACATTTTGTTGGTGGCAAGAATAACTTTAGCTGAAAAGCACGAAGTCTTGAATCTTGCATCATTTTATATATCAACTCATACACCCTGTGCCATGGAATCGGAACATCAAAACTCTCTTCCCAACTATTTTGCAATCTGTATGGCACAGCTGTCAACATCCTGGTCCTCAAATGAAATTGGTATACTTTCCTATTTATGCTATTTTTATTCCTCCGACAGTTTTTATCCTAAATATTGGGCAGACAGACCAGTTTCCTACCTCCTCCTGCTGCCACCTGCCTCCTCCATTTTTGGGGTAATGCTGTAATCAATTGGTTGTAGTCTTGGATTGAGCAGACCTTCCCATACAATTCTGATAACTCCATGAAAGACATACGTCTACCATTTCAATTTACAATATCATTTAAAAACAAAATACCCTTTTAAAACATATTTTTCATAAATACAGGTCTTATCAACCAGCACATTTGAGGTCAGCCATACTATTTGTTGCAATATTTGTTCTATCTTTTCAGGGGATGAAATTGAAATTGTAGCCAGCTCTGCAATGTTTGTTTGAAAAAGAGAGATACTTTGAAAAAAGTTTCATTTTCAATTAATTGAAAATGAGACATGGTAATCTGCACAAAGGCAAAAAGGCAATTTTTAAACAATCGATGAGCTTTTTATAGTAATCTACTTGAGAACCATTTAGGGTTCAAGTAAACCTTTTGGATAAATGAAGCTTTTAGAGAGAGGTTTAGTGCTTTTATATTTAATCATCTCAACCCACCCATTATATAGATAGGCACGCTTTATCTTGTCTGGTTTAGCATCCCAGATAAAGCAAAATAAGTAAGTGTGTAAACTGAGATATGCCTAAGGAGTTAATCAGGGCAATTTGTCCATAAATAGACAGGTATTTACCTCTCCATGGTTGCAGGATCTTGTCTATTTTCTATTGAAATTCATTGTGGAGAGCTCATTGATATCTTTTGTGATATGAATACCAAGTATGTCTACTTTACAGTCAGCCCATTTTATAGGTAAACTGCAGGGTAATGTAAAAGTTTTATTTTTTAAAGATCCAATACGTAATGTTGTACACTTATCATAATTCACTTTTCTGGACTCTGGACTGAAACCTATCTAGATCTTCAGTGAGACATTGCAAGGATCTAGCTTGCGGACTTAATATAAAACTTGAGTCATCGGCATACATGGACACAAAAAAATGCAGAAGGTTGGATATCCCCTCTCTGCTGGATTTCAATAGAAATTACACATCACTTTGCAAACCAGTATATTTTGACAGGTTCAGTGAATAACCCAGCATGTTGGGTTGTTCAGGTTACCCAAGCGTGTGTTAATTTAACCATCAGTTGTGTTTTCATTCACTTTCATGATGGGTTGAGCAAGCAGCTGTAATGTAATCCATAGGTTATTTTCAGGAGGCACGGCTCATTATCATGTTAAGTATGTACACTGCAATATTACATTTTGCTTGAATATTACACACAACATACAAAAATATTAACATTATTATTTACATAATGCATTAAGGGTTACTATCCCACTGGGGATGTCACACTGGGATTTGCATAGGCGTTTGCATAGAACTCACACACTTCTGTAAGCATAATTAAAGCTACAAAAGTGTCATTTGTCAAGCTTAATATGTGACAACAATTCAACAGAACAGTTGAACTGGAATTACATTTACTCTCATGGGTGACCAAAAATGACTTCCTGAAAGCCACGCCCCTACCAAGCCAAGCCTCCAGTCCGATGATCTGACCCGCTGGGTCATATCTCAATGACTGTATTTACACAGGCAGCCAATTCTGATCTTTTTTTCCAGTAACTGGTCTTTTGACCATTCACCTCAGATCTTTCCATCAAATCTTCTTCTTCTTCTTCATGTGGTTTTCCAGCAGACTAGACGCTTTGTTGTGCATTGCTACCTTTCACAGTTTGGAAAGTGCATTGCACATTTGTTCACAAAAAAAAAGGAAATTGCTCCGCCATCTAGCCCTATATCCCCAGCACTCCCCACCACCCTTTCCCACTACTTTGGCCCCAACAGGTTCTACGCCAGGCCGTCGGCCTGGGAGGCTGGAACCCCTTCTCTCAAAACCCCCTGTAGTTTTTCTGCACTAAAATCTCTGATACCCAAAAACATATCTGCTGCTACTACCAATTCAATCTTCTGGGATTTCCTTTCCATCTGTGCGGTACAATGAATGATCATAGTAATAAACGCCAAGAAGCCAACCTTACTAAAGCACAAACCATTTGGGTCACTCTGCACTGGCCTACTACTCACAGGGATCCTCTCAGGCTCCTTCATCCTTTGCCCACCATCCTCTACTTTCTTCACTGCCTCAGCATATGACACTTTCTGCACTTCCCCCACCCTAGACACTTCAATCTGTCTCACTTGGATAGGACATTTCTGATCCCCAGCAACATGGCTACTCCCACAATTGAAACACAACACTTTTCCCCCTCGAAACTACACACCCTTTTGTCCCATGCCCTCTGGCACACCTCATAATCTCCCTCCTACATACTGCTGCAACTTGACCATAAACTTGGCACTTAGTGGGGTTGGAAAACCAACGCTCTCACGGTAGGATTGAGACTGGATGAATGCAACAAGCATGTCTTTGTCACTAACAAATTCAGTCTTTGGTGATAACTCCACAATTCACTTGAAAGGCAAGGCACTCTGGGAAATATGAAAATAAACCTTTACACTAAGCAGTGTTAATTCAACGCTGTTCAGTGTCTATACGGGTCCACACTTTGTGTTCATTTAAAACTGGGGAATTTGCTGTGTATAAAACTGAGGGAACATGCAGACATGTGTACACATTTATCATACACTGTAATTGTGTATAATACAAAGACGTCAGTCTTGTCTTAGGGGAGTAAGCTGGTGGTCTGTTGATATCCCTCTAGTGGTGTGGGGGCTGTGCTTGGCAAAGTGGGTGGGGTTATATCCTGCCTGGTTGGCCCTGTCCGGGGGTATCGTCGGATGGGGCCACAGTGTCCCCTGGCCCACGGTTGTCTCAGCCTCCAGTATCTATGCTGCAATAGTCTATGTGCCGGGGGGCTAGGGTCAGTCTGTTATATCTGGTGTAATTCTCCTGTCTTATCTGGTGTCCTGTGTGAATTTAAGTATGCTCCCTCTAATTGTCTCTCCCCCTCTCTCTCTCTCCCTTCCCGGAGGACCTGAGCCCTAGGATCATGCCTCAGGACTACTTGGTCTGATGACTCCTGGCTATCCCCAGTCCACCTGGTCGTTTCAACTGTTTTGCCTGCGGCTAGGGAATCCTGATGTGTTCACCAGACGTGCTACCTTGTCCAGGACCTGCTGTTTCCGACTCTCTCTACTGCACCTGCTGTCTCAACCAAGCCAACTGACCTGTTACACCCTCTACAACCACTGTGATTATTATTATTATTTGACTCTGCTGGTTATCTATGAACACTTGAACATCTTGGCCATGTACTGTTATCATCTCTACCCGGCACAGCCAGAAGAGGACTGACCACCCCACAGAGTCTGGTTCCTCTCTAGGTTTCTTTCTAGGTTCCTACCTTTCTAGGGAGTTTGTGACATCTGCTGATGTAAAAATGGCTTTATAAATACATTTGATTAAATTAATTGATGCAGAATGATGATCAGTATATATCCTCTCTAGGGCAGGTGGCACCAAATCGTCCCACCTACGTAACAGCCAGTTGAATCCTGTGGCGCGATTTTCAAATACCTTAGAAATGCTATTACTTCAATTTCTCAAACATATGACTATTTTATAGCTATTTAAAGACAAGACACTCGTTAATCTAACCACACTGTCCGATTTCAAAAAGGCTTTACAACGAAAGCAAAACATTAGATTATGTCAGCAGAGTACCCAGCCAGAAATAATCAGACACCCATTTTTCAAGCTAGCATATAATGTCACAAAAACCCAGAAGACAGCTAAATGCAGCACTAACCTTTGATGATCTTCATCAGATGACACACCTAGGACATTATGTTATACAATACATGCATGTTTTGTTTAATCAAGTTCATATTTATATCAAAAACTAGCTTTTTACATTAGCATGTGACGTTCAGAACTAGCATACCCCCCGCAAACTTCCGATTAATTTACTAACAATTTACTAAATTACTCACGATAAACGTTCACAAAAAGCATAACAATTATTTTAAGAATTATAGATACAGAACTCCTCTATGCACTCGATATGTCCGATTTTAAAATAGCTTTTCGGTGAAAGCACATTTTGCAATATTCTAAGTAGATAGCCCGGCATCACAGGGCTAGCTATTTAGACACCCACCAAGTTTAGCCTTCACCAAAGTCAGATTTACTATTAGAAAAGTTTGATTACCTTTCCTGTTCTTCGTCAGAATGCACTCCCAGGACTTCTACTTCAATAACAAATGTAGGTTTGGTCCAAAATAATCCATAGTTATGTTCCATCAGCGGCGTTTTGTTCGTGCGTTCAAGAAACTATCCCAATGGTAAATAACGGTCACGCGCACGGCACATTTCGTGACAAAAGATTTCTAAATATTTCATTACCGTACTTCGAAGCATGTCAACCGCTGTTTAAAATCAATTTTTATGCAATTTTTCTCGTAAAAAAGCGATAATATTCCGACCGGGAATCTGCAATTAGGTAAACAGCCGAAAGAAAATACAGCACGGGGTCGAATCGGGCATGCGCCTAATTCCTTTGTCCTCTTATCCGCCACTTGGCAAACGCCTTAATGTGTTTCAGCCTGGGGCTGCCTCGTCATCGTTCAACTTTTTCCCGGGCTCTGAGAGCCTATGGAAGCCGTAGGAAGTGTCACGTTACAGCTAAGATCCCCACTCTTCAATAAACAGAGACAAGAAGAACGACTCCTTGTCAGACAGGCCACTTCCTGCATGAAACCTTCTCAGGTTTTGGCCTGCCATATGAGTTCTGTTATACTCACAGACACCATTCAAACAGTTTTAGAAACTTTAGGGTGTTTTCTATACAAAGCCAATAATTATATGCATATTCTAGTTACTAGGCAGGAGTAGTAACCAGATTAAATCGGGTACGTTTTTTATCCGGCCGTGTAAATACTGCCCCCTAGCCCTAACAGGATATTCAGTAAACATGTATTATAAAAGTTACATGTCTAATATAATTTCAAGCATTATGATGTTAGGAAAACACACCACAGTGGAAAAAAAGAGCATTCTATGAAATGGATCATCCTGAAAAGTTTGGCTTGAATAATATGAAAATGTCACTCTTAGTGTGCATTCATTCTTGCACACTAAAGGGAGCACCTGGTCTTTGAAAATATTGAATTTGTCATTAAATGTGGATGTTGCTGTCACACTAACCCAAGGTCAAAATCTCATCTTAAACATGGTATGTGAAAATATTAGGCAACTCTCTGTGGTGTTTTAAAAAAAATCAAATTACAGGTGAGAGGTGCTACCCTGCTGCCAAAGCACTTATCAGAGGATGGCAGAACATTACCCAAGGTGACACATAGACATATGAGACACATAGCCATACACCACATGTGGGAGCAGGGAAACTTAGTCTTGTTACTAACCGCTTTGATAGTTAATCATTTCAATTCAATTAGAGGAAATAGTACTTTATTGTAAACTGTAATACTGTAGCCTATATGAAAGAGTTCACACAAGGCGCATGTCTTTCAGTGGTTACCTCCCAATGCAATTAAAAAAATTGTTATAACAAGAGATGCTTACTCTTCTCACTTACAGTTTTGATAGTTAAACTCTAAGTCTAAAAGATCCTAGAAATGTTCCATATGCACAAAAAACGTATTTCTCCCAAATATTGTCCACAATTTTGTTTATACCCCTGTTAGTGAGCATTTCTCTTTTGCCAAGATAATTCATCCACTTGACAGGTGTGGCATATCAAGAAACTGATTAAACATCATGATCATTACACAGGTGCACCTTTTGCTGGGGACAATAAAAGGCCACTCTAAAATGTGCAGATTTGTCACACAACACAATGCCACAGATATCTCAAGTTTTGTCGCAAGTATCTGTACACAATTCCTGGAAGCTGAAAATGTCCCAGTTCTTCCATGGCCTGTATAGTCACCAGATATTTCACCCATTTAGCATGTTTGGGATGCTCTGGATCGACCTGTACGATAGCATGTTTCAGTTCCCGCCAATATCCAGCAACTTCGCACAGCCATTGAAGAGTAGTGGGACAACATTCCACAGGCTACAATCAACAGCCTGATGAACTCTATGCGAAGGAGATGTGTCGCGCTGCATGAGGCAAACGGTGGTCACACCAGATACTGACAGTTTTTTTGATCTAGGCCCCTACTTTTTTTTTAAGGTATCTGTGACCAACAGATGCATATCTGTATTCCCAGTCATGTGAAATCCATAGATTAGGGCCTCATTTATTTATTTAAATTGACTGATTATCTTATATGAACTGTAACTCAGTAAAGTCTTTGAAATTGTTACATGTTGTATTTATATTTTTTTTAGAGTATAGATCGGGGCACATGTGCGTCAATAGACTTTATAACCTAAAATAGTATGAATTTGCATTCAGTTAGATAAAATATAACTTTATTGTATACTGTAATACTGTAGCCTAAATGAAAGCGTTTACACAAGGTGCATGACATTCAGTGGTTCCTTACCAATGTGATGAATTTTTTTTTAAGAGAAAACATAAGATATCATTCAGTGGAATACAATGAGCAAGGTAAACACAAAATAGTGAGATTGAGCACCCAGAATACATCCATCAACCACATTTGAACTAGATCTGATAGGTGATGAATATTCCTCTCTGTTCAGGAAGCCTTCAATGGAACATTTTACGAGTTGTGTTCTCCACAAAAACTTCAAACTGGGACTAGGCTAATTTTAGGAACAAATACCTAAAACAAACGCTGGTGCACATTTTCCAAAACCTCTACAAGCACAGCATTACCAAAAAATGTGGAAGAGAGCCAGTCATCTCTCCGATCTGAACCATTCAGGATTCTGCATGCTGATCAATATTCATGACTGCATGCCGAGGTGAGTTTGGGGTTGTTGATTATTCATTGACTTTCTGATGTCTGGGAAGTTCACAACCTGCACACACAGCAACCATTTATTGTATCTAGAATGAGGGGAAAGGCACCCATAATTGGTTATTCCTAGTTTGGAAATAGATTACAAATGACCAATAGTAATGGCAGTTTCAGTTGCACCTATTGTAACTACATTGACATTTATTTGGGGAAAATTTAAAAACCAATACCTTAGAACGTTCTATAGACATTGTCAACAAAAACAAAATAGCCTTCAATTACTACTATTATTGCACTTCACAACAAATGTTTTTTGAATAATGATGTGAAACACAAGGTGGCGTATATGTCTTGTTTTCAGACGTTGATTGTAGGACATTTTATCATACTTCATACGGTACTTCCTGGTTTTAAGTACAATATCATATATTATATACAGTACATATTACCTCAACTCACCTGTACCCCTGCACATTGACTCAGTACCGGTACCTCCTGTAGCCTCATTATTGTTATTTTATTACTCCTTTTTGTCTGTAATTTATTTTTTTAGTTTATTTAGTAAATTATTTCTCAACTCTTATTTTTCTTAAAACTGCATTGTTGGTCAAGGGCTTGTAAGTAAGCATTTCAAAGTTGTATTTGGCTCATGTGACAAATACAATTTGATTTGATTTAAATTGTACAGTATTATACTGTGTCATACACAGTACTTGCTTTGAAATCGTATTTATATTGCAGTAAGTGTACTGTAATATGAAATACATTTTACTTATCACTGAGCTGCCTGTAAGCTACTGTCAAATTCATACTAACCCCTTCACAGTGTGGCTATTGCCTACCTGTTCAATCCTGAGCAGTAATGGATTTTATGAGACTTCACTTTAAAGCTACACTGTAAACCGGGCATGTAGCCTACCAGGGTGGACCCCCAATAAAACAAACAATGGATCGATGGGATCCCATGCCATTTTATTTGTGATGATTTCAAGGACATAACACTGAACTAATGACATTCCATGAGAGCAACTTTACTTTTTAACATGATTTGCAGGCACCTACCATTGCAGTTAATTATTCCAAAATTCACTTATTCTCAACAACTTATTAAACCACCATTTTCTACACAAAATCAGAAAGTTATCAATGTCTTGGCTGAACATAGCCAACACAAAGTGTGGTGAATTCAACAAATAGGCTACTACAACGCTGATGCTGCTTAGAAGATAAGGACCGCACAATACTCACAAGGTAGGAGATGTGCCTGTCGAACGGTAGGAGGTCCCCCATGATCAGAATACGTAGAGCAGCCCGCAACACAGAGCAAAGTTTGTGGAGTTAAATTTCAGAAGAGTTTGCTTCGTTTTACTTTTAGATAGATTTTTGTTTAACTCTCAATTGCGTGTCTCCTGTGGTGAAGCTGAGGTCCTTGAATAATGAATCATAAGGAAGCCTGATGATGATTATGGGGGCAGCTAGAGGTGCTCTGTCTCTCTCTCTTTATCTCGCTCTCTCTCTCTCGCTCTGAAAGTTGAACAACTCCGCGGTTAATGAGGCAGTAATAAACACTGTCAAAATTCACAGAAGAGAGTCATACATTTATGTTTAAATGCATCTGAAGCATGCCATTCTTCACCATACATATTTTCTAATCAAAATGGATCAACTTGTCCCACTGTGATAAAAAAATATTTACTAGAGACCATACCTCAACATCATTCAATCATTTATTTAAATTCCACTATCAATGTGTTGCCAGTGAAATCTATTCGCGTAAATAATTGTCAATGCAGATATTTGGTAAGAGGAAGTTTTGATGGGAGGAATGCGACTGTCCTGCAATAAAACATGTTGTTGCAGTATGAGCACAACTGTGTCCCAGACCAGATGTGAGACATCAGGACACATGCAGATAAATGTATACACCAGATGTGATGTAGTATCCTACAGTAGCCTAATCAAATGATGTGCTATGCAAAAGAAACCGCTACGACCCTGCTAAACATGTATTACACTTTGCAATATGCTGTAGTTGTATTAACCTGGTTCTCATGCTTGAAAATGTATTCAATCTAAATGAGATCCAGTCAACATCTTACAAAATTGTTCCATTAGCCTATGAGGCATACTCACAAAGGGTAAACGAAGGTCTCTATTGCCTGAGAATGTGGAGTGACTATTCCTTATGGAGAAGATGAATGGACATGATTGTTATTACTTTGACATGCTGACATCTTCAGCAGCTTTTACTAAAGCAAATATGGCTATGGCCAAAATATATCATCACTGTATTTTTCACATTTTTGACGGTATGACGGTATTTGACGGTGTTTATGTTTTTTAATAATAAAGGTTCAAGATTTGCTTTATGAGTAGTGTGTGACCCTTGGGTGGCAACACATACACGCTAAGTGATATCAATGGGTCTCTCTCTATTCTGATTGTTTTATACTGTTCAATTAAACTTCAACCAAAAATAATTTTCGGCATTTTCACTACTTTATGCACTTCCTGCAGTCATTTGAGATCATTTCCACACTGCCACGTAGAGCTGCATGATATGGGCAACAAAATCTAGGCCTTATTTTTAACCAAATATTTGCTTTTGCGATTTGACTTGCGATTTAGATCAAAACACTTGTGTGAACTGTTGGAATCATGGAAAAATAATGATTATTCTAATTCTATAGTTAGAAGATAATAGTGGGCACTTTGAATAAAGTGTTCTTTGACATGACAACAAATGAAAATGCCAGGGAGGAGTTATTGTGACGGGTTGGAAACAAAGTGTTGATCAGTGTTTCCTAGGGGACCCTATAATCTTTGGCTACATTAAATGATCTCTTAGCTACTTCATGTAGCTAACATATTCATATTCACCTATTCCTCTTTGATTTAGAAGATACTGTTGCACAAACAACATAGTGATTTAGGCCTAGACCATCACTGCTATCAGGCTGTATAGCTAGCAAAATTTGCTCTGACTCAGTACATTTATTAGATAGCTAGTTAACCAGCTAACTAGCGATTAACATTAGCGGCTAACACAACTTAGCCAGAACCTGCTAAGAAAATGCAAAATAGCTGTTTGCAGATGTAAGAAACACAAACTGATGGAAGCAGCATTGTAGTCATCAACATTGTTGCATGTGCTGCATTGACCATGCAGACTAAATGCGAGTGTCTCGTGGTCGAGCTAGAACAAATGGGCTCCTTGAGTTACAGGAGGTGGGGCTAGGTCTGTGTGAAAAGTATCATGGCGAGAGAGAGAGCGAGAGAGAGAGAGAGAGAGAGAGAGAGAGAGAGAGAGAGAGCGGAAAGTGACGATCCTTGAATATACAAGGTCTGAGGTCATCTGCCTTTGGCCAAAAGAGCAGGAACCTGGACTTCATCAAAGAAATTAGAAATACAGAAATCCTACAAGAAACATGGTATAAAGGAGAGAGACCCACTGGTTACCCTCTAGGTTACAGAGAGCTGGTAGTCCCATCCACCAAACTACCAGGTGTGAAACAGGGAAGAGACTCAGGGGGTATGCTAATTTAATATAGAGCAGACCTAACCCACTATTAAATTAGTCAAAACAGGAACATTTTACATCTTGCTAGAAATGAATAAGGAAATTATCTCAAAAGAGAAAAATGTCCTTATGTGTGCTACCGATAAGCCTCCAATAGAATCCCCATATTTTAACGATGACAGCTTCTTCATCCTAGAGGGAGAGATCAATAATTTCCAGGCTCAGGACATGTACTGGTCTGTGGCAACCTAAATGCCAGAACTGGAAAAGAACCGACACCCTCAGCAAACAGGGGGACAAACACCTACCTGGAGGTGACAGCATTCCCTCCCCCATATGGCCCCCTAGACACAACTACGAAAACATAACCAACAAAAAGGGGTCACAACTCCTGCAGCTCTGTCAGATGCTGGGTATGTACATAGTCAATGATAGGCTTTGAGGGGACTCCTATGGTAGGTACACCTATAGCTCATCTCTTGGCAGTAGTATTGTAGACTACTTTATCACTGACCTCAACCCAGAGTCTCTTAGCACGTTCACAGTCAGTCAAATGACAACGCTATCAGATCAATCAAAGGAAATGAATAATATTAATATATGCTATAAATGGAAGGAAAATAGTGTGGAAATCTACCAAAAGGCAACAACAAATTCATTCCCTTTAGACAATTTCCATGGCAAAATGTTTCACTGTAATTGTGAAGGTGTAAACTTGGCAGTAGAAAACCTAAACACTATATTCGACCTCTCAGCTTCCCTTTCAAATCTAAAAATGTCAAGCAGACAACCTTTGAAAATGAACAACAAAGACAACTAGTTTGATGAAGAATGCAAAAACCTAAGAAAGAAATTGAGAAACCTATCCAACCAAAAACATAGACACCCAGAAAACCTGAGCCTATGCCTTCACTATGGTGAATCACTCAAACAATACAGAAATACACTACGGGAAAAAAAGGAACAGCACATCAGAAATCAGCTCAATGTAATTGAAGAATCCATAGAATCTAACCACTTCTGGGAAAATTGGAAAACTCTAAACAAACAACCACACGAAGAGTTATCTATCCAAAAAGGAGATGTATGGATAAATCACTTCTCCAATCTTTTTGGCTCTATAACAAAGAACAAACAGCAAAAACATATACATGATCAAATACAAATCTTAGAATCAACTATTAAAGCCTACCAGAACCCACTGGATTCTCCAATCACATTGAATGAACTACAGGACAAAATACAAACCCTTCAACACGAAAAGGCCTGTGGGTTTGATGGTATCCTAAATGAAATATACAGACCACCAATTTCAATTGGCTATACTTAAACTCTTAAACATAATCCTCAGCACTGACATCTTCACCAATATTTGGAACAAAGGACTGATCACCCCAATCCGCAAAAGTGGAGACAAATTTGACCCCAATAACTACCGGGGGATATGCGTCAACAGCAACCTTGGGAAAATCCTCTGCATTATCATTAACAGCAGACTCGTACATTTCCTCAGCGAAAACAATGTACTGAGCAAATGTCAAATTGGCTTTTTACCAAATGACCGTACAACAGATCACGTATTCACCCTGCACACCCTAATTGACAAAGAAACAAACCAAAACAAAGGCAAAGTCTTCTCATGCTTTGTTGATTTCAAAAAAGCTTTTGAATCAATTTGGCATGAGGGTCTGCTATACAAATTGACGGAAAGTGGTTTTGGGGGAAAAACATACAACATTATAAAATCCATGTACACAAACAACAAGTGTGCAGTTAAAATTGGCAAAAAACACACACATTTCTTTCCAAAGGGCCAGGAGGTGGGACAGGGATGCACCTTAAGCCCCCTCTTCAACATATATATCAATGAATTGGCGAGGGGTGTACCTGTAACAGTGTATACAAGAACCGGAGCACATGACTTGACAAGTTGTTTACCGTTTTTGACAAATCGCAAAGCAAGACAAGTGTTACCACCTCACAGATCATCACCCCAAATACAAGCCCACTGCCTAGCCTAACCATAGCGCAAAACCTAAACAGGTATGAAACGAGGGGGTTTAGGGGGGTTTGTGCGGGGGTTCATTTAATTTGTGTTGGGTTTTTAAGTCCATGGGGGGTAGAAATGGGGGAAGGTATCATGGGGGGATATGATGCAGGAATTATTACTATGATGGGGGATTTATCAATAAATGGGGGGCAAACACAGGAGAAGTTTATAAGCTAAATAAAAATAAACCACCTGGAAAGAGTCTGAGCTGGCAACCCTGAGGTACCATAGTTACAATCTGATGCCACGTTCAAAACAACTGGGAACTCTCCGACTTCAGTGCGTTCAAGACAACTGGGAGCTCAGTAAAAAATGAGCTCCAACTGGGAATTCGGAATTCCAACTCGAGACAAGTTTGTCCGAACGTGTTAGAAAATCATTTGAAATTGACAAGTTGAAACATAGCCTATAGATAATTATCAGACAGCGTGCCTTGGTTTGAGGGCGTAACAATCACATTATGGAACAGTGATGCATTCTGACATCACGCGCATAAAAAAAACTCACGCTTAGGTGACCGTTAGAGATATTTGGAACTCAAGTGTAAAAAGGTTAAGATCACTAATATCCCGGCCTAATGGAATGGCAGCACGAGGTGATTTCATTTATTTTGGAATAGTTCCTGATAATGTTAAATAAAAAATGTGGGTTATTGAGCCAACGATGATGGGTGCTGCACACTTAAGCAGAACAGTATCCAATTGGTCGGCCCCTGTGGATTTCTTGTTGTCTATTGCTAGCAAAGCATCCAGGACTTCTTTTTCTGTAAATAGTCTAAAAGAAAAAATGTGACTATAATTTCTCTGATCATTCAGCAAGTTTCCCCAATCAGCATCTAGACCAATATCATTGTGAAGTTCTTTCAAAGAGATACCCCCGCTGGGAAAAAAAATGGTGAATTAATGCATCAATGATGGCATTTTTTTCCATAATGAGGCCAGTGTCTGAATTAATTTGTTGTGTCAGAGGAGGAAGTAGAACCCTTCGGGGATTTGACAGTTTCCATAATTTAGCCCGGGTTCCCATTACAATCCGAAAGAGTGGTTACATAATAATCAGATGTAACTTTTCTGATTTGTCTTACACAATGATTCCTCAGTTGCTTAAAAGCTTGCCAGTCTGAGCCTAAGCCTGTGTTCCTGCCCTTGACCCATCTCATCTCTTTTATGAATGACTTCTGATAATTCCAGAGTGTACCAGGCATTCAATCTACATTTAATCCCTCATTTTTTGAAGGGAGCATGATTATCCACAATAGTATTGAAGACAACTACAAAAAGGCTCAAAGCTAAATCTGTCACGCCTGCTCCCGCTCTCCCTCTCTGGCGCTCAAGTGGGCAAGGCTTCTCTTCATTACGCACACCTTTCACCATCATTATGCGCAGCTGCGCAATATTGGACTCACCTGGACTCCATTACCTTGTTGATTACCCCCTCTATAACTGTCTGCTCCCCTGTTTGTTCCCTGTGTCAGCATTAATGTCGTTATGTGTTCATGGCCAGACGCTGTCCTGTTCCATGTCAGTTGCTATTAAATGTTCACTCCCTGTACCTGCTTCTCGTCTCTACCAGCGTCAATCCTTACAAAATCAGGTTCAGAAATAGCTAAAATACAATCAAGGTCACTAAAACAAAGCATGTAAAAAAGCCAGTTCACTGAAGTTTTTAAAGTTCCTCTTAGTGATGACACAAGGTTTAGATTTTTGTATTCTCACATCTCTAACACAGACAACTGGGAAAGGGTCACTAATGTCTTGGGCGAAAACACCAGTAGAAATATACTGTTGTGGTGTATTCGTTAAAATAAGATCAATTAGAGCTGACTTTGAAAGACTTTTAGGGTTGAGCTGTGTAGTCTTAGTCACCAGCTGGGTTAGGTTTAGATCATTAGATGTCTTTTAGATTGTCTGAAGCCTGTATTTCCAAATCATAATTTAGGTCACCCAGGATAATAACTTCTGATTAAGAAAAAAGAAGACAACAAACTAGTTAACCCCTCAAGTGCACAAAGGTTAGCTGAGGGAGGATGGTAGACCCCTGTAACAGGTATGGGATGCATGTTTCCCCAGACAAAGGCTTAAATATAGTAGCTTATAGAAATTGTCAGGGGAAATTCATTTCAGTAAAGAGAAAGAAAAAAACTTTTTTTTAAATAAAAATGGCCGCTCTAAATTATGACAAGCAATATTCATTGGAAAACTCTTGTCCCCATGACACGTCATTTAATTGAAGATGTCATTAATTCTTTATGAGATGAGACAAATGCTCTACTAATGAAAACACAAAATGTTTAGATTTTGTTTGGCAGATTATCGTCTGTGTTACTGTAATGTGTGGTCAATGTCTCCCTCTTGTGGACTCTCTCATTCTGACTCAGCAGATGGAAATACAGAGAAATTCTTCTACGCAATGAATATAAATGTCTTCTAAGCATTTAATTAAAGAAATGAAATACAACTTTCAGACGTGTTTTGATGTGACTAATTAATTAAATACAAAGGCTAGATTAATATATTTCTTTATAAGAGATGAAAATAACTCATATAACTTATTTCAGAATTTTGTATTGCAAAGGGTCAGGTTAGTTCAGGACATGAGATGGCGAAAGAAAGAAACAGGAATTCTCGAAACTGTAACTCATTTAAGGTTCTGATGCCCAAAGCCATCAAATCAAATAATATTTGTAAACAGAACTAAATCAACTCTAGTTTAGAAAGGGTAGTCCCTCAGAAGCAACAACGAGTCACAACTTCCTCTCTATATCTTATTATGTATGTTCATTTGAGCTTCGCTGCCTCATGTGTCTCTAATCTAATCTCCTTCTCTATTGAGAGATCATCTTGTTTATCTTAAGACAGGGGTGAATAAGAGTGAGGTGATTATTAGGTTTAATGAGACCTCAGACCAGACACAGCCAGCCCAAGCTAATACATTGTGATGAGCTACTGAGCGCAACACACTCATCTGAAGCAACAACAGCAGGATCCCCATTGAGGATTCACTCCCTGATCGTGACTGATGAGTGTTCCTTCTCCTCCGTCACGTTTGCATTTCCTCAAGAAGCAGCCGCCGTGCCGTCTATATTTAGAAAAGGTTTTCTCGCCAAATAACAACATCAATGTTCTGTGGCGAGCTGTCTCACTCAGCCCATTTACACTGAACTGTAGGATCTTCATTTGATCACCTTGTTGCAGGGGAACTGCAGGACATTTAAAACATGTAGTGTATTTGAGGTTTAAAAAGGCTTCTGAAGTTTGTAATTTCCACTTACAAATGTAAGATTTGATTTTCCCTTACGAAAAATGTATCAACCACAACAACAAAAAATTCAATTCATTTTAATACACATAATACTTCACATTTCCTGTTGCTGCAGGATTATTTTCCTGCTGTAGCAACCTGGCTCAAATTAAGGTCCTACATCTGCTGGTATAGATCCTTTCCATACTGTTTTCTCTCTCTAAGAAAGGCAGTTATGAGGCCAGTAATAATGTGAGGAGAAGTGAGAATGTTTTGTTGAGTAAGTTAGCATCCAAATAATGAAATAGTAATCATGTGTCAAATCACTGTGCTAGGTTGGTATTGGCAATTCTGTGCTTTTTGAAGAGATTGTAATGCCATAGCAACCTCGTCCACACGGTAATTCCTACCACATAGAGCTAACTGGAGGATGAGACTATTGCAATAGTGATCCTAAAATGAATACATTTGTGGATAGTATAATGATCATAGGCTTAATCATCTAAACACGTGAGATTTTTTGTAGTGTATTGGGACATTAAATGCATTTTAATTCAATTGTTACTTAATTTCAGTGTACCACCATGCAAAATTACATAGGTATCTCCCCCTTTGGATTCCATGGGGTTCATCAATGATTGAACCAGCTTGTTGATTATTTGCGTTCTACACTCTGGGCTCTATTTTCAGGTTGCGTTAAGCAAGAGCAATTGTCAAACGCATTCTCGTTTGCAATTTTGACCTGTTAAAGCCAGAGCTCTTCTATTTTCAAACCCTAATGCCAGGATTGGTAATTTGTCTGTACTAGAACAGTCTGCAGCACTCTGCCTCACCCTACTAGAATCTGAAGTCAAATGTCTACTGTTTGCTGATGATCTGGTACTTCTGTCCCTAACCAAGAATGGCCTATAGCAGCACCGATATCTTCTGTACAGATTCTGTCAATCCTGTGCCCTGACAGTAAATTTCAGTAAGACAAAAATAATGGTGTTCCAAAAAAGGTCCAGTTGCCAGGACCACAAATACAAATTCCATCTAGACACCATTGCCCTAGAGCACAGAAAAACTATACATACTTCGGCATAAACATCAGCACAACAGGTAACTTCCACAAAGCTGTGAATGATCTTAGAGACAAGGCAAGAAGGGCCTTCTCTGCAATCAAAAGGAACATATCAATTAGGATCTGGCAAAAAAATACTTGAATCAGTTATAGAACCCATTGCCTTTTATGGTTGTGAGGTCTGGGGTCCACTCACCAATGAAGAATTCACAAAATGGGACAAACACCAAATTGAGACTGCATGCAGAATTCTGCAAAACTATCCTCAGTGTACAACATAAAACACCAAATAATGCATGCAGAGCAGAATTAGGTGGATACCCGCTAATTATCAAAATCCAGAAAACAGCCATTGAATTCTACAACCACCTTAGAGGAAGCGATTCCCAAACCTTCCATAACAAAGCCATCACCTACAGAGAATTGAACCTGGAGAAGAGATCCCTATGCAAGCTGGTCCTGGGACTCTGTTCAAAAACACAAACACACCCCACAGAGCCCCAGGACAGCAACACAATTAGACCCAACCAAATCCCGAGAAAACAAAAATATAATTACTTGACACATTGGAAAGAGTTTACAAAAAACCTGAGCAAACTAGAATGCTATTTGGCCCTAAACAGAAAGTACACAGTGGTAGAATACCTGACCACTGTGACTGACCCAAAATTTAGGAAATCTTTGACTACGTACAGACTCATTGAGCATAGCCTTGCTATTGAGAAAGGCCGCCCAGCCCTAAAAACAACAAACTGCAGTATGATATAAGGTAGAGGCTAAACCTTGACCCACACTGTTTTTTCACAACAAATCTAAACTATAACCCTCAACTTTCGACCACATTTTTGGGATTAAGCTCTAGTTTTAAGTCATGAGGACACAATACTTCTCCAAGGTAGATAAAACATTTGTGTTTTCCGTTGAATATTAGCTTGTTTTACTCTGTTGTATTTGACATTGTTTTTCTATAACATTATTAGAATTTCATCAAATTAATTTTTTATTATACACTGTCTTATGTCATTAGAATTAACCCATTATCAAGCCCAAATAACATTTGGCTCAGGAGTTCAAAATTACTTTTTTATCTATTATCTGACTAGGAAGAGAGTTGTTTAAATCATACAAATTTAGGGCCTCCCGAGTGGCGCAGCGGTCTAAGGCACTACACCACTGTGCTCGAGGCATCACTACAGACCCGGGTTCGATCCCAGGCTGTATCACAACCGGCCGTGACTGGGAGACCCATGAGGCGGCGCACAATAGGCCCAGCATCATACGGGTTAGGGGAGGGTTTGGCTGGCTGGGATTTCCTTGTCCCATTGTGCTCTAGCAACTCCTTGTGGTTGGCAGGGCATCTGCCAGCTGACTTCGGTTGCCAGCTGGACAGTGTTTCCTCCGACACATTGGTGCAGCTAGCTTCTGGGTTACGCGAGCAGTGTGTCAAATAGCAGTGCGGCTTGTCAGGGTCGTGTTTCGGAGGATGCATGGCTCTCGAACTTCACCTCTCTTGAGTCCATAGGAGAGTTGCAGCAATGGGATAAGACTGTAACTACCATTTGGATATCATGAAAAACAGGGGGTAAAAGTACAACAAAAACACGTACACATTTGGAAAGCTATCTAACACAGGAGAAGTTTATAAGCTAAGTAAAAATAAACCACCTGGAAAGAGTCTGAGCTGGTACCATAGTTACAATCTGATGCCGCGTTCAAAACAACTGGGAACTCTCCGACGTCAGTGCGTTCAAGACAACTGGGAGCTCAGAAAAAAATGAGCTCCAACTGGGAATTCGGAATTCCAACTCGAGAACTCGGGCCACCTTCTAGAGCTCTGACTTTCCGACCTGAAGACCACTGACGTCATGATTTTATCTCATATTTTCAAAGTTCCCAGTTGTCTTGAGAGCTTGAACTATCCCTTTTTATAACATCTTTGGTCTGACAAAGATGGGGTCTGACAAACGCTTACGTGACAACCAGAATGCATTGTATGATGTCAACAAACATGGCGCCACACTTAGCTGGCAAATAGCTGAACATTAGTTAATCATAATCAGTACAACCTCCAAAACAAGTATTTTACACACATCATATGTGTCCATTACAATCTATGCAAGAATCGGAATGCATACTTGAAAATGTGAATAAAACAGTAAATACATTATTCTCCATACATACATACATACATACATACATACATACATACATACATACATACATACATACATACATACATACATACATACATACATACATACAGTATGCTACAGTAGAAACGACAACAGGATATACAGAAAATAAGGCACTTACTTTGAAGGGAACGCACACATGTCCAAAGTTATTATTTGTAAGGAAAACAACAATGTAGGCAATGTGAGCCAAGCCAGAAAATGTGCTAGGGGGGAAAGTTTGTGCAAGGCCTGTTTTGACTTGAGATGCACAATGTCATCATACCTGATCTGGCGAAACACTGGGGAAGTGCTTGGGCTCTCCTTGAATAGACAAGTTTGTCCGACTCAGTAAAGCCTCAAAGATAAACGTCCGCAACAGTGAAATGGGCTACTTCTTATGTGAATTAATGAGGAGGCGGAACACACCTCAATTCAAACTGTTAGAAAATAAAACGTGTAAGAAAATCATTTGAAATTGACAAGTTGAAACATAGCCTATAGATAATTATCAGACAGCGTGCCTTGGTTTGAGGGCAGCACAGGTTAACTGTCCTGTTGCGTAACAATCACATTTTAGAACAGTGAGTGCATTCTGACATCACACGCATAAAAAAAACTCACGCTTGGGCGACCGTTAGAGATATTTGGAACTCAAGTGTGAAAAGGTTAAGATCACTAATATCCCGGCCTAATGGAATGGCAGCACAAGAAGTGATTTCAATTATTTTGGAATATTTCCTGATAATGTTAAATAAAAAATGTGGGTTATTGAGCCAACGATGATGGGTGTTGCACACTTAAGCAGAACAGTATCCAATTGGTCGGCCCCTGTGGATTTCTTGTTGTCTATTGCTAGCAAAGCATCCAGGACTTCTTTTTCTGTAAATAGTCTAAAAGAAAACATTTGACTCTAATTTCTCTGATCATTCAGCAAGTTTCCCCTATCAGCATCTAGACCAATATCATTGTGAAGTTCTTTCAAAGAGATACCCCGCTGAAATAAAATGGTGATTAAATGCATCAATGATGGCATTTTTTCCCATAATGAGGCCAGTGTCTGAATTAATTTGTTGTGTCAGAGGAGGAAGTAGAACCCTTCGGGGATTTGACAGTTTTCATAATTTAGCCCGGGTTCCCATTACAATCCAAAAGAGTGGTTACATAATAATCAGATGTAACTTTTCTGATTTGTCTTACACAATGATTCCTCAGTTGCTTAAAAGCTTGCCAGTCTGAGCCTAAGCCTGTGTTCCTGCCCTTGACCCATCTCATCTCTTTTATGAATGACTTCTGATAATTCCAGAGTGTACCAGGCATTCAATCTACATTTAATCCCTCATTTTTTGAAGGGAGCACGATTATCCACAATAGTATTGAAGACATCTACAAAAAGGCTCAAAGCTAAGTCTGTCATGTAAAAAAGCCTGTTCACTGGAGTTTTTAAAGTTCCTCTTAGTGATGACACAAGGTTTAGATTTTTGTATTCTCACATCTCTAACACAGACAACTGGGAAAGGGTCACTAATGTCTTGGGCGAAAACACCAGTAGAAATATACTGTTGTGGTGTATTCGTTAAAATAAGATCAATTAGAGCTGACTTTGAAAGACTTTTAGGGTTGAGCTGTGTAGTCTTAGTCACCAGCTGGGTTAGGTTTAGATCATTAGATGTCTTTTAGATTGTCTGAAGCCTGTATTTCCAAATCATAATTTAGGTCACCCAGGATAATAACTTCTGATTAAGAAAAAAGTAGACAACAAACTAGTTAACCCCTCAAGTGCACAAAGGTTAGCTGAGGGAGGATGGTAGACCCCTGTAACAGTTATGGATACATTTTTCCCCAGACAAAGGCTTAAATGTAGTAGCTTATAAAAATTGGCAGGGGAAATTCATTTCAGTAAAGAGAAAGAGAAAACATTTATTTTAAAATAAAAATGGCCGCTCTATATTATGACCAGCAATATTCATTGGAAAACTCTTCTCCCCATGACACGTAATTTAATTGAAGATGTCATTAATTCTTTATGAGATGAGACAAATGCTCTACTAATGAAAACACAAACTGTATAGATTTTGTTTGGCAGATTATCGTCTGTGTTACTGTAATGTGTGGTCAATGTCTCCCTCTTGTGGATTCTCTAATTCTGACTCAGCAGATGGAAATACAGAGGAATTCATCTATGCAATGAATATAAATGTCTTCTAAGCATTTGATTAAAGAAATGAAATACAACTTTCAGACATGTTTTGATGTGACTAATTAATTAAATACAAAGGCTAGATTAATATATTTCTTTATAAGAGATGAAAGCAACTCACATAACTTATTTCAGAATTTTGTATTGCAAAGGGTCAGGTTAGTTCAGGACATGAGATGGCGAAAGAAAGTTAGTGACCACTAGATATCAGCATTGAGCTACACCTTGATATTCAACTGCGCTTTGTCATCATTGATGGAGGAAGAGAGCATCATCTGAAGTAATCCATAACAGCCATCTTCACAGAAAACAGCAATATACACGGACGGAGACACACGGTCTGATGTACAGTCATTCATGTGGGGTCCACAATAATCTGGGTTTAAAAAAATGGCATTGATTACATCTACATACAATCTTTTCACAGTTTCTCATAGGGTGCTACAAGTTTCATACTGTACCTGCCTGGGGCATTTCAATTACAAAGCAACATCATATCCTAAAATCAACCTAAATTAACCCAAACGCATCCATAACGAATGCTGGGGATGTGGGTAAACAGAGAATGTCCACAGCCACATGAAACAGTAACTCATTTAAGGTTCTGATGCCCAAAGCCATCAAATCAAATAATATTTGTAAACAGAACTAAATCAACTCTAGTTTAGAAAGGGTAGTCCCTCAGAAGCAACAAAGGGTCACAACTTCCTCTCTATATCTTATTATCTATGTTCATTTGAGCTTCGCTGCCTCATGTGTCTCTAATCTAATCTCCTTCTCTATTGAGAGATCATCTTGTTTATCTTAAGACAGGGGTGAATAAGAGTGAGGTGATTATTACATTTAATGAGACCTCAGACCAGACACAGCCAGCCCAAGCTAATACATTGTGATGAGCTACTGAGCGCAACACACTCATCTGAAGCAACAACAGCAGGATCCCCATTGAGGATTCACTCCCTGATCGTGACTGATGAGTGTTCCTTCTCCTCCGTCACGTTTGCATTTCCTCAAGAAGCAGCCGCCGTGCCGTCTATATTTAGAAAAGGTTTTCTCGCCAAATAACAACATCAATGTTCTGTGGCGAGCTGTCTCACTCAGCCCATTTACACTGAACTGTAGGATCTTAATTTGATCACCTTGTTGCAGGGGAACTGCAGGACATTTAAAACATGTAGTGTATTTGAGGTTTAAAAAGGCTTCTGAAGTTTGTAATTTCCACTTACAAATATAAGATTTGATTTTCCCTTACGAAAAATGTGTCAACCCCAACAAAAAAATGTCAATTCATTTTAATACTTCACATTTCCTGTTGCTGCAGGATTATTTTCCTGCTGTAGCAACCTGGCTCAAATTAAGGTCCTACATCTGCTGGTATAGATCCTTTCCATACTGTTTTCTCTCTCTAAGAAAGGCAGTTATGAGGCCAGTAATAATGTGAGGAGAAGTGAGAATGTTTTGTTGAGTAAGTTAGCATCCAAATAATGAAATAGTAATCATGTGTCAAATCACTGTGCTAGGTTGGTATTGGCAATTCTGTGCTTTTTGAAGAGATTGTAATGCCATAGCAACCTCGTCCACACGGTAATTGCTACCACATAGAGCTAACTGGGGGACGAGACTATTGCAATAGTGATCCTAAAATGTATACATTTGTGGATAGTATAATGATTAATCATCTCAGCACGTGAGATTTTTTTGTAGTGTATTGGGACATTAAATGCATTTTAATTCAATTGTTACTTAATTTGAGTGTACCACCATGCAAAATTACATAGGTATCTCCCTCTTTGGATTCCATGGGGTTCATCAATGATTGAACCAGCTTGTTGATTATTTGCGTTCTACACTCTGGGCTCTATTTTCGGGTTGCGTTTAAGCAAGAGCAATTGTCAAACGCATTCTCGTCTGCAATTTTGTCCTGTTAAAGCCAGAGCTCTTCTATTTTCAAACCCTAACGCCAGGATTGGTCATTTACCTGCCTTACATAAGCTTGCTTGCGCTGAGGTGGGAGGGGTGGCAATATCTGAGGTGTGTCCTTAAAAACACGAGCCGAAGTGCCAATTTCAGTCAGCGCTGGAGGGGATATTTAAGACCAGAAAAAAGCTGGTCTTAGTGTTACAGTTTTTTTTTTATCGCTTTGGTACTATTTTCACAAGTATGTGGTGAATTTTCAAAACTCCAAACTGGTAACACAGCCAGTCTTACATTTCAATCCTTTCATTGTGCATTCATTTTGTTTGTAGACATCTTTTTTCAAAAGGTTTTTCCCTAAGTGCATGAACAATGATATTTACTGCGATTTTGATGAGAACCTATGGCCAAATACTCAAGACAGGCATGATGCAAGTGCCTGTAAGTGCCTGCTAAACATTGTTTCTTTCAAACCCTGATTTGTCCATCGGACTGCCAGATGGTGAAGCATGATTCATCATTCCAGATGACGTGTTTCCACTGCTCCAGAGTCCAACTGCGGCGAGCTTTATACCACTCCAGCTGGCACTTGGCATTGCGCATGGTGATATTAGGCTTGTGTGCAGTTGCTCGGCCATGTAAACCGATTTCATGAAACTCCTGACAAACAGTTATTGTGCAGGTTGGAACTCGGTAGTGAGTGTTAAAACCGAGGACAAACAATTTTTACGCGCAACACGCTTCAGCACTCTATGAGGGCAGAAATTTGACAAACAGACTTGTTGGAAAGGTGGGATCCTATGGCGGTGCCACGTTAAAAGTCACTGAGCTCTTCAGTAAGGCCATTCTACTGCCAATGTTTGTCTATGGAGATTGCATGGCTGTGTGCTTTGGCTCAAATAGCCAAATCCACTCATTTGAAGGGGTGTCCACATTCTTTTGTATATACAGTGCCTTGGGAAAGTATTCAGACCCTTTGACTTTTTCCACAGTTTGTTACGGTACAGCCTCATTCTAAAATGGATTAAATAAATATACATACGCAGCAATCTACACACAATACCACAAAATGACGAAGCAAAAAAAGGTTTTTAGAAATGTTTGCAAATTTATAAACATAAAAAACAGAAATACCTTAAATACCCTTTGCTATGAGACTAGGAATCAAGCTCAAGTGCATCCTGTTTCCATTGATCATCCTTGAAGGCACTGAAGGTCCCCAAGAACACAGTGGCCTCCATCATTGTTAAATGGAAGAAGTTTGGAACCACCAAGACTCTTCCTAGAGTCTGAGCAATCGGCGGAGAGAGTTCCTCTGTGGAGATGGTAGAACATTCCAAAAGGACAACCATCTCTGCAGCACTCCATCAATCAGGCCTTTATGGTAGAGTGGCCAGACATAAGTCACTCCTCAGTAAAAGGCACATGACATCCTGCTTAGAGTTTGCCAAAAGGCACCTAAAGACTCTCGGACCATGAGAAACAAGATTCTCTGGTCTGGCTTCACCTTAAAATCAAATGAATAGGTTGTCATTGTATGGATAATCGGATCGCTTCCTAATGTTTCAGTAAACCATTAGCCAACCCTTCAAAGATTAAAGTGTCATAATGAAAGCTTACTATCTCTTCACTTTTTCAGTGGTTACATCTATTTTTTCCTGTTATTGTGAACTGTAGGCTATAACAAGTTACAGTTTTCAATGGAAGGCCTATCACAAACCTCTTTTTGTAGTTGATTCTGGTAGGCTAATAAAAGGATGTTGTTCGCAGCATTAACCAGCCTATTATCTCTGAAGTTCATTCATTTATCGTGATGGATACTTAAACTGTACGTCAAGGCTACTGTTAAAGCACTCACATAGTCTACTTATCTGCCAGAGTGTGTGAGATAACTCGTCCTACCGGTAAGTGCGGTCCAAGCAATTCCCATATGATATCATGTTACCTCCCTACATTGATTCTATTAATGGAAAACCGTTGTTTACCTCTTGTGTGGAACACATTTAAATTAACGTTTAATTCTAGCTCTCAATCAAGGAGGGCTGTGTGTTCTCTCCAGCAGTAGTGTAGGCCTATTACTATGTAGCCTTGTGACACTGGCCTACTGGACTCTGTGCCGGTCCCTACTTCAATGTAATACATTTTTGAGAAATAGCATCCACACAGGGGTAGCTTCATCTCAATGTATTTGTAGATTTTAGGCATTTCAAATATATTCCATTGTCCTTTCTCTTGTTTATAGTATGGGTATATTCACACTAATATTCCCTTATGTAGTTAAGCTTTTACATGTTTTTTTCTGTCTTTATAATAATGATAATATTTCATTTGTAGAGCGCATTTCCCACACTGTCACGTGTGCTCCCTCTCCGCACACCTGTCACCATCGTTACACGCACCTGCGCGTCATCAGACTCACCTGGACTCCATCACCTCTGATTACCTTCCCTATATATGTCACTCCCTTTGATTCCTTCCCCAGGCGTCATTGTTTCTGTTCCAGTGTTAAGTCTGTGTGTTGTTCGTGTTTCTTGTTTTGTATTATGTTGTGTTTACTTATTAAAACACTCACTCCCTGAACTTGCTTCCCGACTCTCAGCGCACATCGTTACACACACTCAATGCACATGTGAAACTTGTTGGTGCTTACTTCTGTGTGCAAATCACTTGCAGTTTGAGATTATTTATTCCCTTTAATTTATGAAAAAAAGCTCATACTGGCCTTTATTATTTACAATTTATTCATTATATTTTATCTTAATTAAATGGATTTATATTAAGAAAGGCTACTGTCAAATGTATTTTAGTTTATGTATTGTCTACCTAAAAGAACCGTTAATACATTTGAAGTCCTTCAAAATACCACATATAATGTTAGAAAGTAGAATATAAACTCGATATAGGCTACTGTGGGTGGGGTAGGCTAAACAATAACAACTGAATAGGCCTAATTAAAAGAATGGTGATAAAGGAAATGAAAAACGCTAGGCAGAGCATGCCCAGAGCTTGTGGTTAAGCAGTACCAGAGTGAAATTTGAGCGGGAAAGAAAGCCGACACCAATTCTTTTATCTGCTCGATTAACGCTCTGCTCCTCGCTCCCTTGCCTACTTACATGCTCTGGCATTCAAAGCAGCCCTACTTTAAGCTATCAAAAAACTGTCAATGAATATTCATATGAATGGATGGATTAGTGAATTAATGGCTGCAGCAACCATTACATGGTCTGACAAGCTGCATAACGAATTAGGCTTAATTAGACAAAATACCAATTAAGTCATTCAAACGAATACCAAATAAGTCATTCAAACAACGTAGTATCTTGCTTGAACTACAAGGACAAGGTCATTGAATTTTGCCAGCTGGTGATTGTCAAGCAAATAACTGCCAGTCTCACGGTAATTGACCGTAATTAACATAAACACATTAAGCATCTCCTGTCTTCCAAGCATAACCTACAAGCCACTGATGCAAACCTTTGGAACATCTACACTACCGTTCAAACGTTTGGGGTAACTTAGAAATGTCCTTGTTTTTTAAAGAAAAGCACATATTTTGTACTTTAAAATAACATCAAATTGATCAGAAATACAGTGTAGACATTGTTAATGTTGTAAATGACTATTGTATCTGGAAACGGCTGATTTTTAATGGAATATCTACATAGGCTTACAGAGGCACATTATCAGCAACCATCACTCCTGTGTTCCAATGGCACGTTGTGTAAGCTAATCCAAGTTTATAATTTTAAAAGGTTAATTGATCATTAGAAAACCATTTTGCAAGTATGTTAGCACAACTGAAAACTTTTGTTCTGATTAAAGAAGCAATACAACTGTCCTTCTTTAGACTAGTTGAGTATCTGGAGCATCAGCATTTGTGGGTTCAATTACAGGTTCAAAATGGCCATAAACAAAGACTTTCTTCTGAAACTCATCAGTTTATTCTTGTTCTGATAAATGAAGGCTATTCCATGCAAGAAATTGCAAAGAAACTGAAGATCTCGTACAACGCTGTGTACTACTTTCTTCACAGAACAGCGCAAACTGGCTCTAACCAGAATAGAAAGAGGAGTGGGAGGCCCCGGTGCACAGTTTGAGAAACAGATGCTTCACAAGTCCTCAACTGGCAGCTTCATTAAATAGTACCTGCAAAACACCAGTCTCAACGTCAACAGTGAAGAGGCGACTCCGGGATGCTGGCCTTCTAGGCAGAGTTGCAAAGAAAAAGCCATATCTCAGACTGGCCAATAAAAATAAAAGATTAAGATGGGCAAAATAACACTGGACAGAGGAAGATTGGAAAAAAATGTAATGGATAGACAAATCTAAGTTTGAGGTGTTTGGATTACAAATAAGAACATTCGTGAGACGCAGAAAAAAATAAAAGATGCTGGAGGAGTGCTTGACGCCATCTGTCAAGCATGGTGGAGGCAATGTGATGGTCTGGGGGTGCTGTGGTGGTAAAGTGGGAGATTTGTACAGGGTAAAATAAATCTTGAAGAAGGAAAGCTATCATTCCATTTTGCAATGCCATGCCATACCCTGTGGACGGCGCTTAATTGGAGACAATATCCTCCTACAACAGGACAATGACCCAAAGCACAGCTCCAAACTATGCAATAACTATTTAGGGAAGAAGCAGTCAGCTGGTATTCTGTCTGTAATGGAGTGGCCAGCACAGCCACTGGTTCTCAACCCTATTGAGCTGTTGTGGGAGCAGCTTGACTGTATTGTACGTAAGAAGTGCTCATCAAGCCAATCCCAACTTGTGGGGGGTGCTTCAGGAAGCATGGGGTGAATCAAATCAAATCAAATGTATTTATATAGCCCTTCTTACATCAGCTGATATCTCAAAGTGCTGTACAGAAACCCAGCCTAAAACCCCAAACAGCAAGCAATGCAGGTGAAGAAATCTCTTCAGATTACCTCCATAAATTGACAACTAGAATACCAAAGGTCTGCAAGGCTGTAATTGCAGTAAATGGAGGATTCTTTGATGAAAACAAAGTTTGAAGGATACAATTATTATTTCAATTAAAAAACATCATTTATAACCTTGTCAACGTCTTGACTATATTTTCTATTCATTTTGTAAATTATTTCATGTATGTTTTCATGGAAAACAAGGACATTTCTAAGTGACCCCAAACTTTTGAATGGCAATGTACATTTTTAAAAGTCTAATAAGTCCATGTCTAAAGAAACATGATATGGTCTAAAGAAACATGATATGAAGAAAATCTAGTCTATTTCAGAAGAACAGATTAGCATACTCTGAGTTGTCCTTATGTTAGGCCCTGATCTGGCTATGCCATATGGCTGTGGGCTACACTAGTTAATTTAGCGGACAAGATTTGCTTAGAATTCCGTGGCATTATTTTATAGTTTGAAGAATACAACTGAACATAGCTGAATAAAATAAATAATATATTCTCCAAACGATTTGAGGGAGTGCGCACATGCAGCTATTCTGTGTTGAGTGGTTAACAAAGAAACAGGTACTCCTATTTGCCTAATAGGATGTTTCAATATTTTATATATTCTAAGGCTGCATGATGCGATTCTAATAATGATTTGAAAAAAACTCTCATGAAAGGCATGAGCTCTGCTTTGTTTTTTTGCGCAGGCTGTATACACTTCATCAGTCTCTCATTCACAATTTTACAAGCATTTGATAATGCCTCAAATTTCCCAGCTGCATCCCCTTTGTGTGGCCATAATGCCCCCTATAAAAATCCATGCATTTTTCAGCCAATTGCTGCCAATAATTATAATTCCCTTCTACCGGCTGCGAGCCGAAGCACCTCTCACTCACATGGCTCGCTGTCACCTGATCGAGTCTTTCTCACAGGCTACAAATAAAGACAGACACATCAGGGATGCAAACTGCGTGCGTCCTTATCCAACACCGAGGCGCATATTGAAGATATTGGAAGAACACTTTCCGTAAGCCAATGAGATGAGTAAGCCTAACGAACAGCAATCTACTATCCCCCCTAGTACAAAAGGTGACTTATTCTATTCTGTGCGAGAAACAAATATTACAAACAAAGTCTGGGACAGTTGTGGGATGCGATAGATCCCAAATTAATACAACCACTTGCATCAAAAAAACTGTTTTAAGCAATGAGCCTGACAACAGAAGATGACGTTTAGCTTAAAATGTTGATAAACTATTAGGCTATTTCTTCCCATTATAAGCGCAACAATGCGCACACGGCAGAAGGCTATGAGCGTGAATGTTCCATTAGCAGGAAAACACCATTCTCACAAGTGGCCACAAATGCAATTATGCATTTAATGCTTTTATTATAAAGGTGCATTTTTATGGTGAGAATTATCTTCCCCAAACTTGAAACTCAAACGCTGCGTATGTATGCCAGTTAGGCTCTACACCTATTGTAAAGCTGATTAATGAGCTTAATTTTAAGAAGTTATTTGGCCACTTTAGTTGTGATACAAACCGTATCAAAACATATAGGCCTATGGGCTAAGCTACATGACAGGTGCGACTATGATTTTAAAAAAGGTCACCAAAAAAAGCATGTGCTGTTTCATGCCTTAAGCTGGGCATCATTCACAAGTGATAATATATCATTCACAAGTGACAGGCTAATATTGTCACCCATCAGACTATTCTTGATTTAATCTTGTCTTTACATATACTAAATAATATATGCGTAAAATTTTATTTGATTTAGAATGGACCATTTTCATGCACCCATCTCGAAACAGGGGCAGCGGGAAAAAAAACGTAATCTATGCACTTAAATAGCGAATGGAGAACACCTTTCCCATGGTTCATTTTCATGCCAGCCAGGTAGGAAATACTCCTGTTGTAAAGAAAAGCAATGTGCTTAATATTAGGAAAGTTGAGAAATAAATATAGTATGCCTAGCCTATAGAAAGCTGAGTAGAGGCCATCACTCTGTTTCTCAGGCAACTGCATAGCCCATAGAAATGTTTCTGCAACATGAGCTCATGGGCTCTCATTAAGTGTTTGATTAGCTTTTCGATCACATTTGCATTGGTGTCAGGGTGATTAGAGTGACAATAGAGTCCTGAGTACAAGGCAGTTAGCAACTTTGGTAGGCTACTGTCAGGTTCTAAATGAACCTATTAAAACTCACGGACGATCGGTAAAGCTTAAACCAAGTTTATTCACACATTGGGTCAATATAGCTGCAACAGACAAAAGACATATTCACAAAAGTGGTAATATAATACCCCAATTTGGGTGGAGTCTCCTTCTCTCTAAACATTACATCTTTATTACTAGGCAACAAACTGTTCCTTCTCCCTTAATGTGACCTGACCTCGACCGCGCTCCTTACTAATCCACAGCTCTCCACCCTTATCAGTGCCTGCCAACATATGATCGTCTTCCCTGCACTTAGTACATTCCAAGCTTAATTGCCTCCACCATATACATTCCTCCTACAGATAACCATTAACTTCTGGTGTAAACCCTTGAGACCATGGCACTCAACATTTCAATAGGATACCTGATAATTAACACTGTTCCAAGTTCAGGAGTCAGAACCCAGAATCCATCAGTACTGATGACCATCAGCAGCATCAGAGCTCGGAGAAGCCTAATTACCATGACTAAACGGTCACGTGGAATTTGACTGCCGTCATGACTCGTGATCGCCAGTGTGGCGGTAATAGGGTCACCGCAATTAACTCTTTAGTGTCTAGACTTAGTAAAAATGCATTAGTTGAAACGAGATACTAAGTCATTCAAGCGAGATAATTCCAAGAGTCTATGTTGTTGTTTTATTTGCCTTGGGCTTCAGGGCCTCCTTATGTAAAATCTATTGGTTTACCAAATGGTTAAGTGATCATGAATTAAGAGCAGTCGGATTAAGTAATAGTCAAATGTATTTTAACAAAAGAGAAGATAATCATATCAAAAGTAATGTGATGATTGCATTGTGAATGGACATTATATAAACATGTATTGCAATGAAACACTGATTAAGTTTGGTGTAAAAGTGACTGTAGGATTTTGTGTGTTGTATTTAGTATTCAATTGTAAATGTGCTTAGAGTTTTGAAATAACTGCCTTTTAGAAGATCTGTTTTGAGTTTTGTACTAAGAGTTGTGAAAATGTACCACATACTTGTGAAAATTGCACCAAAGCGATAAATACAACAGAGACGTTTCTCCCCAATTTTGTTTAATGTGATTAAAAACCAAGCATTCTCTCCTCTCCATTAACGCATTTTATTTTGTCCTGCCGAATGCATTCGCTGCGTAGTCAACACAATTAAGGGTTAGGCTCGTGAGATCACTTTGAAATAAATCTTAATCCCCGAAGCTTTATTAAAGTATCAAGTTTGGGAGCAGCAAAACAGTGAGCGGACATCCCCTTTTTATCTCTGTAGGCTATTGTACATTATTTTAGCCAGCCCCTGTTATTATTTTGGATTTGGATGTGCGTAAAAGCCTACATGGATGGGTTATATACCCATCATGGAACGGGAGATGAGAGGATCCAGTGACACTCATATTTAGAAACATTTAAGTATTAAGCCATCCCCGGACCTATAGCGGTATCGCCAGCGCTAAGGTTTACCATTGCATTAGGTTTGTTAAAATAGAGCTCTCTATACGGAAACTATACAATGATGCGTAGGACATTGAACATCCACTTAAGAGACCACATTTAGTGTGCATGCATGGTACATCTAGGTGAAGTGGACATTACGTAAGCCAAATAATGTACCTTACAGAAACAGAATATCTGTGGACATTGTAACGGCTCTTAGATCTTGGTCTGAACCTTTAACAACCCAATGGAAAGCTTCACATACTGCAGTTACTTTGTCCTAAACAAAGACCAGAGGTTACAGGACATACTGTACATCTCATAAATGGAGGGAAAGAGGGAACTGCAGGCTTTTAGTAGGGGGCTGCGGTGCAGGGTTTCATACAACGGGGAAAACAATATCAAACTAACTTCACTGTTGTTATTGGGTCAGTCCAAAGTCTCTTAGATACAGCAGGAACAAACGACCACAGTCGCATATTATGACACCTTGGACCTAACACGTGACTGTGGTTATTGACCTGAAATGACATGTACAGTCGGAAGTTTACATACACTTAGGTTGGAGTCATTAAAACTCGTTTTTCAACCACTCCACAAATTTTTTGTTAACAAACTATAGTTTTGGCAAGATGGCTAGGACATCTACTTTGTGCATGACACAAGTCATTTTTCCAACAATTAATACAGAGAGATTATTTCACTTATAATTCACTGTATCACAATTCCATTGGGTCAGAAGATTACACTAAGTTGACTGTGCCTTTAAACAGCTTGGAAAATGCACAAAAATGATGTCATGGCTTTAGAAGCTTCTGATAGGCTAATTGACATCATTTGAGTCTGTGTATGTGTTTCAAGGCCTACCTTCAATCTCAGTGCCTCTTTGATTGACATCATGGGAAAATCAAAAGAAATCAGCCAAGACCTCAGAAAAAAAATTGTAGACCTCCACAAGTCTGGTTCATCCTTAGGAGCAATTTCCAAATGCCTGAAGGTACCACGTTCATCTGTACAAACAATAGTACGCAAGTATAAACACCATGGGACCACGCAGCCGTCATACCGATCAGGAAGGAGACGCGTTCTGTAAAGTGAGAAGCGTTCTGAAAAGTGCAACTCAATCCCAGAACAACAGCAAAGGACCTTGTGAAGATGCTGGAGGAAGCAGGTACAAAAGTATCTATATCCACAGTAAAACAAGTCCTATATTGACATAACCTGAAAGGCCGCTCAGCAAGGATGAAGCCACTGCTCCAAAACCACCATAAAACAGCCAGACTATAGTTTGCAACTGCACATTGGGACAAAGATCATCTTTTTGGAGAAATGTCCTCTGGTCTGATGAAACAAAATAGAACTGTGGCCATAATGACCATTGTTATGTTTGTTGAAAAAGGGGGAGGCTTGCAAGCCGAAGAACACCATCCCAACCGTAAAGCACGGGGGTGGCAGCATCATGTTGTGGGGGTGCTTTGCTGTAGGAGGGACTGGTGCACTTCACAAAATAGATGGCATCATAAGGCAGGAAAGTTATGTGGACATATTGAAGCAACATCTCAAGACATCAGTCAGGAAGTTAAAGCTTGGTCGCAAATGGGTCTTCCAAATGGACAATGACCCCAAGCATACTTCCAAAGTTGTGGCAAAATGGCTTAAGGACAACAAAGTCAATGTATTGGAGTGGCCATCACAAAGCCCTAACCTCAATCCCATAGAAAATTGGTGGGCAGAAATGAAACAGCATGTGTGAGCAAGGAGGCCTACAAACCTGACTCAGTTACACCATCTCTGTCAGGAGGAATGGGCCAAAATTCACCCAACTTATTGTGGGAAGCTTGTGGAAGGCTACCCAAAATTTTGGACCTAAGTTAAACAATTTAAAGGCAATGCTACCAAATACTAATTGAGTGTATATAAACTTCTGACCCACTGGGAATGTGATGAAAGAAATAAAAGCTGAAATAAATCCTTCTCTCTACTATTATTCTGACATTTCACAATCTTAAAATTAAGTGGTGATCCTAACTGACCTAAGACAGGGAATTTTTACTAAGATTAAATGTCAGGAATTGTGAAAAACTGAGTTTAAATGTGCTAAGATGTATGTAAACTTCCGACTTCAACTGTACCTAAAGTTTGTTAGTCTTGTCAGTTTACGGACTTCACACTGACCATGGTCATGTGAATCTGCAGAATCTCACACCAAGGTTCCCTCATCTTAACCGAATTGGCTAAACTGTAGTCTGGATTGACCTCTGCTGTTCTACCACATTCTTGGGCAATGAAGCAAATGGTAGCACTGGCACTTGACTCACACTCCCAAGAGCTTTCAACTATTATTAAATAGCATTGAAGAAGGGAGAAAATAAATCTGATTAAACATTGGTAATGAACATCTGTGCTTCATAACACTATAATGCAAACTACATAGCTACAATAAGTCACTAATATAATATTCAATCATTACCATTGATGAGTCAGAATTCAACAAATTTTAATCCAGAAGACAAACTTAATTGATTAATCATGTAGATTCCATTTTGAATCAGTGTTTTAAGGTAACACAACATTTACTTAATGTTACCTAGATATAACACAATTGAATATACATAATGCCCACTAATCAACTTCAATGTGGTGTTGTAAACACTGGCTGCTGATTATCAGAGCATGAGCACCATGTAAGATATACAGTCCCAATGGCACAATAAATCCTATTAAGTATTCCACTGTCATAGACCTACTCCCCCTGCTATTAATCAGCCTCAATCGGATTTACAGTGATTACATTTCTGAGGGATCTGGCTTTGGGTTTGGAGCCCTTGCTGATGACTGTGGTATGAAGAAACCAGAAGCCTGGTCTTCATTAAAACCTATCATAATGTCACCCTTTCAATACATCTTGGTAATGCTAAATAAACAGTACACCCGTGGATACCTTCTTAGGGTCGTGCTGCTACTGGGACTTGATGTGCACAGAAATCCCTCCATTTATCATTCACCTTTAAGGATTGCCACTGAATTAGTGAGCTGTTCTGGCTTCTCATGTCTGTTGGACACTCTAAATAATACTGTAAAAGGCATCTTCGGCATTAAACAACCTACAAGAACTGAAAAGCCTTCTGCTTTTGTTAAGTCTGAACTACCCTTAGTGAGGGTTTGTGTTTGACAAGAGCTCCAGAGGAGTATGACATTATGACATCAGGGGTGAAAATCTGATATCAACTTTGGAGGGGACAATTACATGAAATTTTCTCAAGAGCAATTCCTGAGGGGGACACCAAAAGTAGTGCTGTAACACATAGCCTACATTGTAATATGGTAAATGTATATTGAGGAACCAAAGAAATAAGGTGTTTGCCGTACTCCTAACTACCGGTACCCAAAACTACACAACTAATCACAACAGCAATACCATTGCCTTTAACAAATCTTAGTTCAGTCACCAGTTTAAGTTGAGAGTGGGGGTATCCATGGCATTTTCCAATTATGTTCCTATTTTACAAGTTAAAAAAAATTGAGAACCTTTCATAATGTTGCCAAACAAAGACTCAACAAACTTACCTGAGACTCCCTGTCTCTGCCAGTCTGTCCCTGCATATCTGTCCCCAACTCTACTGTCTGTGTGCCATCTGTTGCCTGCTCTGCCTAATGACATCATTGTGAAACATTTCCATTAGAATTTCATTTCTTTCTTATGAACATTTTATCAATTAGTCTTTGAGATATTAGGCTACTAGGGTTCTTACTATGCGTTTTGGTGTATTAAAAAATACTCTGATGTCCGTCTTTTATTTTTCTGCCATTTTTCTACCTGGCTGGCTGGCTGGCTACACACACAGTGTGTAGGTTATTTACAGTGGGAGATGGGCTTCTATCATCTTCAATCATTCTATTTGGGCTTCGATCTAAAAGGTAGCTAGCAAATGTGAAACGGATTAAAATGACAAGAGTTGACAGCTGTATGAGTTCACCATTTACACAACATATGCTGCAACCTTTTGTAATTTTAATAGTTTGTTTCATATTGGCTGGCTTCCAACAATAGCTGAATTTGCAAAGCTAGCGAGCACCAATTCCGTTTCAGTGGTGTTACCCGGGTTAAATAAAGGTGAAATAAAATAAATAAATAAAAGTTCCCTTGCGACAATTTAGCTTTTGCAACGAGACCATTAAATATATTTAAGACAATGGTAGAAGAGAGTGTAGTTCTGTTCAGTTTGGACTTCAGTTTATCGCTAACCTTATCACAGGGACTTTGAAGCACTAACTTGCATCATCTGCATGCTGATCTTGGAATAAATTGACGATAGCAAAGATTCCATCTTTGACGAGGCCACATAAATGGAATAGGTACTAGCTAGCTTAATAGTTAATATTTGCGCGCTAGCTCTGCATATTCAGCTAATGTGTGTGCGCGATTGACTGGATTAACCTCACGTCAGTTACGTTCATTGAGTGCCTTTCAGACAGTGGATACGACCCCTCTGTTACCTTGCCAACTAAGGAACTGGCAGTGGATCAAACCATTGTGAAGCAAAGGGTGGGGGGGTCGCAATCTTTTGAAACTTAAAAACGCGCTATTAAGTGTCTAGAATAAGCACAATTGCTTTCATTGCATATTATTCATATTATTTAAATTACATAGTTATGTTTCAGTGATATATTGGGGGGGACAAATCATATTTTTCCCAGAATGGGGGGGTTGTGTCCCCCCCGTCCCCCCCGGGATTTCCGCCCCTGTATGACATGACACCAGTAAAGCCTCTATCCTTGGCTATGACCATCATTAAATTAGCAATATTTACTCCAGTCCCATGTCACACATGGCAGAGCAATTCACCTGCTAAATGTAGCTGAGCTGCAGCAGCAACAACAACAACTGTATTGTCAGACACTTTCATGATCCTAAAGCACTGATGTGTCTTGGGAACAGGTGAGTAGAAGCTACACTCATTACCAGTACAGATCTGTACTGCACATTCTGCACATTCTTACAACAAAGAATATTTAAATCCAGGGTCAAAAGGTGACCAACTCAGAGCAGGACATGCCACTACACTCTTTGAGAAAAGGGTTCCAAAAGGGTCCTTAGGCTGTCCCCATAGGAGAACCCTTTTAGGTTCCAGGTAGAATCCTCTTTAGTTCCACTCTTATGGAAAAAACACATGATTTCACGTGATATTTCCACGTCTTGCACACGTTTCGGACAACTTGTTATGATGTGGATTTTCACATGTGAAATCATGCGAAACCATGTGTCTTTGGAATGCTTCAAATGTGATATTTCACATGTGGATTAAAATGTTCACATCAGATTTCACAGGTGATGCCCTGCAAACAAAAGTGAGTCACGGCATTCTTCTCTTCCTGCTATGCCACCCAGTCCGTGTCCATAACGAATTTCTACACTTTGGACTTCAAAGTAAATCTCAGCTTTGTTAAAAATACACTCAAGGAAAACTATTATATTTATCATAGTGATTTAGGAGTAACATTAAAACAAAATAATATACTCCACCAACATTAGACAACCTTACAGAAAACCCTAAAATTGCTGAAATACCCAAATAAATAAATGATGAAAGAATAGTCAGAATAACTGATAACTAAAATAGCAGTGCAGATGACACTCTTTTGTTAAGTAGTGCAGAGATGTATAATAGGTTATTAATGTTTAGGACAATGCTACAGACTTTGTGGCACAACAGAAAGATCAGTGTAGAGTGCACTTTTTCCACATACTCAAAATTGAGCTCAGGTGCATCGTGTTTCCATTGATCATCCTTGAGATGTTTCTACAACTTGATTGGAGTCCACCTGTGGTAAATTCAATTGATTGGACATGATTTGAAAATGCACACACCTGTCTATATAAAGGTGCCACAGTTGACAATGCATGTCAGAGCAAAAGTCAAGCTATGAGGTTGAAGGAATTGTCTGTAGAGCTTTGAGACAGGATTGGGTCAAAGCACAGATCCAGGGAAGGGTACCAAAAATTGTCTGCAGCATTGAAGGTCCCCAAGAACACAGTGGCTCCCATCATTGTTAAATGGAAGAAGTTTGGAACCACCAAGACTCTTCCTGGAGCTGTCCTCCCGGCCAAACTGAGCAATCGGGGGAGAGAGTTCCTCTGTGGAGATGGTAGAACGTTCCAGAAGGACAACCATCTCTGCAGAACTCCAAAAATCAGGCCTTTATGGTAGAGTGGCCAGACGGAAGCCACTCCTCAGTAAAAGGCACATGACAGTCCGCTTGGAGTTTGCCAAAAGGCACCTAAAGGACTCAGACCATGAAAAACAAGATTTTCTGGTCTGATGAAACCAAGATTAAACTATTTGGCCTGAAGGCCAAGCGTCATGTCTGGAGGAAACCTGGCACCATCCCAACGGTGAAGCATGGTGGTGGCAGCATCATGCTGTGGGAATGTTTTTCAGTGGCAGGGACTGGGAGACTAGTCAGGATTGAGGGAAAGATTAATGGAGCAAAGTACAGAGAGATCCTTGATGAAAACCTGCTCCAGTGCGCCCAGGACCTCAGACTTGGGCGGAGGTTCACCTTCCAACGGGACAACAACCCTAAGCACACAGCCAAGAGAATGCAGGAGTGGCTTCGGGACAAGTCTCTGAATGTCCTTGAGTGGCCCAGCCAGAGGCCGGACATTTCTGGAGAGACCTGAATATAGCTGTGCAACGTCTCTCCCTATCCAACCAGACAGAGCTTGAGAGGATCTGCAGAGAAGAATGGGAGAAACTCCCCAAATACAGGTGTGCCAAGCTTCTAGCGTCATACCCAAGAAGACTCGAGGCTGTAATCCCTGCCAAAGGTGCTTCAACAAAGTACTGAGTGAAGGGTCTGAATACTTATGTAAAATTGATATTTCAGTTTTACATTTTTAATAAATTCGCAAAAATGTCTAAAAACCTGTTTTTGCTTTGTAATTATGGGGTACTGTGTTTAGATTGATGAGGGTAAAAACGATTTAATCCATTTTAAAATAAGGCTGTAACAAAACAAAATGTTAGTTGAACATAATTTAGCTGAACAGCAATAACACATTGAATTGCACATTTGAAAACATGATCATGTGAAGTGTTCCAAAAACACATTTTCACATGAAACACATGATAACATGTAACTATACTTATCCATTGCTGTTAATTTTGTGGTAAATTTTACAGTCATTATACAGTAAATTTCTATAGTAATAGGATACTGTATTAGTGTATTGCTATATATTTACTGTCAATCGCAATACACTTGGGCCCTTCCTGCAAATTAACTTGGCATGCCTCCAATGCAATTGCATTTAAACTTATAGCATACTTCAGATGTGCTTCAGATGTGCTTATGCAACAAACTGTTAAAAAAATCCACCCCAAATCACTAATTCATATAATTTACAGTGTTAAATAACACTAATATGTGAGAACAATGTTTTTTTGTTAACAAATGTTTAATTTTGTCATTATAATAAAGTTGGTAGCAACGTGAAAATCCTTTTTGAAATCTATTGCAGCGCACGTCAACTGCAAAACCCACAATGCAATGCTGTCTCTATGGCCTGGTGGACTAGCTAGCTAGCAAAGGTAACTACACACAATAATAGCAAAGTTAATATCAGCATGTGAAGGAGCAAGTTAGTTGTAAAATAACCTAAACAAACTGCACTATCAATTTAGGTATCAACAATCTCATCATGTTCAACCTGAAGATCGTGGTGCCTCGCAGAGAAGAGTCTGACTTTCGCAAGGGCAATACAACCTGGACTGAAGAGGCAGACAAATGGGAGAAATGTGGTGGACCCTCTATTACATTTCTCGAGGTAGGTATAGGAACATAGCAAAAATATGAATAGTGGCTTATTTGAGAGAAGGCAACCTCCCGTGTTATGACATCAGCCAGTATTGAAATCTGACATGCATGATCGATGTTTTCAAAAATTTAAAAATCGTATTCCTATTAAATTCCAGTGTAGTGAGAGCAGCTTTTTTTCAACGCTAAATCATACCAGACAAATTTCTGTCTGCTTGAATGCCAATAGCTCAGATATACATGAAAACATGAAATTACTTGGAAATCGATAGAACATACAGTACCAGTCAAAAGTTTGGAAACACCAACTTATTCAAGGGTTTTTCTTTATTTTTACTATAATAACAGCGAAGACATCAAAACTATGAAATAACACATATGGAATCATGTAGTAACCAAAATAATTGTTTAACAAATCAAAATATATTTTAGATTTGAGATTCTTCAAAGTAGCCACCCTTGGCCTTGATGATAGCTTTGTGCACTCTTGGCATTCTCTCAACCAGCTTCATGAGGAAAGCTTTTCCAACAGTCTTGAAGGAGTTCCCACATATGCTGAGCACTTGTTGGCTGCTTTTCCTTCACTCCAAATCCCAATTGGGTTGAGGTCAGGTGATTGTGGAGGCCAGGTCATCTGATGCAGCACTCCATCACTCTCCTTGGTCAAATAGCCCTTACACAGCCTGAAGGTGTATTTTGGGTCATTGTCCTGTTGAAAAACAAATGATAGTCCCACTAAGCGCAAACCAGGTGGGATGGTGTATCGCTGCAGAATGCTGTGGTAGCTATGCTGGTTAAGTGTGACTGAATTCTAAATAGATCACTAATAGTGTCACCAGCAAAGCACCCCACACCATCACACTGTCAGGGGTTTCGTCGTCGTCAGACGATATAGCGAAATCATCGTCGGAAAAGGAGGACCAAAATGCAGCAGGACTGTGTTTGTTCATTTTGAACATTTATTAACTCAAAATGAATACCAAAAACAACAAAACAAACTCACGATATACTGACAGTCTTCTCAGGCTCATACATGCTAGACAAAGAACAATCTCCCACAAATGACAAACACACCCTAATATATGGGACTCTCAATCAAAGGCAAATAGACAACACCAGCCTTCAATTGAGAGTCCCAACCCCAATTAACCAAACATAGAAACAGACTCACTAGACTAAACATAGAATACATGAATATCAGACAGTGCCCAACAAACCCCGTAATACTTAAATCAACTGCCCTTCTAGAAAAACACCACCCTGAACCACATAAAACAAATACCCTCTGCCACGTCCTGACCAAACTACAATAACAATTAACCCTTATACTGGCCAGGACGTGACACACACCTCCTCCTCCATACTTCACGGTGGAAATCACACATGCAGAGATCCGTTCACCTACTCTGCGTCTCACAAAGACATGGCGGTTGGAACCAAAAATCTCAAATTTGGACTCATCAGACCGATGGACAGATTTACACCGGTCTAATGTCCATTGCTTGTGTTTCTTGGCCCAAGCAAGTCTCTTCTTCTTACTGGTGTCTTTTAGTAATGGTTTATTTGCAGCAATTCAGCCATGAAGGCCTGATTCATGCAGTCTCCTCTGAACAGTTGATGTTGAGATGTGTCTGTTACTTCACTCTGTGAAGCATTTATTTGGGTTACAATCTGAGGTGCAGTTAACTAATAAACTTATCCTCTGCAGCAGATGTAACTCCGGGTCTTCTTTTCCTGTGGCGGTCCTCGTGAGAGCCAGTTTCATCATAGAGCTTGATGGTTTTTGCGACTACACTTGAAGAAACTTTCAAAGTTCTTCACATTTTCCGGATTGACAGACCTTCATGTCTTAAAGTAATGATGGATTGTCGTTTTTCTTTGCTTATTTGAGCTGTTCTTGCCATAATATGGACTTGGTCTTTTACCAAATAGGGCTATATTCTGTATACCACCCCTACCTTTTCACAATACAACTGATTGGTTCAAAAGCATTAAGAAGGAAAGAAATTCCACAAATTAACTTTTAACAGGGCACACCTGTTCATTGAAATGCATTCCAGGTGACTACCTCATGAAGCTGGTTGACAGAATGGCAAGAGTGTGCAAAGCTCTCATCAAGGCAAAGGGTGGCTACTTTGAAGAATTTCAAATATAAAATATATTTTGATTTGTTTAACATGTTTCTGGTTACTATATGATTCCATATGTGTTATTTAATAGTTTTGATGTCTTCACTATTATTCTACAATGTAAAAAAATTGTAAAAATAAAGAAAAACCCTGGAATGAGTAGGTGTGTCCAGACTTTTGACTGGTACTGTAGCTCAGAGATAAACAAAAACAATATAACATTAAAAATGTTCATTGACCTCAACATTGCTTAGCACACTTGGGACTCAACCAAACCTAGGATTTGAACTCACAACCTCTTAGCTTGTAGAGTCACAAGCTTGACATAAGCATTGAGTGCTAGGAATATGGGACCAAATACTAAACATTTTTAACTACTTTAATACACATAAGTGAATTTGTCCCAATACTTTTGGTCCCCTAATATGGGGGGACTATGTACAAAAAGTGGTGTAATTTCTAAACATTTCATCCTGATACGGATGAAAATAACCTCAAATAAAGGCTGACAATCTGTACTTTATCCTCATAGTCATTGTATCATTTCAAATCTAAAATGCTGGAGTACAGAGCCTAAACAACTAAAAATGTGTCATTGTCCCAATAATTATGGAGGGCACGTAATAGGGTTAGATGACGGTGCAATTTCCCTTTTTCCCCTTTTCCCATTTCCCCTTTTTTGTGAACAAATGTGCTATACACTTTCCAAAGAGTAGCCATGTTTCCATCCAACCATTTCATACAGATTAATTACCTGATGCATGAAAAAAGTCACGACCGGGCTGATGGAAACATCATATGCCAGTACAATTTTATAAATGTCGAAAGACAATTTGTTCGTTCGACATGGTGGGATCTTTTTGTGATGTCATATGTTGTGTGGTCCTCCCACTCCGGCTCAGGAAAGCATGCAGTTTATTTGGCTACAGATTAAAGAAATGATGATGAATTTCACACGGTGGTGAAAAAAAGTCAGTTGGATGGAAACCCATCTCCGGTGGGAAAATGTGCAAATTGTTTTATGCAGACTTTAAAATATTCAAATTGAAAATTTGCCACAAATTGGATGGAAACCTAGCTTGTGAAAGGCAGCAATACGCAACATACCGTCTAGTCTGCCGGAAAGCCACATGAAGAAGAATAATAAAAAGAAGAAGAAGATGAAGGTTGAGCACTTCTTTTGACATTGTCAGTTGTGCAATCTTTTTTAAGAACTTAACAATTAAAGGTTGTAACGCCCTGGCCATAGAGAGGGGTTTTTGTTGTTTATTTTGGTTAGGCCAGGGTGTTACATTGGGTGGGCGTTCTATGTTCATTTTTCTATGTTTTTGTATTTCTTTGTTTTTCACACTGTGAACCGCATGACAAGTGACATGCCAAACGGGAGATGTATAAAAAATAGATATATACTATATATATATATTTATATATATATACAGTTGATGGAAATTCAATGTTGGTTGAGTTGCTTTGTGTATCACCAAATTAGCTTGAGATTATTTTTACGCCAATCTGCTCACTGCATCCACATGCTTGACATAGGCATTTCAAAGAGCTGTCAGTCAAGTCGAGCTCATTAATATATTTCCCCACCCACTGGGAGACTAGTCAGGATCGAGGGGAAGATGAACGGAGCAAAATACAAAAAGATCCTTGATGAAAACCTGCTCCAAAGCACACAGGACCTCAGACTGGGGCGAAGGTTCACCCTCCAACAGGACAACAACCCAGCCAAGACAACACCGGAGTGGCTTCGAGACAAGTCTCTGAATGTCCTTGAGTGGCCCAGGCAAAGCCTGGACTTGAACCTGATCAAACATCTCTGGAGGGAAAGGGGAATACCTAGTCAGGTGTACAACTAAAATGTGTCATCCGCATTTAACGCAACCCCTCTAGTGCGGTGGACATCCACATCATCAGCACCCAGGGAACAGTGGGTTAACTACCTTGCTCAGGGGCAGAACAACAGATGTTTTACCTTGTCAGCTCGGAGATTCGATCCAGCAACCTTTCGGTTCATGGCCCAACACTCCTACCCGCCAGGCTACCTGCCATCCAGAAAATAGCTGTGCAGCGACTCTCCCCATCCAACCTGACAGAGCTTGAGAGGATCTGCAGAGATGAATGGGAGAAACTCCCCAAATACAGGTGTGCCAAGCTTGTAGCATCATACCCAAGAAGACTCGAGACTGTAATCACTGCCAAAGGTGCTTCAACAAAGCACCGAGTAAAGGGTCTGAATACTTAAGTAAATGTGATATTTCAGTGTTTTATTTGTTATAAATTTGCAAAAATGTCTAAAAACCAGTTTTTGCTTTGTCATTATGGGAGTTGTGTGTAAATTGGTGAGGGAAAAAGCAATTTAATACATTTTAGAATAAGCCTGTAATGTAACAACATTTGGTAAATGTTAAGGGACTATAGGCTATAACTACAGTTTCTATAGGCTACAGGTTTTTGATGTGGCACATCCACCTTTGTCAGACAGCAGTTTTGTGGTGACATCATACTGTCTAATTGACATCCTATTGCTCAATTGTGAGTGTTTCTGACATGTCACTAACAGATATACAATTGAAAGTTAGAATGGAAATTTCCCAGGAAAACAGATGTAAATATTACTGATGACTCTATACATGTTTTTGAACCTTGTAATTGACTGTTACACTGTAAAACTAGGTGGTCATGCCACCATACCACTACAAATGCTACTACTTCCACCTCGACCTTCAATCATAATCAACATCATCATCACCACCACCATCAGCTCTACTAAATAACTATATTAAGCTTCATTCGTGTGCTTATCGCTGTGTAATACAACCTGTTGTCTACATCATGGACAGTTTGATCAACAACAACAACATCAATAAAACTGTAATTTTAAGACTTGCTTACTTCAGATTTCCATGCAGCATTTGAATGAGGGATGGATGGTGGAGATGGCTTCTTTTGAAGCCACTTTCTAGGTGAAAATAAAGTGCTTGAGCTTCCGGTTGGAGTATAGGGGCTTCTTTTGGTGGCTTTTGAATCATTGTCGAAATGGCCAGAAGTATCCAAATATATTGACAGGCTTGAGGATGCAGAATGACAGTGTTTAACAACGGCTGTAAGGCGCGCATCTAGTTTGGAGAGGCTTTCGTTTGAGGCTCGGAGCGACTTTTGATCATCTGCTTGACCAGATGTCCCATCTGGTTCAGTCCCATAGCGTTTTATCAAAGCTGGGTCCAAACTTATAGTCTTTCTCAGTCTCCGTTTGGACCTTGTTTTGGATGTTGGCGAGGAGCATAAGAAAACGCTGCTCAGCAACCCTTGCGCGGACATATCAGTATTCTTAACGTTTCACAAAGTAACCTAGGCTACTATATCGAGTTCATTAAAGCGATCAGAGATTATATGGTTACCTTGAATAAACATAATCACATGCCTTCCGTTCTCAGTGGTAAGGCTGGCTACCTGTTGCGCCCCATACGACCCTGATATTCAACCAAGAAAACCCACAAACAAAAGTAATTCGCTCAGCTATAGTTCTTCTTTGTTAGTTCTTCCTTTTCATAATTTACATGAACAGGGATGGTAGTACAGTTTCACAACCGTGGACTCTTGCGCGTCACCAAGCTTCGCCCTTCTGAGTAATAAGAAATAGATGCATGCATCTGACTCATCGCATGAGAACCGCTCTACTCCCATTCCCGCCACCGTGATTTCACATCCATAAAATATATTCGAAAATAATAGAATAAGATGTGGTTTTGTGGGTTACACTGAAGAAAAAAATGTAGGTTATTCCTCAGTTCTTAAGGTTTCGTGGATAACTATTTAATAGCATACAGCAAATTGACCAGTGTTAATTAAAGGCCCAGTGCAGTCAACGTGATTTTTGTTGAATATATATTGTTTTATATACACACTGTTGGAATAATACTGTGGAATTGTAAAAATGATGATAATGCCCTTTAAGTGTAACAGCTGTTTGAAAAGACCGCCTGAAATTTCAGCCTATTTTAGTGGGATTGAGTTTTGGCCTGCCTGGTGACATCACCAGTAAATTAGTTGAATGACAAATAATATAGTTCCAAACCTCTGCCAATAACAGCTAGTTTTCAGTTTTCCCCTCCCCACTCAGACTACTCCCAAACAGTCCTAGTAAAATTATTGCTTGAGAAATTGCTCTTCGCTAAGAAGCAACACTACATGGCCAAAAGTATGCGGACACCTGCTCGTCGAACATATCATTCCAAAATCATGGGCATTAATATGGAGTTGGTCCCCCTTTGCTGCTATAACAGCCTCCAATCTTCTGGAAGGCTTTCCACAAGATGTTGGAACATTGCTGAGGGGACTTGCTTCCATTCAGCCACAAGAGCATTAGTAAGGTCGGACACTGATGTTGGGTGATTAGGCCTGGCTCGCAGTCGGCGTTCCAATTCATCCCAAAGGTGTTCAATGGGGTTAAGGTCAGGGCTCTGTGCAGGCCAGTCAAGTACTTCCACATCGATCTTGACAAACCATTTCTGTAAGGAAAGGGCCTTCCCCAAACTGTTGCAACAAAGTTGGAAGCACAGAATTGTCTAGAATGTATGCTGTAGCGTTAAGATTTCCCTTCACTGGAGCGAAGGGGCCTAGCTCAAACAATGAAAAACAGCCCCAGACCATTATTCCTCTGGCACCAAACTTTACAGTTAGAACTATGCATTCGGGCAGGTAGCGTTTTCCTGGCATCCGCCAAACCCAGATTCGTCCGTCGGACTGCCAGATGGTGAACACGTTTCCACTGCTCCAGAATCCAATGGCTGCGAGCTTTACACCACTCCAGCCGATACTTGGCATTGCGCATGGTGATCTTAGGCTTGTGTGCGACTCCTGACAAACAGTTATTTTGCTGATGTTGCTTCCAGAGGCAGGTTGGAACTTGGTAGTGAGTGTTGCAACCGAGGAAAGACGCACTTCAGCACTCGGCAGTCCCGTTCTGTGAGCTTGTGTGGCCTACCACTTCACAGCTGAGCTGTTGTTGCTCTTAGATATTTCACAATAACAGCACTTACTGGGGAAAATTTAGCAAGGCAGAAATTTGACAAACTGACTTGCTGGAAAGGTGGCATCCTATGACGGTGCCACGTTGAAAGTCACTGAGCTATTCAGTATAGGCCATTCTACTGCCAATGTTTATCCATGATAATTGCATGGCTGTGTGCTCGATTTCATACAGCTGTCAGCAACAGGTGAATTTGAAGGGGCATCCATATACTTGCATTTTTATAGTGTATTTTTGTTTCTTTTTAACAATTTTTTATGTAAATGGTCACAGTAAGGTACTTAATATTGTTACCCAGAAATTATTTGCAATTGAGATTGGTCTGCACTGGGCCTTTAAAGATACACTATGCAGAAATCTCTCCACCATTTCATGGTGGCTAAAATTCAAATAATTCACCTAGTTTTAGTTTAAACAAGGAAGCTGTGAAAGATATTTTCCATAACCAAAACTATTGCATTTTCAGCTGTTTGATGCTGGTGTACAAAACCATAAGTAAAAGACACAAAATTGTAACTTAACAACAGGAAGCATAGAAATAGCACACATAGAATAGATATACTGCTTCTTAGACTTGCTTTCAATGAGAATGACAGATCTATAACTCACCTTTCTATGTGAATTTGTTCAGTCACACAAAAAGTTACATATACCAGCTTTAACTAGTTTAGATTTTTCAGTGTAACATTTCCAGTGTTGATTCAAGAGTAAAGATCTAAATGTATTTGGTTTTAAATATACTTAAGTATCAAAAGACCAGCACACAGCTCGGACACCCATGCATACCCCACAAGACATGCCACCAGAGGTCTCTTCACAGTCCCCAAGTCCAAAGCAGACTATGGGAGGCGCACAGTGCTACATAGAGCCATGACTACATGGAACACTACTCCACATCAGGTAACTGATGGAAGCAGTATAATCAGATTTTTTTTTAAAACAGATCAAAATACACCTTATGGAACAACAGGGACTGTGAAGCAACACAAATATAGGCACAGACACATGCATACACACACATAACATATGCACCATACACACACAGATTTTGTGCTGTAGATATGTGGTAGCGGAGTAAGGGCCTGAGGGCACACACTTAGTGTGATGTGAAATCGGTTATTAATGTATTGTAATGCTTTTAAAATTGTATACCTGCCTTAATTTTGCTGGACCCCAGGAAGAGTAGCTGCTGCCTTGGGGGGGATCCATAATACATACAAATGTAAATGTACAAATGAAGATATACTTAACTATCAAAAGTAAAAGTACAAGTATGAATCCGTTCAAATTCCTTATATTAAGCAAAGCAGATGGCCACATATTCTAGTTATTTTTATTTACAGGGGCACACTCCAACACTCAGACATCATTTACAAATGAAGCATGTGTTTAGTGAGTCCGCCATATCAGATGCAGTAGGGATGACCAGGGATGTTCTCTTGATAAGTGTGTGAATTACACCATTTTACTGTCCTGCTAAGCATTCAAAATGTAACGAGTACTTTTGAGTGTAAGGGAAAATGTATGGAGTACAAAGTACATACTTTTCTTTAGGAATGTAGTGAAGTAAAAGTAAAAGTTGTCAAAAATATAAATAGTAAAGTAAATTACAGATAACCCCAAAAAACGACTTAAGTAATACTTGAAAGTTTTTTTACTTAAGTACTTTACACCACTGGTGCTAATAACCAGTTGAACCAAAACCATGCCCGTCATTATCATATTTCCCAGAATGATCTATTGCAGGTCGATTGATTAATTGATCTTATGCTACTAAAATATAAATAACATACATTTTTCTAAACTATTCCAATCTTTTAATTGGACTTATTGCACCTGTTACTGAAATAGTTGTTCCAGTTTAGATGTTAAAGGTAATCTCATATCTTGGTCTTCCCAACCCTGACAGTCATTCTGAATGCAGGAAGCGAAAAAAAAAAAAGTGAATATCCCTACTCTGGTACTCCAATAGGAATTACACATCACTTTGCAAGCCAGCATAATGGGACTTGCAGGCCTGATGTAGCCTGTAAACTATGAGTTTCTGGTCACTGTATTATGGTAAAACAAGGCCCTCAAAATAAGGCCTTATGAAATATATCTTTAAAAAATGTAAATGAATGAATGCAACAACCATCTCTCTGTCACTAGCAAACACAGTCATGGGTGGAACTGGTAAAAATTCGCTCGGAAGGCACCCTGGTAAAAATGCAAATAAGGCTTAAAACCCAACACAAGGGCTATTCAATTCCGGTCCTGGAGGGCCAAAACATTTCTGGTTTTGTATGTCTTGTATGTTTCTTCAAAGAACCATCCCATTAATAGTTCTTCAGAGAGCCTAAAATGGTTCCCCTATGGCATTGCGCTCAAGAACGTTATTTGGTTCCAACTTGCACCTTTATTTTTAAGATTGTAAGTGTACTTCACAATTTCAGTCATCTTAATATTTCCCTTCAATAATCAAAAAAATAATACTGTACAAGGTTCCTTAAAGTTAAGACTGTTGATATAGCCATTTCCAAAGGAAGCACAATAATTCCTTTAATATGTTATCACTTGGCTCTGTCTGGATTCAAACTCTGTGTACTCTATGGCACCATGCACTTCCCTGTACAAGTTTTAAATGTAAAATGTACATATATTTGCTGTACATCTGAAGCTGTTTAGGATCCACAAGTTAAACATAAACATCCAACAATAACAGTCCATTATGAATGGGAAAACTACGGGAAATACGGACATAAAGTACACAATATATACAAAAGTATGTGGACACCCCATCAAATTAGTGGATTTGGCTACTTCAGCCATATCCGTTGCTGGCAGATGTATAAAATCGAGCACACAGCCATGCAATCTCCACAGACAAACATTGGCAGTAGAATGGTCTTACTGAAGAGCTCAGTGACTTTCAACATGGCACCGTCATAGGATGCCACCTTTCCAACAAGTCAGTTCGTGAAATTTCTGCCTTGCTAGAGCTGCCCCGGTCAACTGTAAGAGCTGTTATTGTGAAGTAGAAATGTCTAGGAGCAACAACAGCTCAGCCGCAAAGTGGTAGGTCACACAAGCTCACAGAATGGGACCGCCGAGTGCTAAAATGGGACCGTAGCGAGTAAAAATTGCCTGTCCTCGGTTGCAACACTCACTACCGAGTTCCAAACTGCCTCTGGAAGCAACATCAGGACAAATACGGTTCGTTCGGGAGCTTCATGAAATGGGTTTCCATGGCCAAGCAGAGCACACAAGCCTAAGATCATCATGTGCAATGCAAAGCATCAGCTAGAGTGGTGTAAAGCTCGCCGCCATTGAACTCTGGAGCAATGGAAACGCATTCTCTGGAGTGATGAATCACACTTCACCATCTAGCATCCGACAGACAAATCTGGGTTTGGCGGATGCCAAGGGTAACGCTACCTGCCCCAATGCATAGTGCCAACTGTAAAGTTTGGTGGAGGAGGAATAATGGTCTGGGGCTGTTTTTCATGGTTCCCTTTACTGGCCCCTTAGTTCCAATAAAGGGAAATCTTAACGCTACAGCATACAATGACATTCTAGACGATTCTGTGCTTCCTAGTTTGTTGCAACAATTTGGGGAAGGCCCTTTCCTGTTTCAGCATGACAATGCCCCTGTGCACAAAGTCCATACAGGCATGGTTTGTTGAAATCGGTGTGGACGAACTTGACTGGCCTGCAGAGCCCTGACCTCAACCCCATCGAACACCTTTGGGAGGAATTGGAACTCCGACTGCGAGCCAGGCCTCATCGCCCAACATAGACCTCACTAATGCTCTTGTGGCTGAATGGAAGCACGTCCCCGTAGCAATGTTCCAAAATGTAGTGAAAAGCCTTCCACGAATATTGGAGGCTGTTATAGCAGCAAAGAAGGGGACCATCTCCATATTAATGCCCATCATTTTGAAATGAGATGTTCCATGGGCAGGTGTCCACATACTTTTGGTCCTGTAGTGTTTCTATCCCTATCTCTTTTACACAAGCAAAACCTTGTTTCCCCAATTTTTTGCTTCAGGGTTGGGACACTGTGTTTATTTAGTCTTAATGTTGGGGTGATTTGACATTACACTCATCTTGTTGGAATTTTGGAACTGGTTATTCAATCCCTGGTTATTCAATCCCTTTGGTATGACGTTAGTGTTCATTAATGTCATTCATTCTCTACAGAACAGAGCCACCTTGTGGCTTTACACTAGCTAGGTTTCCATTAAAGGAAAGGTTCACCCATTTCAATGTTATATTGTTTTTGTGCATCTCTGAGTGATGTCGATTCTCTGGGTCATTTCATGTTTTCACATGTATCTGAGTTAGCGTTCAAGCAGACAGAAATCCAACCAGTATGACGTAGCACTCTGATAAAGTGGCTCTCGCTAAACTAGAAGTTCATAGGAATACGACTTTTAGATTGCGGGAAAAAAAATCCTGCAGTAAATAACGACAAACCTCAAATAAGTCCTTCTGGAAGTTCACTGAATATGTCGTTTTCGAATGCCGAGGTTGCATAATCCTCACTGGTGGGGTTATCTCCAAGTTATTTAGAGAATACAACCATATCCCGGATTCGAAAGGTGATGAATGGCCTGAAGGGGAGAAGCATGAAGACCCAGGAAGAAACCGACCAAGCTGTGGACCGTGGTACACATTGTTTGCATGCATGTATTTGGGGAGAAATTCCCTCTCTGAAGAACATGAAGAAGTTGGTGAGGAGGCGCGGACAGAAGAACAACACGGCACCCCCTGTACCTACATCCCTCTCTGAACTCGTCATTCCTGAGAGCTATAAGGCCTACAACGGAGAGCTGTTCCTCTAGCATGATAGTAGACCCAGGCCAGAAAGAATTCTGATCTTCACAACCACAAGCAACTTGGAATACCTGTGTGACTTAAAGGACTGGTTTGCAGATGGACCATTCAAGACAAACCCGTGTCTATTCAGCCAGGTGTACACCATTCATGGGTTGTAGAGGGGGAACATAGCTCCAACAGTGTTCATGTTGCTGCCCAATAAGATAGGCATGTATCAACAATTACTATTAACGTTGCTTTATTGAAGTGTTCACAACAACAACAAAGAACGACAAAATGTAGGCCTAAACATGCAGTTTAACATTATATATTACATTTTTTTAGGGAACATACGCTCTTGCCAGACCTGAAAAACTAGACTGACTTTGAGCCGGCGTGTTTGGCCTGCGGATCCCTCTTTCACAGGGAACAGGCCTGTGTCGCATGTCACTACTTCACAGGAGAGGCATTTCAACATTAAAAAAAAAACATATTTTCATCAAAATGTTTTTTTGTTGCAGAAATGCCTTCTTGAATATGTGAACTTTCATGTGCCTTAATAACAAACTCATGTAATCTGTAAATATAAATATAATGTGAAATCACGAAGCTGTTAAACCATGATTGGTTGAGATAATGAGGGAGCTGGGACATTCTGCCACTTAAGCCTGCTCGGTCAAATGGCACATACTGTTCTCTGCTACCGCGAATATTTGAAAGATCCATTGGATTAACTCATATTTTCATCGTGGACTACATGTAAAGTGTAGCTACTGCTTTCAATACCAGTGTTGTCCTGGATACAGCTGCTAGTATCGACACAGGTCTCTGCCTTCTGTGCCTAAAGCAGTCTGGACTGGTTGAAGCCGAGTTGGACGGATTAGTTTGAAAGCGTTTCAGAAAAGTCTGCTGTGAATCATCATAATCCATATAATATACCGGTAAGAGTCTACAGTTAAAATGACTGAATCTTAACTGAATCAACAAGTTATTGTTAGCTGTTGTTAGCTAGGTAGGTAGGTAGCTAGACAGTTGCGTACAGGTACCGTTACCGCTTGCTTTGTCCCGCAACGAGCCGTTGTTTACAGATGACTCGTTGCGAGACAAAGTAATGTTAAGACAGCTAGCAGAGCTGTCCATTTGCATTCTGCTGTTAATGTGATAGCTGATGTGCTAAGGCATGCATGACATGATGATCATCTTTTTCATGCTTGCCAGTTTGTCATATTTAACTAGCTAGCTGTCGAAGATAGTCGCTAGGGTGCGAATGCTAATCGATTAGCAAGCTAATCAAACCCCATGTTATGTTACAGTGACACATGCTAAATTGGCTAGCTAGCCACAATGAAAATAAAGCTAAGTACTAGCTAGCTATTGGATTATAGATTTCGAGGTCGGTTTTGTTGCTTGTTCAACTAGCTGGCTAGCTAGATAAATACTATTTACATTTAGCCAGCTGGTAACCATGAAGCTAAATGTTTGCTAAATTTTGCTTTTTATATTGTGTCTGCATTGCCATTGTTGGTCTGGAAGCAGGTTAAGTGTGTATAGGTCATTTCAGTACAGCTGTAGCAGTCAACAGGCAAAAAATAAGCAGTAGGACATTAATTCATTCATGTTTTAATTTCTTTTTCTGGAATTTGTCTTTCAGCATAAACCTGCTCTCCGCCACCAGTACAAGGAGATGATCGAAGGTGAACAGGCAACACTTGAGGTATTTTGTCTTTGTACTTTGAGCTTATTGCTTGGACTTGGGTGTCAGTTAATATATGGCTGGTATGCAAGGTTTTAATGTCTTGTCTATTTCTGCTTTTTGTCTGCTTTCCTCCTTTACAGCCTGGGTGTTGTTGTAGCCAAGGAGCTTTCACTCAGATGGAACCAGATATCAGCTGCTGTACAATGTTGAAGTCCTTCCTCCCAGAGATGTAAAAGCATCCCCCGGGCGAGACACAACCCGGCAAACATAGATTTTTGAGAAGATCAGAACATTTGCAATGAAAAGGCCATGGACATTACATGTCCTGCTCAAAGGCTATATTCCTTCCGTCATATCATAACATGACCTGAACCACAGTTACTCAAAAGATCTTATGATATAGGCCTAGGAGATTAAATGTTTAGAGAATCCATTTAGGCAATTTGGTGAAAGTATTCCTTTTCTAAATATACTGTATGTTCTCCAAGGATTAATGTAGATCAGGTGTGAAAATTACAGCAAAATGTTTGAATGCCTTTTTCTCCTAAATTGGGTATTAGATTTATCAACTTTTAAAGCAGCATTACTTCCACATGTTTCCTCCAACTACAGTGTATGATATGCCTTTTTGAAGCTCTAGAAAACATAATTTGAAATGTTCTAACATTTTAGTAATGGGGTAAAAATAACAAAAAAAGACAACAACAAAAGAAATAGAAAGCTACATGACAATGCAGTGCCATAAAAACAAATTCACAAACTTTCCACCGTGTTGAGGCGGATCCGCACCTGTGTTGAGACTGCTGGGGAGATGCGTCACCCAGAGCGAGGGAAAGTGCTCACTGCTCCACAAGCAGTAGGAAGCGAGCCAAGGAAAATACAGGGCGAGACCATAGCATCCCTGTCTGTTGACGTATGCCACCTTATGGGATATAACTTGACCCATGGGGGTCCCCAGTGACAACAGCCGCAAGTCCTTCCACAGTGCTAGAGCACGTAGACAGGATGGGGACACCCGTAGTGACCGGTTTAGGTGGCGCGATGTGTCCAAGCGAATGTCTATTCCCCACTTCTTTAAAAGGTTGCATCAGCAACAGCCCGAAAGGCGCCATGGCTATCATAGAAGACATCATAGACGCAGGTGTGCTTGTTTAGGACACACAGGTTTAAAAAGGGATGCAAAGTCCAAACCAGGAAATACCGGCTATACCAGCCGTCCTGGGCCTCTGACATAGGAACCATTCGGTTTGCCTGCTTCTGGAGAAGGGAAGAAATCTCCTCCCTCAAAATGGGCACTGAGGCCTCAGGAACAGTTGACATAATGATGCCTTTAAATCCTTGGGGATGCACAATGATTTGTAGCCTGTACCCCAATGTCACTGTTTGCATAATCCAGGGCAACACTGCGCATGCAAGCCATTGGTCTACACAGACAGCGAGTCTCCCATAAAGTGCCATCTAAACGGTTTCAACGACACCTTGTGGACTCTGAGAATTTGGTTATTCATGCCTTTTTTAATTTCCACAACAGGTTTATCACCTGTGGAAGGTGGGGCTTGCAATGAGGCACGGTGTTCATTGGCCTTATCAGACGTGATTCAAATGTTCTTCAGTAGAGGGCGCTGGTGCGCGAACTCTCCCAAGCTGAGTTGACCGGCTGAAAGTTGAACTATCGTTGAGGACTATGACCCTCCGATGAGCTCCACAACTAGTCATTCATATACCTTGGTTGCTTGTTGTTTGATTTGAAATCCCCACAGCTGTTAAGGCTTTTCCTCCAGAGAAAAAAAAAAAGATTTACCAGAGGCTCCCATAGTGCCAGGGAGCTGGGACTGGAGCACACCGTGTAGTCTGTGGCTGGCAGAGGGTTCATAATGCAGCCTGAGTTGTTGTTGTCTCACCGGAACTCGCTGCTTCGCGCCTGCAAGGCTTCTGGGGCTGCTGAATGTGGGAGTTATTTCCTTCAATGATTTATTAGGTTATCTCTACACCATTGCCCTGGGACTTCAAGTGGGCTGCAGAGTGAAGAAATGAGAAGAGGCCTAAGCTTTATCATCCCAACACTCCTGTTCTGACTCGCTCACTTTGCAAAAATGCATATTCACATCACTAGCCTAAAACACACATCAAAGCATTACATTCTTTTTTGAGGTGTAGGTTATTCATTTAACGAATGATTGCCTTTTTGTATTTCCATAACGCTGTTAGACTGTAGCAAACAAATTACACATTCCGACGGTGTTACTTGGTCGGTTTCAAAGTGCAATTCCCTCATTGGTCACATGTCTGTGCTGTTGTTTGGGCTAGACGGGCAGTGGATGCCATCAGAACATTTACAATGTCTGAGAGTCAACTTTTCTGTTGATTTGTGAGAGGTTTTATTGTCAGATTTTATTGAAAATGTTTTGCTCATGGGTCAAAGTCTTTAATATTTTGCATGATAGTAACATTACTCCCTGTATTCTGTAAGGATACCTTTTTATAGTCGCCCTATGTTTTTCAATGGACAATAAACAACGTAGCCTACCTTGACAGACAAAAAGAGCATTTCAGATGCTTCCCCTATTTAGCCTTAATCCATGTGTAAGATAGTAGGGCCATTTTCCACATGAGTTCAGTTTATGCCTACCCATTTAGCTGATCAGTGAATTGGATTCCTCGGAACATATGCTTTTTGGTTTACTTTAATTTATTGAAGAGCTCTGTTATTACTCCATTTTCTATGTAGCCTATTGCTTCTGAACATCTTATATCCGTACACAGTCATCTGTGTCCTGGCATAGGCTCCAAATGTAGTCATGGGAGACTATTTTACCACAATGATAAAGTGCTTTGGAATTTGATTGCGTCATTGTGTCTCTTGATAACATTTATGCCTGTCTCCTCATGAATGATTTCATTGCCTGGGTGTGGGCCATTGTTTTATTTACAGATGCCAAAATGCAAAACTTGTCACTGCTTGACACCACAGGAAGTGATGGATTTTTCATGCAACTTCACCCATGTACTTAAACTGAGTCATCAGCCAATTATATGGTAGTACTGAATCATCTCTCTAAGTAGAGCACTTTGAAACACTGACCTGCAATTACTTTAATAGGTTAATATTTACTTTTGACCTGCAATTAATTTAATAGTTTAATATAATTCTCATGAAATATAGTATATTTTTACGGTCATTCAGATGGTTTCAGCCATATTGTGTATGGGAAATCAATACCCACAGTATCATTGGATAAGATAATAAGAACGTCCAAAGTACATCAATAGGCTGCACACTATTTTGGATTACTCTGGAGCTTTTTGAGTGCACAGTGTCCAGGTGCCTGACTCACTGCTGAAAAATATGTTACTATTGAAATACAACTGCTATCAACATTATCACCTTTATTGTAATTATAATTATATAGTAGCCAAAAGGCTTAGTATCTGTTACATGTTTTTCAAGTATGAGATCTTTGCTAAACCTATGAGAGACATTTGAATGTCTTTACAGGGCTGTGAATGTGAGGAAGCTATCAGGTCTGAGTGCTCTGACTATCAGTCCTCACACTTGATAGCCCATCTACTCTACAATGAAAGGGGAAATGGCAGTAATGATGAGAGAAAAATGCAATTTAGATGTGAGACAAGCTCTTGATAAACCACTTACAAAAGCCATGCAGTTTCACATTTCCACTTAGACTGAACATTGAAACATAACTGGCCCCCATCTATTGATTTCCTCGTTCTTCTCAATATCATCCGGCTGTTGATAGGATTTACACCAGAAGACAGTCAAGGAAGACAGTCAGAGAAGGCTGGAAGAGAAGCCCTCCTCTCCAGGATAGAGGGGGCATATGGTAGATTGCAGGTTTTCTTTCTAGTTGTCCCATTAGTTAGAGGCTACCTTGGAGGGAGAACATGGAGATAGAACACAGTGGTGTACCTGCAGTAGAGCAAGTCTGTGATGCCAGTTTTGCCATGGACGAGCACCAATTAGATCAACAGAAGTGAGTTTTTTTATTTATTTGATATTAATCTACTCCAGCGTGCTGATCCGACTGAAGATACTGTAGAGTACAATGATTTGAATACTGCAATACTTTGTATGTAGTGCTACACATGAAATATGCATGTGTTATTACTGTGTTATTGCTCTGTGTCTGCAGGTAATGTTTGAAGCACATTTCTAGTGTTAGTATTTTCACAATCTTTGTAATGTGCTAAGTTATCACAGTTAACAGATGGATGTATTTTAGTTGTGTCTTCACAGCTGTAACGATAGTCAAGTAGGATAATGCAAAACATTTCTGTGTAAGCCAAGAGCACATGACTGTTTAGGTCTGCCTTAGAATATATTTGTCAGGTAGACAAAACAAGGACATTTGAAAAAAGAAAAGGAGAGCCGCGCACTCGGAGCTCAGATGCAATCATTTTAGAACCAACGTTTCGACAGCCAAGCTGTCTTCATCAGAGTATAACGACAAACTGCGGGTCACTAGTTTATATAGTTTGAAAGGAGACACACAGGTGTCTGTAATCATGGCCGGCTGCGGCTTGATTTCATTGGTCGATTTACAGATATAAATAGAACATATAAAAAAGAGGAATGGAGGCCTACAAAGGTTATTTACAATGGATAGCAAAAACTCAATAATCACAAAAACCATATGATTTCTAGCTTTGACAATTGAGCCAGTCGTGCTTTAAAAAGGTTCCAACAGCCAGTCCGTGCTAATTTCTAAGTGACACCCTGGGCTTTGTGACCTTACTGGCTTTCCATGGCCACATTGATTTTCCTCCCACATTACAGATAATTGCTGGGTGCTGTGAATCCTATCCTCCCAGAGCTGTAACAGGGAGGTGCTGTAGTGTGTAGAGAGCTGCTATCTGATATTGGGAAGATGAAAGACCTTAATCTCATTGATTGATGGGTTTCACTGGAAAAACTCCATTCTCTGCTAGGAGTAGAGAAACAGTTATACACACTATAGAGTGGAGTTGATGTAGTCATTATAGAGTTTGTTATGAAGTTAAATTGTATTTAATTATGAACCTTGTTTTGAAAGAGATTACTGTATCATGAAAATGAGATACCAAAAAATGGGCTACATAAAATGTTTACGTTTAGATTCAGAACCGAAAGGGAGTATTTTACACACTCATAACGATGTATCCTTTCTCTGACTTCCATGCAATATAGTATTTCCGTATAGCTAATATCATTCATGAGGATAATGTCCAATTTATAACGATTTCATTTTAATTGGTCAACATATAATCATTCACTTTTCAAATTGTGAAACAAATCACTATATTGGTCCAATAAATTGAGTCCATAGGTTTTGTGAATACATTAGTCACCTTTAGTACAGTGTTTGGTGTCTCCCGGAGCTGCAGTTATTATATGAATAATTCTGCTGTTTTGCATGGTGTTACTGTCATCGTTTTATGCAAATCACTGCATCCACTGGTTGTTCTGCTCCATAAACTCGGACAAAGACACTTCCCCTCTTAATATGTCACACAACTATTTTGATAAACTCACTGCGAGTGAATCACTTATTTGATGGTTTGTAAACATTTTCAAGTCCGTCATGTACAGAGTAGTCATTTAAGTGTAGTTGGTGACTATTGTATGGTTATTTTGTGGCTATTAGTGTACCATCCTTGTTATTTGTTTTCTTATGTTATATATGCCTAAGAGTGTGGTTGATACATCTGAATTTTAGAACCTAGTGTGACAACCATGCCGGTTGGTATAGTATTTTGTAAGGAGGAAGGCAGCTCACATCTAGAATTAGATGATTTAGGCTACTTTCCACACACACTGGCATTTCATCAAACCTAAAACATGCATCATCATTACTGTGGTGATGACCGTTGTGCATATTTACCTGAATCTTAACATTTAGGCGAGTGATGAATTAGATCAACAACAAAAAAAGATCAGCAGCGTTGCCTCACTTGGAGTGGCCCCCATCCTTGCGCTAAATGGTGCGGTCTGGTCTGGAAAAACAGGCCACTGATGCATTGCACTGTGGCCCAGGGGCCAGTGGCAGTCCACATGACTGGATTGGTTCATGTCAAGTATTTATGTCACGGGGGAAATACTTTTTCGACCTCGGCCTAGCCCATATGGTTATCCTCAACTTTATGGTAATGAGAAAAGCGGAGAGGGTGTGTGTAGAAGTGCTATACAAGGTGTATCTGACGTGTATTGGGGATTACTAGCCTGTACTTAATCATTCATACAGTAACAGTTCAGCTCTCATGGACCACTGTCCAAAACCTACAAGACAGCATATCTGTTATGTAATTGAATTTAATTCAGTTGCAGCAAGGCAACACACATGTGCTTCACTTCATAACTAATGGAAGACTGCGTATGCCATTCACGCATGAGAGAATCTGCTCAGGGTAATCCAGCATGAACTATCATAATGCTGTAATGCTGCAGCTTTAAGGGAGAATTCTGCCCTAACAATCCCTTAATCAGAACACGAGATAATACAACAGAAATTACTCAGTAATTGAATAGCCTGGGGCTAGAATTTACTCTTAGCTACAGTACATGATTAATGCATATTATTGGCAAAGCCTTGTTTTGGACAGGTGCTTGAGTGATGGCTAGTAGGCCATTTGATTTCATAGTGTGACGTTCAAAGTTGGTGCTAGTATTTATAGGCCTGAAAATGTATTTTTGACTCATCTGCTGCTCAAATGGTTGGGGAAAGTTACATGTGTTGTTCAGTAGTGTTCCACAAACAGCTCATTGCTTTTATGTCCTGCATCATCGTTGTTACCATTGTGCAGCTAGGTGAAGGGGAAGGAGCAGGGGAAATGCTGACTTCCAATAGGTTTTCCATTTTTTTGTGCCCATTTTCTTAACGAAGCATCAGTAGTGCACCAGCACAGCCACTTATCGGTTCCTAGCTGTTCACGATTGATCCCTCTTTGCTTTCTGATGCAGTGGCCCGGAATGTGATGTTATTTCATTACTGAGGCAGAAGAGACGAGCTGGGTCCCAGCCCTGGGGTTATCTCTCTCTCCCTGACTTGGACAGAACCACAGAACGTGATTACAGCTGAATGGTTCAGGCAGGCTAGCTCAGTCAGTTGCCTATGGTAACTCCTGCTGGAGCGTGGAACAGACAGAGACTCTGGACTCTGGAGTGAAGGAGTGAAGGGGTGAAGGGGTGAACATCCAGTAGAGCTGGTGAAAGGGTCGGTTCGGAGAGAGAGGAGGAGAGGAGAGAAAAACGAGGGCTGTCTCAAGGCCTGTCATTAGCTATGGACCCAAATATGGACCCAGATGACAATGAACTTGGAGTGTTCACCGTCATTCAGTGAGTAGATAATTCACGTCCTAGTACGCAGTGCTATATTGTAATTTTGTAATCAACTAGCTGAATATTGGTTTGATTACATAACATTTTTATAATTTGGAATTTTAAAACATCAGTGTTAGTAATCAATGAATGCTGTATAGGATTCATTTCAGGATTGTGGATTTAGGATTGGGGATTGTGGATTTAGGATTGTGGATTAAACATAAATCCACTCCTGGTTGAAGTTATTTGCATAACACATGTCACATCAAAGTTGTAAGTCTTTTTAGTCTACAAATGCCAACGTTTAACATAACAACTGAGGATAAGATGTATATTGTATACATGTGACTGGATTGGACTATGTGTGGATGTGGATGCTGGGTATTGGTTGGCGATGACACAGTAATTGGCCATGTGATGATTGTACTTTCCACTGATGTTATGTAAATAGCTTGTATTGACAGATGTAACCTCCAAAACCCAAACACGCTTTACCCAGCATAGGATGGAATAATATTGGTCGGTGCCTCAAAGTGTTTTGGGAATTTAGATTTATCCCTCTTTGAATAATTCCACTGTACTGTACATAATGTTATTGCCATGCGTACTGTACTATGTGACCTTATCTTGGATTAGCAGGGTGTTAACCTCTTTAATGTGAGCTTTGAACTTCTTAAGGAGTTTTACTAAAACTGATCAACTGAATCAAAATCAATTTTGACTTATTCTGTGATCTCAGCCAGGTTTCACTCCACTTCTAATTCCAATTAGTCACACTGGTGAATATTCATGGAACATGCCATAAAAATGTTGAGCTTCCTGTTTACACTGTTTAATTCAGTGAATAAATCACCAGTGGCATGGGGATAATGAGGATGGCACAACTAGATCACAGACACACAAACAGATTGGCTAGGTTAAAGCACTGATGTGGTACACATATATGCATGCAGACAGACAGACAGACAGACAGGCAGCCAGCCAGGAAGGCAGACGAAAGCGCGCACACACACACACACACACACACACACACACACACACACACACACACACACACACACACACACACACACACACACACACACACACACACACACACACACACACACACACACACGCATACGCAGAATGAGATGGAAGATGGACTGGGGGGCAGTGTGGTGTTGGTGGTCCATGTCAGAGTGCAGCTTGCTGTGACGGTTGCTGACACATACATCTGGTTGAGGGCCAGGGGCCACCTGACCCAGGTGAGGGCGAGAGGGCAGTCTACCACCACTGACAGATTAACCTTGTACTGTATCTCTGCTGTGGGCTCCAACAAACTAACATACTCAACAGCACTGAGAAAATGCACCATGTACAAACAACCTATACTGTATATTTTCCTTCACAGTCTGATGCATGTGTCGGTCTGACATGTATATTTTGATATCTTGAATGGGAGGGTATAAGTCTGAGTATGTGCTGCTGTCCTTAAATCATCACTCCGTACACTAAACTCCCGAAAGTGATTACTCCATAGCCTTCTGCTTATAGGTCTTTTAGCTTTCTTTGCGAGCAACTTGAGTTAAAGGTACAATACAGCCGTTTTTACCTCAATATCAAGTCATTTCTGGGTAACAATTAAGTATCTTTTATTGTGATTGTTTTCAATTAAAATGTTACAAAATAAACAACAATAGCTTCTTAGCAGAGAGCAATTCCTCCCTATCTGGGAGTGGTTTGAGTTGGGAGGGGAAAACTGAAAGTTAGCTGTTATTGGCAGAGAGGTTTGGAACTCTCTTTCTTATTGGTCTATTAACTAATTTACCGCATGAATGCCAAACCTTCCTCCCACCAAAACAGGCTGAAATTTCAGGCAGTCTTTTCAAACAGCTCTTACACTACAAGGGCATTAAAATAAATTTCACAGTATTATTTCAACCTCTTAGTGTGGAGATACATATAAAACACAGGGAAATCACGTTTTAGACTGCACTGGGCCTTTAAACTCTGGACTTGCAGAATTTAGCTAACCATGGGTGAAATCAGCTCTTTTTCAAACGAGCTCGGGGATAGAGGCAGCTATGTTAGGAATCAGAGGGTGAGCTTTGATTGGTTCAAGGCCCGGGCCACCGTCTCCTTAGATGTCCCTCCTGTCTGACCTTAATATCCTCTGCCACTCCCGCTGGCCTCTAGGCAAGGCAGCGGCCCAAATGGACAAACAGCCCAGAATACGCTGAGTCTCTCTTTCTCCACCACAGCCATGGGACAAGCAGACTGTCAGATATTTTCCACTCACTGATCTGATCTGGGTGTACTAGATGCCTTGGCTGTTTGGCAGTTAGGAGCATTGGGCCAATAACTGAATGGTTGCTGGATCGAAATCCCTAGCCGACAAGGTAAAATCTGTCGTTCTGCCCTTGAGCAAGGCAATTAACCCTAATTGCTTCATGGTCACCGTCAATAATGGCTAATCCCCTGGCTGTGACCCCATTCTCGACGATGTCTCAGGGGGAATGAAATACAGGTTACCCACTAGTACAGGTTACCCACTTGTACATACAGTGAAGCAGGACTATATAAGCACACCCTAATTAAATAATAATACAATTATTACTATACATGATCTGCACCATATTTGTCCATATTTTGTAAGATGGTTATACTGTACCTCTATATTTCAGGCTGTTGTGCCTGTGAGCCTCTTATGTGTGTGATGCTGAACTTTACAGGTTGTTAAATTCTATTGACCAACCGTATGCAGAAGGAGACAATATTTCCCCATTTCCTTATTGGTTACTGATGAAGTTACAAAGTTGTAGAGCCTCAGCATTCCTGAGGCTCAAGGTCTCTACATGGTCAGTGGGGCATCAGGGATGTCTGAGTCTGACTGATCAACCATGCTTCTGCCTCACTGCCTTAAAGAGAGCAGCCAAATCATGAATCTGAATAGAGTGGGAATGACAAGTTGCTTTATTGCACGGCTCACCAACAAAGGCACTCGAAGTCACTCTCTAGACGCTAACAAGCTGTGGCATTTTAATATAGAATGGTTGCTGTGTGTCTGCAGGGAAATGGCTACAAATTATTGTTTTAATGCTTTAGCCTGAGTATCCCAATATTATACTAAGAAATGTAAAACGCATTGTGTGTGTGATGATCACAGGAGAGAGAGAGTGTCTGAATAGATAGCCTGTATTACCAAGGAGAGAAGACCATTTTATCAGGATGTCGGAGACAAGATGAGGCAGTATCAAACCGCATATATCACAGACGCCTTAGTGATCTAAATTGCCTCTTGGTGCTTTTTGACAGAGGGACCTGGTCTGTAGACTCTGATTAATGATGGGCGATTCTTCCTCAATTGGATAATAGACATTTTCTAATCTATCATTTGCATGTGAGACTGTAGAGTGGGCTGGCACTGTGGTAATTTGAGTGTGTTTGCAGGTGGCATTAGTTATGAAATAGGCTACATTCCTTTATATGTTTCCTTTGCTAATATCCTCACATCCATCAACATGATTCCACAGACCATATTGAAAATGGCTTTGAAAAGCAATGCCTTTACGCGATGTAAAATATGTCTTTCGGTTTAGCAACATGAAACATAGGAAACATTCAAACTCAAAATGTGAAATAACAGCTTCCTTGCTTGAAGAATGCAGTTGACATGCTTCTGAATAATTCAATGGCTATGAATCATAGGAGCGCCTCAGCCCTCCTCCCATCCCCGATCTTATCTGATCTTAAAAAAAAACAAACAATTGTACATAGTGTTTCTTATTACTTAAAAGAGCTTCTGGACATCAGAACAGCAATCACTAACCTGAATTTAGATGAAGACTTCTACTTTAATGAGTCTTCGACGCAGGACATATTGCTCACTCCGGACCAGGCTCTATTCCTTCACACTCGGAAGAGGAAAAAGCCGTAATATACTATGCTTCTTGGAGTCATGGCTGAACAAGGACATGGATAATATACAGTTAGCTGTATACAGAGCCACAGGTGACACAATCTCTATTGCACTGCACACTGCCCTTTCCCACCTGGACAAAAGGAACACCTAAATGTGAATGCTGTTCATTGACAACAGCTCATCGTTCAACTCCAAAGTGCCCTCTAAGCTCATCACCAAGCTAAGGACCCTGGGATTGAACACCTCCCTCTGTAACTGGATCCTGGACTTCCTGACGGGCCGCCTCCAGGTGGTGAGGGAAGGCAACAACACATCTGACAGCACTGGGTACCCCTCAGGGGTGTGTTCTTAGTCACCTCCAGTACTCCCTGTTCACCCACAACTGCGTGGCAGCACACGGCTCCAACACCATCATTAAATTTGCCGACGACACAACGGTGGGACAGCTTGTAGGGAGAAGGTCAAAGATTTGGCACTGTGGTGCCAGGACAACAACCTCTCCCTCAATGTGGGCAATACAAAGGTTCTTATCATGGACTACAGGAAATGGAGGACCGAACACGCCCCCATTCACATCAGCGGGGCTGTAGTGGAGTGGGTCAAGAGCTTCAAGTTCCTCAGTGTTCACATCATTAAGAACCCACAGTGGCTTGCAAAAGTATTCACCCCCCTTGGCATTTTTCCTATTTTGTTGCCTGGAATTACAACCTGGAATTAAAATTGTTTTTTGGGGGGGGTTGTATCACTTGTTTCACAACATGCCTACCACTTTGAAGATGCTAAATATTTTTTATTGTGAAACAAACAAGAAATAACAAAAGAATTGAGAACATGAGCGTGCATAAATAGTCAGCTAACTATTTAGCTCCTTCAAGTTGGATGGGTTCCGCTGGTGTACAGCAATCTTTAAGTCATACTACAGATTCTCAATTGGATTGAGGTCTGGGATTTAACTAGGCCATTACAAGACATTTAAATGTTTCCCCTTAAACCACTTGAGTGTTGTTTTATCAGTATGCTTAGGGTCATTGTCCTGCTGGAAGGTGAACCTCCATCCCAGTCTCAAATCTCTGGAAGACAAACAGATTTCCCTCAAGACTTTCCCTGTATTTAGCGCCATTCACCATTCCTTCAATTCTGACCAGTTTCCCAGTCCCTGCCAATGAAAAACATCCCCACAGCATGATACTGCCACCACCATGCTTCACTGTGAGGATGGTGTTCTCAGGGTGTTGAGAGGTATTGGGTTTGCTCCAGACATGGTGTTTTCCTTGATGGCCAAAAAGCTCAATTTAGTCTCATCTGAGCAGAGTACATTCGATGTTTGGGGAGTCTCCCACATGCCTTTTAGCGAACACTAAACATTTTTGCCTATTTTTGGTCTCTTTGTTGCCTCTCTGATTAATGCCCTCCTTGCCTGGTCCGTGAGTTTTGGTGGGCGGCCCTCTCTTGGCAGGTTTGTTGTGGTGCCATATTCTTTCAATTTTTTAATAATGGATTTAATGGTGCTCTGTGGGATGTTCAAAGTTTTGGATATTTTTTTATAGCCCAACCCTGATCTGTACTTCTCCACAACTTTGTCCCTGACCTGTTTGGGGAGCTCCTTAGTCTTCATGTTGCATCTTGCTTGGTGGTGCCCCTTGTTAAATGGTGTTGCAGATGCTGGGGCCTTTCAGAACAGGTGTATATATTGAGATCATGTGACACTCAGATTGCACACAGGTGGACTTTATTTAACTAATTATGTGACTTCTGAAGGTAATTGGTTGCACCAGGTCTTATTTAGGGGCTTCATAGCAAAGGGGGTGAATACACATGCACGCACCACTTTTCCGTTTGTATTAAAAAAAAAAATGTAACAAGTAATTTTTTTATTTCACTTCATCAATTTTGACTATTTTGTGTATGTCCATTACATGAAATCCAAATAAAAATCAATTTAAATTACAGGTTTTAATGCAACAAAATAGGAAAAACGCCAAGGGGAATGAATACTTTTGCAAGGCACTGTATCATGGTCCGAACACCAATACAGTAAAGAAGAGGGCATGACAATGCCTCTTCCCCCTCAGAAGGCTCAAAATATTCAGCATGGGCCCTCAGATCCTCAAAAAGTTATACAACTGCACCATTGAGAGCATCTTGATTGACTGCATCACCACTTGGTATGGCAACTGCTCGGCATCAGACCACAAAGCACTACAGAGGGTAGTGCGTACGGCCCAGTACATTAATGGGTCCGAACTCCGTGCCATCCAGGACCTCTATAACAGGTGGTGTCAGAGGAAGGCCCTAAAACTTGTCAAAGACTCCAGCCACCAAAGTCATAGACTGTTCTCTCTGCTACCGCAATGCAAGTGGTACCAGATCGCCAAGTCTGGGACCAAAAGGTTACTGAACAGCTTCTACCCCAAGCCATAAGACTGGCCACCCTGACTGTTTACAATGACCCCCTTAATTATAATTATTTGTATTATTTTTCTTGCACTGGCTCTGTTTACACTCACACATACTACATTGGCACACACACACTATAATAACGCTCACACACACAAAACACACACACATACACTCTCATACAGACAAACTTTAACACTCTTTCACACTCTTCACACACACTGCTGTTATTCTGTTTATTATCTATCCTGATTGCATAGCCAATCCTGATTACCTCAACTACCTCGTACCCCTCGGAACTGACATTCATTGTATATAGCCTCGTTATTGTTATTTTATTGATACTATTTCAAGGTTATTTTTTAATATATATTGTTATATTTAAGCGTTTCACAGTTAAGTCTACACCTTTTGTATTTGGCGCATGTGATGAATAAAGATTTGATTTGATTTGAATAGGTTAGCTGCCCTGCATACCGCCATTTAACATAGCATTACAGCTCTGCGGTCTGTCAAAAAAAATAATACGATTTCAGTGGGAATTACAATAAAGGAATAATGTCCTAGGTGTTTTGACTGAAATAATGAAATCAATGTGTGTCCTCTCAAATGGCCATGTGAAGTTGTTTGGAGATGTGGTTATGTGAGCTGGTGTTGAGGGTGGATGGTGGAGACCTTAGCAATACAACCACTGAAGTGAATGACAGGGTCCTTTTCCCTTCTCTGCCTGCAGCTAGTCCTTCTGCTCCTCTATGGCCTTGGTGTTCATGTATTGTACAGATCATCCCCCTCTCTCGCTCTCTTTCTCTCTCTCTCTTTCTCTCTCCCCTTCCTCCCTTCCCCTCATCACCCTGCCACACCTCCTCTTTCCCTGCTGAGCAACACCCACGCTGCTGCTGTGATCTCTCCTCCTTCCTCCATACTTTCATTCTCAAAACACAACACATGATGGTGGGAATTGATGAGACTGCCCTTTGCAGAGGAGAGGAGGAATTCAAGGAACAGGCTCCATCCATCAGCAGTGATTTGTGTGCCCTACAACCCCAGCGTCCCCCCTACATCCCACCCTCTCTTTCTCGCTCTCTCTCTCTCCCTCTCCCTCTTGCGCTCTCTCTCTCCCCCCTCTCACTCAGCCCCTCGCTCTCTATCTCTCTGTCTCTCTCCCTCTCTCTCTCTCTCTCTGTGTCTCCCATCGCTCTCCCTCTCCCTCTCGCTGTGTCTCTTCAAAGCTGTTTTTACTGCACGGCCCCTGCACATCATTCCACTGCGATGGAAATGAAATGAAGGTGGCTTAACGCAGCTGAACGGAGGCATGCTTTTGAAGGATGTAGCCGGGTGAAGCACCACTGCCAGATTCTTTTCCAGGGGCGGTGGATTTGTGCTGCTGAGGCGAGGACACAGCAATCACTCAGCCATGCAGAAGCCCTGACAGGAGAACTAATCTCTCCACCTGACTTGTGGAAGCTCCAGCTTTTTTCTCCCTGCATTATTTATCCCCAGTGCTAAAGACAGTGGCACAATGGAGCCAGCAACATGAAGTAGATGGTCGATTTGTAGTCTTGGACGCACTGACCATAGTCTGCTGCGCACATGGATGTGTTTAGCTTTGTGAAGATGCCAAAGCTGTCAGGGTGAGTCGGATGGATGCTGTTGAATTTGCCTGTCTACTTCCATGCCACTTGTGTAATAGGTGGTGGTGCATACTTTACCCACAGGCATGATTTACAGAGAAACATGGGATTTAACAAGCACTGTTTAGAATGGAATCTGGTGTAATGATTGTAGAAACGGCACATACTGTTAAAGGATTATTATAATGACAGTCTGAGTGCTGTCGCATGCGATTCCCATGAGAGAGAGAGAGAGAGAGAGAGAGAGAGAGAGATAAGGGGGAGTGATGTGGTCTATGTGTCTAAACTTAATGAGGTGCTTTGCTCAGAATGTGAATATATGGTCAGGTTTTAATCTTGCATTACACTGACTCTGTTGCATATGTGCTGGAGTGTTTTATGGTGGGCTTTATAGCATACGTACATAACCATGAATAAGTGGGTGTCAGCGGCACTCAACTGAAAATCATATTTTGGTTGATGTTTAATTGGATGAATCCTATAGTTGTCTTTTTCCAATGGAATATTCAATATTTATACAGGAGTGTTTATAAAGTTGTATTTTGTAATGAGTCAAACGTAAAATAATGACAAATAGATATGATGATAATAATTAGACATGAGTGTATTCCGTATAAGTGTATATTTAGCTAGAGGTTCTTGTGTTCAGTCAGTAGATTGAACTGAGGAAACTTTTGTTAATGATTGCAATGACTTCAGTTGTGCGCTATGAGGCAGAAATCTTGCCATGTTGTGTTATTTTAAGCCTACTATTTCCATATACTGTTGTCAGCATCTAGCAGACAACAATTCAATATGATATGAAGTGTGTTCAGCCCCCAGGGTGAGTTGCCAATCTATATTGTCAATGCTGTTGCATCTGATTAGGTTGCAGCTTGATCATGTCACCACATTACTTGCACATATTGTAATTTACAAAACTCAACTACAGTACCATGCAGTTATAACTAGGCTATACAACATAAAATGAGAGGAAAGGTGACTGGAATCTGTATGTCTGTCTGTATATTGTAAAAATTCTGAGTAAGATGAAAGGTCTCCCAGACAGACCTTTTGCCTCTGTTGAATCTGGTTCAATCTACAACACCTCATGTCTATGGCTTTGACATCAGTTTATCATCTAACCTCATATCACATTAAATGTCACATTTTCCTGATAAACAAACACTTGTGATGTCAAGTGTCTCAATGAAAGACTTATAAACTCAGCAAAAAAAAAAACGTCCTCTCACTGTCAACTGCGTTTATTTTCAGCAAACTTAACATGTGTAAATATTTGTATGAACATAACAAGACTCAACAACTGAGACATAAACCGAACAAGTTCCACAGACATGTGACTAACAGAAATGGAATAATGTGTCCCTGAAGAAAGGGGGGGTCAAAATCAAATTTAACAGTCAGTATCTGGTGTGGCCACCAGCTGCATTAAGTACTGCAGTGCATCTCCTTCTCATGGACTGCACCAGATATGCCAGTTCTTGCTGTGAGATGCTACCCGACTCTTCCACCAAGGCACCTGCAAGTTCCTGGACATTTCTGGGGGGAATGGCCCTAGCCCTCACCCTCCGATCCAACAGGTCCCAGACGTGCTCAATGGGATTGAGATCCAGGCTCTTCGCTGGCCATGGCAGAACACTGACATTCCTGTCTTGCAGGAAATCATGCCCAGAATGAGCAGTAGGGCTGGTGGCATTGTCATGCTGGAGGGACATGTCAGGATGAGCCTGCAGGAAGGGTACCGCATGAGGGAGGAGGATGTCTTCCCTGTAACGCACAGCGTTGAGATTACCTGCAATGACAACAAGCTCAGTCCGATGATGCTGTGACACACCGCCCCAGACCATGACGGACCCTCCACCTCCAAATCGATCCCGCTCCAGAGTACAGGCCTCGGTGTAAAGCTCATTCCTTCGACGATAAACGCGAATCCGACCATCACCCCTGGTGAGACAAAACCACGACTCGTCAGTGAAGAGCACTTTTTGCCAGCCCTGTCTGGTCCAGCGATGGTGGGTTTGTGCCCATAGGCGACGTTGTGGCCGGTGATGTCTGGTGAGGACCTGCCTTACAACAGGCCTACAAGCTCTCAGTCCAGCCTCTCTCAGCCTATTGCGGACAGTCTGAGCACTGGTGGAGGGATTGTGTGTTCCTGGTATAACTCGGGCAGTTGTTGTTGCCATCCTGTACCTGTCCCGCAGTAGAAAGGCCTCTTTAGTGTCCTAAGTTTTCATAACGGTGACCTTACTTGCCTAATGTCTGTAAGCTGTTAGTGTCTTAACGACCGTTCCACAGGTGCATGTTCATTAATTGGTAATGGTTCAGTGAACAGGCAATGGAAACAGTGTTTAAACCCTTTACAATGAAGATCTGTGAAGTTATTTGGATTGTATGAATTATCTTTGAAAGACAGGGTCCTGAAAAAGGGAGGTTTCTTTTTTTGCTGAGTTTAGGATGATTCACAGAAATATGTCCATACCTGTTGAATGACACATGAAAAGCACATTATTAAATAAATGGCAATGACTTCTACAAGGGACGACTAAAGATTATCGCAAGTCATTTTTGTGCAAGTTAGTAGATTTACCAAATCACTGAATATCTAGATCTGTATCTATTTTATTCTGAATATAACCATAAACAAAACATTGCTGTGTGTTTTGGGGAACACCATGTAAATGTCTTATTTGGAACGAAGGAGGACAGGCCTGTTACTTTAAATGATGTCACTGTTTCTCCACACTGTTGTCTTTCCATGGCAGTGAATGTTTATGATGTTGCTGCTGTTGGGGCATTAACGTCAGTGCACCGCTGTCACTGTTAATAATGGAGCCTATGATTGTCTTCTTACTGTAGTGTTACACAGGCTTCCTCTACTGCCAGCCTGCATTGCAGGCTAGCTGTCCACCCTATAGTTATCTTATGATGGCAAATGGAATGTTTTAGAATGTAATAAGATAGACTGTATGTGTTTCAGAGATCCAGGAGAATACAGATCTCTTTTATATTTGGCTCTGCCTCATGCCTACCGACACCCTGTCGTCTCAGCTGTCACACAGAAGAGCTTGTTCCAACCTTGTTTTTCTCTCACCGCAGCAATGGCACCTTTCTTGTGCAAATGCTCTAAAACACATGGCCAACATGTATTCATGTTTTGTATGAGGGAAAGCTTTGTTTACGTTTTTTGAATCATTATGTGAAGGATACTGAAACACAAATAATATCCCCTTTGATCATTTTTTTACTACAGATGTAGGATCGTGTTGGTGCAATAATCTTGCACCAACAGGAAATGTGGATTATAATTAATGGACATCTTTCTACGGGTTGACACAATTTTCTTAAGGGAAAATCAAGTCTGAAATTTCAAAGTGGAAATGACAAACATCAAAATACTTTTTAAATGTCAAATACATTACAGGCTTTGAATGTCCTGCATTGCAGGAAAGTTCTCCTACAGCAGAGGGTAATCAAATGAATAACCTACATCTGTACATTATGGGTGTAAGTCTTGTTTTTCCACAGTATGAGGGTTAAGTAGGAAGGCCAATCGGTAAGAACAGGACCAGCAATTGTTACACTTCTGGGGGGTTCACAAGCCCAGCTATGTAAACCAGGTTAAAAGGAGGATATAAAAGTGAGAGCTACAGTGTGTCTGTCCATTGCTGTACTATGAAGGTGGTAAAATACACACTTTTTTTTGCAGTCGAAGTTTCACCAAGGTTTCTACAGCCTCAGATATTTATCACTTACAAATAAACACTCCTCAAAGCTTAAAAACTCTGTTCAACATAAACATATATATTTTTACAAAATGCCCCAAACAGATTTTTACTTAGTGACATGTATATGCAAAACTGGTTGGAGCCAGCCAGCATGTCTTTATGGTAAAAGCTCTAACATTTGGTTTATGAAAAGTCATATAAAAATAAGCATTTGGGAGGAAGTATGGAATGGCATGTTTAATGCATGATTCCCCCATGCCTGTGTGTGTGTGTTTTTTTTTATAAAGCGCTCTGTCTAAAATAGAAGTTGTGAGTATACTGTAATGAGATTGCAATTCAGAACCAGTGGTTGTTTGGCTTAAAGCGTCTTTACTCTCTAGAAGCATGAAGCCAAAGCCTACTTAAAAACAAAGCTACTGTATGTTGAATATTTAGACAACTAGACATGATGGCTTACAGCACTTTAGTACTTTCTGTTGTTTTACTCAATTTTCTTCTAGGCGTTCACCATTACAGCTTTAGATAATGACATTCAGGAAATAAGTTTGCCTAGATCAAGCCCATTTTACCTATCCAGTTTCCACATACATAACTCACTGGACTGGACAACATTTGATTACCCTAAATGTTCATTAGAGTACAAGGGAGGAGGTCTGTTTTAGAAATGGGGGCCTCTTGGGGACAAGTATGGCGGAGATGGCATGGCAGAGGATCCAGCTGGCTGGTGAAAAGAGAAAGAGAAATAAAGAGAGTGAGAGGAAAAAAGGATGAGCGAGGAAGAGAAAAAAGGAGAAAGATAACTGGAAAAAGAGAGGTTTCAGGCAATCATTTGTTTTGTTCTCTTGCTTTAAAGCATGAATGCAGCACTACAATAATGTACAGTAGAATTCAAAGGCAACCCTGTGGCCAAGGGTCAATTGGATTTATTTAAGACTTAACATGAGCATTGGGGGGCGAAAGGATCTGGGCAGGGTTTATATTGTACAGTATGAAAGGGTCTGGGCAGGGTATATACTGTACAGTATGAAAGGGTCTGGGCAGGGTTTATATTGTACAGTATGAAAGGGTCTGGGCAGGGTATATACTGTACAGTATGAAAGGGTCTGGACAGGGTTTATACTGTACAGTATGAAAGGGTCTGGGCAGGGTATATACTGTACAGTATGAAAGGGTCTGGGCAGGGTTTATACTGTACAGTATGAAAGGGTCTGGGCAGGGTTTATACTGTACAGTATGAAAGGGTCTGGGCAGGGTTTATACTGTACAGTATGAAAGGGTCTGGGCAGGGTATATACTGTACAGTATGAAAGGGTCTCGACAGGGTTTATATTGTACAGTATGAAAGGGTCTGGGCAGGGTATATACTGTACAGTATGAAAGGGTCTGGGCAGGGTATATACTGTACAGTATGAAAGGGTCTGGGCAGGGTTTATACTGTACAGTATGAAAGGGTCTGGACAGGGTTTATACTGTACAGTATGAAAGGGTCTGGGCAGGGTTTATACTGTACAGTATGAAAGGGTCTGGGCAGGGTTTATATTGTACAGTATGAAAGGGTCTGGGCAGGGTTTATATTGTACAGTATGAAAGGGTCTGGGCAGGGTTTATACTGTACAGTATGAAAGGGTCTGGGCAGGGTTTATACTGTACAGTATGAAAGGGTCTGGGCAGGGTTTATACTGTACAGTATGAAAGGGTCTTGGCAGGGTTTATACTGTACAGTATGAAAACGTCTGGACAGGGTTTATACTGTACAGTATGAAAGGGTCTGGGCAGGGTTTATACTGTACAGTATGAAAGGGTCTGGGCAGGGTTTACACTGTACAGTATGAAAGGGTCTGGGCAGGGTTTATACTGTACAGTATGAAAGGGTCTGGACAGGGTTTATACTGTACAGTATGAAAGGGTCTGGGCAGGGTTTATACTGTACAGTATGAAAGGGTCTGGGCAGGGTTTATACTGTACAGTATGAAAGGGTCTGGGCAGGGTATAAACTGTACAGTATGAAAGGGTCTGGGCAGGGTTTATACTGTACAGTATGAAAGGGTCTGGGCAGGGTATATACTGTACAGTATGAAAGGGTCTGGGCAGGGTATAAACTGTACAGTATGAAAGGGTCTGGGCAGGGTTTATACTGTACAGTATGAAAGGGTCTGGGCAGGGTATATATTGTACAGTATGAAAGGGTCTGGGCAGGGTATAAACTGTACAGTATGAAAGGGTCTGGGCAGGGTTTATATTGTACAGTATGAAAGGGTCTGGGCAGGGTATAAACTGTACAGTATGAAAGGGTCTGGGCAGGGTTTATACTGTACAGTATGAAAGGGTCTGGGCAGGGTATATACTGTACAGTATGAAAGGGTCTGGGCAGGGTTTATACTGTACAGTATGAAAGGGTCTGGGCAGGGTTTATACTGTACAGTATGAAAGGGTCTGGGCAGGGTTTATACTGTACAGTATGAAAGGGTCTGGGCAGGGTTTATATTGTACAGTATGAAAGGGTCTGGGCAGGGTTTATACTGTACAGAATGAAAGGGTCTGGGCAGGGTTTATACTGTACAGTATGAAAGGGTCTGGGCAGGGTTTATACTGTACAGTATGAAAGGGTCTGGGCAGGGTTTATACTGTACAGAATGAAAGGGTCTGGGCAGGGTTTATACTGTACAGTATGAAAGGGTCTGGGCAGGGTTTATACTGTACAGAATGAAAGGGTCTGGGCAGGGTTTATACTGTACAGTATGAAAACTTCTGGACAGGGTTTATACTGTACAGAATGATAGGGTCTGGGCAGGGTTTACACTGTACAGTATGAAAGGGTCTGGGCAGGGTTTATACTGTACAGAATGAAAGGGTCTGGGCAGGGTTTATACTGTACAGTATGAAAGGGTCTGGGCAGGGTTTATACTGTACAGAATGAAAGGGTCTGGGCAGGGTTTATACTGTACAGTATGAAAACGTCTGGACAGGGTTTATACTGTACAGAATGAAAGGGTCTGGGCAGGGTTTATACTGTACAGAATGAAAGGGTCTGGGCAGGGTATATACTGTACAGTATGAAAGGGTCTGGGCAGGGTTTATACTGTACAGTATGAAAGGGTCTGGGCAGGGTATAAACTGTACAGTATGAAAGGGTCTGGACAGGGTTTATACTGTACAGAATGAAAGGGTCTGGGCAGGGTTTATACTGTACAGAATGAAAGGGTCTGGGCAGGGTTTATACTGTACAGTATGAAAGGGTCTGGACAGGGTTTATACTGTACAGTATGAAAGGGTCTGGGCAGGGTTTATACTGTACAGAATGAAAGGGTCTGGGCAGGGTTTATACTGTACAGTATGAAAGGAAGTGAACAATGGAAATATACACAGTGTCGTAATAGTATCTTTGTAGAGTATTTCAATATTTTCTTTATTATAGCAAACAACTTGTGATTTGTATATAACATGCTGTTACATACATTGATACAGTTAATACTGTAAGTACAGCAAAGTACTGCCATGGGTGGTTTGAGTGGCGTGTGTGTGCCTGGGCAATAGTACAATTCCTTTCTCTGTGTGTGTGTGTGTGTGTGTGTGTGTGTGTGTGTGTGTGTGTGTGTGTGTGTGTGTGTGTGTGTGTGTGTGTGTGTGTGTGTGTGTGTGTGTGTGTGTGTGTTCGTGCGTCTGTCTACAACTGATTTCCAATTATATTCCACAGCATTTCTCAACAGGAAACATTCAGAAACTCCAAGTCATCTGTGTAGCTTCCCACTGGGAAGTTGCAATGGCATAGTGCATTTTATTAGTTGTACAGTACAGATAATATTTATAAAGAATACACATACACTACCTTTCAAAAGTTTGGGGTCACTTAGAAATGTCTTTGTTTTTGAAAGAAAGCACATTTTTTGTCCAATAAGATAACATCAAACTGATTAGAAATACAATGTAAATGTTGTAAATGACTATTGTAGCTGGAAACGGCAGATTTTTTATGGAATATCTACATAGGCGTACAGAGGTCCATTACCAGCACACATCACTCCTGTGTTCCAATGGCACGTTGTGTTAGCTAATCCAAGTTTATCATTGTAAAAGTCTAATTGATCATTAGAAAACCCTTTTGCAATTATGATAGCTGAGCAGAAAACTGTTGTCCTGATTTAAAGAAGCAATACAACTGTCCTTCTTTAGACTAGTTGAGTATCTGGAGCATCAGCATTTGTGGGTTCGATTACAGGCTCAAAATGGATAGCAAAAAATAACTTTCTTCTGAAACTCATCAGTCTATTCCTGTTCTGAGAAATGAAGGCTATTCCATGTGAGAAATTGCCAAGAAACTGAAGATCTCGTACAACGCTGTGTACTACTCCCTTCACAGAACAGCACAAACTGGCTCTAACCATGATAGAAAGAGGAGTGGGAGGCCCCGGTGCACAACTGAGCAAGAGGACAAGTACATTACAGTGTCTAGTTTGAGAAACAGACGCCTTACAAGTCCTCAACTGGCAGCTTCATTAAATAGTACCTGCAAAACACCAGTCTCAACATCAACAATGAAGAGGCGACTCCGGGATGCTGGCCTTCTAGGCAGAGTTCCTCTGTCCAGTGCTGGCCTTCTAGGCAGAGTTTCTCTGTCCAGTGTTCTTTTGCCAATCTTAATATTTTCTTTTTATTGGCTAGTCTGAGATTGTGGATTTTTCATTGCAACTCTGCCTCGAAGGCCAGTTTCCCGAAGTCTGATCAATTTGATGGACAAAAAATTTGCTTTTCTTTCAAAAACAAGGAAATGTCGAAGTGACCCCAAACTTTTGAACGGTAGTGTAAGTAGAAGCAGATCAGCCTTTATATAACATAGGACACACATTCGCACTGGAACTGGTGCAGACAGACACAGTTTCTCCCAGGCTAAATGAGGAAGAACATCTCTATTTGATTATGTTCTGGCTCTCCCTGAATAACATGTAGACAGTGTTCAGACAAAGAGCCAGCAGGATTTCAACCACACTCACAACAACAATACTCAGTAAGATCTTGGCGGGTGGTTTAATTCCCAGATGTCAATTTTTCTCAACACAGAGGAGATTAGCTACGACGTAAAATATCCTATAGAGAAACGGTAGAGAGAGAGAGAGAGAGACTGCCTGCCATAACATAGTAGTTTCCCATGGCAACAATATCAGCACTTACAAATAGGGGAATGTAATATTCAGCTCTTTTGAAATAATGGTAAAATATAGATAGACGGTCTTGCCCAGCAGCAGAATCCAATGCACGGCACTAGATACCGATACTCTCCTATCTTACTGTATGGACAACAACTGTGAAATGTTCACACCACTCTGGGGTCTGGATTTGGCTCCATTTACTGTGTTAATTATTCTCTCCTCCTGCTGATCATTTTGCACGTGTGATGTAGGTGGTTTACAACGTTTTGTTACCTTTACATATGCCAAATAATCAGTGAGAGATTCTACACAACATGGACCTATTAAATGGCTCACCATGACAGAGTGGTTCTACATTTCTGCTGCATGACAAGTATTCAAGTGTAGCATTTATACTTTTAGCTTGAAATGACGCAATGTTTTCATAGATTCTCTTTCAAAAATCAAAATAAATTGTATTTGTCACATCACGTGTTTAGCAGATGTTATTGCTGGTGTAGCGAAATGCTTGTGTTTTAAGCTCTAACAGTGCACTAATATCTAACAATTTCACAACAATACATACAAATCTAAAGTAAGGGAATGGAATTATATAAATATTATATAAATATATTAATATTCAAGCGAGCAATGTCAGAGCGGCATAGACTAAGATACAGTAGAATAGTATAGAATACAGTATATACAAATGAGATGAGTAAAATATGTAAACATTATTAAAGTGACTAGTGTTCAATTATTAAAGTGGCCAGTGATTTCAAGAGTTATGTATATAGGGCAGCAGCCTCTAATGTGCTAGTGATGGCTATTTAACAGTATGATGGCCTTGAGATAAACTGAAAAACAGCTTCTATCGGTCCCAGCTTTGATGCACCTGTACTGACCTTGCCTTCTGGATGATAGCGGGGTGAACAGGCAGTGGCTCGGGTGGTTATTGTCCTTGATGATATTTTTGGCCTTCCTGTGACATCGGATGCTGTAGGTGTCTTGGAGGGCAGGTAGTTTGCCCCCGGGTTATGGGGTCAGAACGCATCACCCTCTGGAGGACCCTGCGGATGCGAGTGGTGCAGTTGCCATACCAAGGAGTGATACAGCCCGACAGGATGCTCTCAATTGTGCATTTGTAAAAGTTTTGAGGGTTTTAGGTGCCAAGCCACATTTCTTCACCACACTGTCTGTGGGTGGACCATTTCAGTTTGTCTGTGATGTGTACGCAGAGGAACTTGAAGCTTTCCACGTTCTCCACTGCGGTACCATCTATGTGGATGGGGGGTTCTTACTCTGCTGTTTCCTAAAGTCCACAATCAGCTCCTTTGTTTTGTTAACGTTGGGTAAGAGGTTATTTCCCTGGCACCACATTCCCAGGCCCCTCACCTCCTCCCTGTAGGCTGTCCTGTCATTGTTGGTAATCAGGCCTACTACTGCTGTGTCGTCTGCAAACGTCATGATGGGTGAACAGTCATGATGAACAGGGAGTACAGGTGGGGGCTGAGCACGCATCCTTGTGGGTCCCCACTTTTAAGGATCAGCGAAGTGGAGATGTTTAATCCTACCTTCACCATCTTACATTTACATTTACATTTAAGTCATTTAGCAGACGCTCTTATCCAGAGCGACTTACAAATTGGTGCATTCACCTTATGATATCCAGTGGAACAACCACTTTACAATAGTGCATCTAAATCTTTTAAGGGGGGGGGGTTAGAAGGATTACTTTATCCTATCCCAGGTATTCCTTAAAGAGGTGGGGTTTCAGGTGTCTCCGGAAGGTGGTGATTGACTCCGCTGTCCTGGCGTCGTCAGGGAGCTTGTTCCACCATTGGGGTGCCAGAGCAGCGAACAGTTTGGACTGGGCTGAGCGGGAACCGTGCTTCCTCAGAGGTAGGGGGGCCAGCAGGCCAGAGGTGGATGAACGCAGTGCCCTTGTTTGGGTGTAGGGCCTGATCAGAGCCTGAAGGTATGGAGGTGCCGTTCCCTTCACAGCTCCGTAGGCAAGCACCATGGTCTTGTAGCGGATGCGAGCTTCAACTGGAAGCCAGTGGAGAGAGCGGAGGAGCGGGGTGACGTGAGAGAACTTGGGAAGGTTGAACACCAGATGGGCTGCGGTGTTCTGGATGAGTTGTAGGGGTTTAATGGCACAGGCAGGGAGCCCAGCCAACAGCGAGTTGCAGTAATCCAGACGGGAGATGACAAGTGCCTGGATTAGGACCTGCGTCGCTTCCTGTGTGAGGCAGGGTCGTACTCTGCGAATGTTGTAGAGCATGAACATACAGGATCGGGTCACCGCCTTGATGTTAGTGGAGAACGACAGGGTGTTGTCCAGGATCACGCCAAGGTTCTTAGCACTCTGGGAGGAGGACACAAGGGAGTTGTCAACCGTGATGGCGAGATCATGGAACGGGCAGTCCTTCCCCGGGAGGAAGAGCAGCTCCGTCTTTCCGAGGTTCAGCTTGAGGTGGTGATCCGTCATCCACACTGATATGTCTGCCAGACATGCAGAGATGTGATTCGCCGCCTGGTTATCAGAAGGGGGAAAGGAGAAGATTAATTGTGTGTCGTCTGCATAGCAATGATAGGAGAGACCATATGAGGATATGACAGAGCCAAGTGACTTGGTGTATAGCGAGAATAGGAGAGGGCCTAGAACAGAGCCCTGGGGGACAGGGCTCTGTTCTGTCAGGTAGGACGCAATCCAAGCGTGGGCCGCGCCGGAGATGCCCAACTCGGAGAGGGTGGAGAGGAGGATCTGATGGTTCACAGTATCAAAGGCAGCAGATAGGTCTAGAAGGATGAGAGCAGAGGAGAGAGAGTTAGCTTTAGCAGTGCGGAGAGCCTCCATGACACAGAGAAGAGCAGTCTCAGTTGAATGCCCAGTCTTGAAACCTGACTGATTAGGATCAAGAAGGTCATTCTGAGAGAGATAGCAGGAGAGCTGGCCAAGGACGGCACGTTCAAGAGTTTTGGAGAGAAAAGAAAGAAGGGATACTGGTCTGTAGTTGTTGACATTGACCATCTGTGGGCAACCTGTAAGGAAGTCCAGGACCCAGTTGCACAGGGTTGGCTTGGAGGGTACTATGGTGTTGAATGCTGAGCTGTAGTTAATGAACAGCATTCTTACATACAGTTGAAGTCTGAAGGTTACATACACTTCACAAATTTCTTGTTAACAAACGATAGTTTTGTGCATGACACAAGTCATTTTTCCAAACTGTTTACAGACAGATTATTCCACTTATAATTCACTGTATCACAATTCCAGTGGGTCAGAAGTTAACATACACTAAGTTGACTGTGCCTTTAAACAGCTTGGAAAATTCCAGAAAATGATGTCATGGCTTTAGAAGCTTCTGATAGGCTAATTGACATAATTGGAGTCAATTGGAGGTGTACCTGTGGATGTATTTCAAGGCCTACCTTCAAACTCAGTGCCTCTTTGCTTGACATCATGGGAAAATCAAAAGAAATCAGCCAAGACCTCAGAATTTTTTTTTTACCTCCACAAGTCTGGTTCATCCTTGTGACAAATTTCCAAATGCCTGAAGGTACCACGTTCATCTGTACACACAATAGTACGCAAGTATAAACACCATGGGACCATGCAGCCGTCATACCGCTCAGGAAGGAGACGCGTTCTGTCTCCTAGAGATGAACGTACTTTGGTGAAAAAAGTGCAAATCAATCTCAGAACAACAGCAAAGGACCTTGTGAAGACGCTGGAGGAAACAGATACAAAAGTATCTATATCCACAGTAAAACGAGTCCTATATTGACATAACATGAAAGGCAGCTCAGCAAGAAAGAAGCCATTGCTCCAAAATCGCCATAAAAAAAAGACAGACTACGGTTTGCAACTGCACATGGGGACAAAGATCGTACTTTTTGTAGAAATGTCCTCTGGTTTGATAAAACAAAAATAGAACTGTTTGGCCATAATGACCATCCATCCACCATTATGTTTGGAGGAAAAAGAGGGAGGCTTGCAAGCCGAAGAGCACCATCCCAACCATGAAGCACGGGGGTGGCAGCATCATGTTGTCATGCTTTGCTGCAGGAGGGACTGGTGCACTTCACAAAATAGATGGCATCATGAGAAAGGAAAATTATGTGGATATATTGAAGCAAAATCTCAAGACATCAGTCAGGAAGTTAAACCTTGGTCGCAAATGGGTCTTCCAAATGGACAATGACACCAAGCATACTTCCAAAGTCAAGGTATTGGAGTGGCCATCAGAAAGCCCTGACCCCAATCCTATAGAGAATTTGTGGGCAGAACCGAAAAAGTGTGTGCGAGCAAGGAGGCCAACAAACTTGACTCAGTTACACCAACTCTGTCAATTCACCCAACTTATTGTGGGAAGCTTGTGGAAGGCTACCCAAAATTTTGGTCCTAAGTTAAAATTTAAAGGCAGTGCTACCAAATCATAATTGAGTGTATGTAAACTTCTGACCCACTGGGAATTTGATGATAAAAATAAAAGCTGAAATAAATCAATCTCTCTGCTATTCTTCTGACATTAGCATCGAATAGCCCCTGTGATATGCAACATTTCAGGGAAGTTAAGAACAAATATACACAGGTAGTTAGGAACGCTAAGGCTAGCTTTTTCAAGCAGAAATTTGCATACTGTAGCACAAACTCAAAAAAGTTCTGGGACACTGTAAAGTCCATGGAGAATAAGAGCAACTCCTCCCAGCTGCCCACTGCACTGAGGCTAGGAAACACTGTCACCACCGATAAATCCACGATAATCGAGAATTTCAATTAGCATTTCTCTACGGCTGGCCATGCTTTCCTTCAGCCTACCCCAACCACAGCCAACAGCTCCACACCCCCTGCAGCTACTTGTCCAAGCCTCCCCAACTTCTCCTTCACCCATATCCAGATAGCAGATGTTCTGAAAAGCTGCAAAACGGGACCCGTACAAATCAGCTGGGCTAGACAATCTGAAACCTCTCTTTCTAAAATTATGCGGCGCCATTTTTGCAAGCCCTATTACCAGTCTGTTCAACTTATCTTTCGTATCGTCCGAGATTCCTAAAGATTGGAAAGCTGCCGCGGTCATCCCCCTCTTCAAAGGGGGTGACACTCTAGACCCAAACTGTTACAGACCTATATCCATCCTGCCCTGCCTTTCTAAAGTCTTCGAAAGCCAAGTTAACAAGCAGATACTTCTCAGATAGAGTTCAGTGTGTCAAATCGGAGGGCCTGTTGTCCGAACCTCTGGTAGTCTCTATGGGGGTATCACAGGGTTCATTTCTCAGGCCAACTCTTTTCTCTATATATATCAATGATGTCGCTCTTGCCTTGATCCACCTCTACGCAGACGACATCATTTTGTATACTTCTGGCCCTTCTTTGGACACTGTTAAATAACCTCCAGACGAGCTTCAATGCCATACAACTCTCCTTCCGTGGCCTCCAACTGCTCTTAAATACAAGTAAAACTAAATGCATGCTCTTCAACCGATCGCTGTCCGCACCTGCCCGCCCGTCCAGCATCACTACTCTGGACGGTTCTGACTTAGAATATGTGGACAACCACAAATACATAGGTGTCTGGCTAGACCGTAAACTCTCCTTCCAGACTCACATTAAGCATCTCCAATCCAAAATGAAATCTAGAATCGGCTTCATATTTCGCAACAAAGCATCCTTCTCTCATGCTGCCAAACATTCTCTCATAAAACTGACCATCCTACTGATCCTTGACTTCGACCATGTCATCTATAAAATAGCCTCCAATACTCTACTGAACAAACTGGATGCAGTCTATCACAGTGCCATCCGTTTTGTCACCAAAGCTCCATATACTACCCACCACTGCGACCTGTACGCTCTTGTTGGCTGGCCATCGCTTCATACTCGTTGCCAATCCCACTGGCTCCAGGTCATCTACAAGTCTCTGCTAGGTAAAGCCCCGCCTTATCTCAGCTCACTTGTCACCATAGCAGCATCCACCCGTAGCATGCGCTCCAGCAGGTATATCTCACTGGTCACCCCCAAAGCCAATTACTCCTTTGGCCGCCTTTCCTTCCAGTTCTCTGCTGCCAACAAACTGCAAAAATCACTGAAGTTGGAGACCCATATCTTCCTCACTAGCTTTAAGCACCAGCTGTCAGAGCAGCTCACAGATCACTGCACCTGTACATATCCCATCTGTAAATAGCCCATCCAACTACCTCATCCCCATACTGTATTTATTTATCTTGCTCCTTTGCTCCCCAGTATCTCTACTTGCACATGAATCTTCTGCACATCTACCATTCCAATGTCTAATTGCTATATTGTAATTACTTTGCCACCACGGCCTATTTATTGCCTTACCTCCCTTATCTTACCTCATTTGCACTCACTGTATATAGATTCTTCTTTTCTCTACTGTATTATTGACTGTATGTTTGTTTATTCCATGTGTAACTCTGTATTGTTGTATGTGTCTAACTGCTGTGCTTTATCTTGGTCAGGTCGCAGTTGTAAATGAGAACTAGCCTACCTGGTTAAATAAAGGTGAAATATATATATATATATATATATATATATATATATATATATATATATATATTTAAATAGTCTGGGGATCTATCTGGGCGGTAAGCAAATTGAAGTGGGTCTAGGGTGTCAGGTAAGGTAGATGATCCTTGGCTTGTCTCTCAAAGCACTTCATGATAGCTCATTTAGTTCAGTTACCTTTGCTTTCTTGGGTACAGGAACAATGGTGGATATTTTGAAGCATGTGGGGACAGCAGACAGTGATATGGAGAGATTGAATATGTCCGTAAACACACCAGTCAGCTGGTCTGTGCATGCTCTGAGGACGCGGCTAGGGATTCCGTCTGGGCAGGTAGCCAAGCGAGGGTTAACATGCTTAAATGTTTTACTCACATCGGCCACGGAGAAGGAGAGCCCACAATCCTTGGTAGCGGGCCACGTCAGTGGCACTGTTATCCTCAAAGCGGGTGAAGAAGGTGTTTAGCTTGTCTGGAAGAAAGATATTGGTGTCTGCAATGTGGTTGGTTTTCCCTTTGTGGTCCGTGATTGTCTTTAGACCCTGCCACATATGTCTTGTGTCGGAGCCGTTGAATTGCGACTCCACTTTGTCTCTATACTGACGTTTTGCCTGTTTGATTGACTTACGGAGGGAATAAATACACTTTTTGTATTCGGCCATATTCGAAGTCACCTTGCCATGGTTAAATGCGATGGTTCGCGCTTTAGTTTTACGCTAATGCTGCCATCTATCCACGGTTTCTGGTTAGGGTAGGTTTTAATAGTCACAATGGGTACAACATCTCCAATACACTTCCTGATAAACTCAGTCACCATGTTTCGTGTATTCATCAATATTATTCTCGGAGGCTACCCGGAACATATCCCAGTCCGAGCGATCAAAACTATCTTGAAGCATGGATTCCGATTGGTCAGACCAGCGTTGAATAGTCCTTAGCATGGGTACTTCCTGTTTGAGTTTCTGCCTTTAGGAAGGGAAGGGCAAAATGAAGATAAGATTTGCCGAAGGGAGAGAGAGGGCCTTGTAGGCATCCCAGAAGTTGGAGTAGCAGTGGTCGAGTGTTTTAGCAGCGCGAGTACTACAGTCGATGTGTTGATAGAACTTCAGTAGCGTTTTGTAAGGTGCCACTCCTTTGTCCTACGGTCATTCTCACCTCTTTTCCCTGCAGAAGATCACTACGGCTCCTAAAGCTCTTCTCAGCATGACTAGATCCCTGTCTTCCTACTTAACTTTTTCATGCGAACCGTGAGGTTAATGCTGCCGAACGTAGGACCTCAGCTTCTGTCAATAGTGTTGTGTATCGGTATTGGTATTTATTCAGATCCCCATCCTCCCAGCGGTCCCAGCTTGCGTGGCCGAAGCCAAATGCAACTGGGACAAACATTTGTCCAGCATAGTCCAAACCAGACATTTTGCTATCATGGACATGGAGGAGCTAGGGTTCGGCAAGCTGTCACTGGCAAACCACCTCAACCACAGTGCCTAGTCACTGACTGGCACTTCTCTCCCTGGGGAGACAGCACTTTTCCACATCCCGGCAAGGTCTACTTGTCTGTGGCACATTCAGTACGGGCGTTGAACATAATGTCCCTACTGTTGGCTTACCAGGCCCATTTGTTACTGGAGATCGCAATCTTTTAGACATCAACATAGCCATCCAGAACCTATTGAAGGAGATGTGCATCATTACAGATTTCAACCTCCGGGCCTCCAGAGGAGCCATTCAAGGCTGTGGGTGCTCCATGAGCCTTGCTGTGTTAGGGGAGAGAGCCCTGTGGCTCAACTTGTCCAGCCTCTTGGACAAGCAGATTTCCTTGACGGTCCTATTGAGCCGAACGAACTGTTTGGGCCAGTACCGCAGCAACCCAGTCTACCCCTTGACGAGCCAAGGCTTTGCGGCAGGGAAAGGGCAACACACTGGCACCAGGGTTTTCCACACTGCAAAGCCCCCAGCGATGAAGCAGGCAGCGAACCCACAGTTTGAGTCTCCTAACAGAGGCTGGCAAGGGGTTGGCAAGGGGCACTCGACTTAGTGGTACTTTCCGAGCGGCAGAAGGGGCAGCCAACAGTTCACATCGTGTCCTGGCCTGTCCCCACTCGGGTGGAGCATAGACTTCCTTGCCAATCTAAAACCCTAACCCTTGTGCAGTGGCTCATTCAGATGTATCTGCTTAAATGGAAGACGGAGGGGGCTCACTCTACCCCCAAGTGCCCAGTTTACCCCTCCGTGCTACATCTTTCCCCCCAGTTCTCGTTCAAGTAGCCGGGGCAGGTCGCCACCAAGCACCATTGTTTTGATAATATCCCTTTAAATCAAATAAGTCTCTGTCCCATTCAAGAGTCTTGTCAAGGCCACAGAGCAGAAATATGCCAAAAGGGCAACTCGCTATAACGCCACCAGGGGGCACTCCAGGACCACTGGCGAGCGAGTGTCATCCAACTTGTGGGTGACTCACCACAAGAGCAGGGAACTGGCCCGCATTCGCAGCCCAACCCTGGGTCTTGTCCACAGTTACAAAGGGGTACAGACTGCAGTTCGCTATGAAGTACAGGAGGTTGGTAGCACCTCAATTGGGGAGAATGGGCTGGTAGTAATGACTGGAGCGGAATCAGTGGAATGGTATCAAATACATCAAACACATGGTTTCCAGGTGTTTGATGCCATTCCATTTGCTCCGTTCCGGCCATTATTATGAGCTGTGATCCCTCAGCAGCCTTCGTTGCTATGAAGCCACCTGTTTTCAAAGGGATTTTATCTTCAATAGCTAGAATCCCGTGGTGACTCAGCTTGAATACCAGAGCAGGAAATCTCCTCTCTATTGAGCAACAGAGCAATCAGAGCAATGCCAGCGAAAGAGAGCTGTAACGGAATCTACTCCCGGTACTTCCTGGTTCCCAAAAAAAGGAGGAGATATGCCCCATTCTGGACCTACGGGTCCTTAACAGCTATCTGAGAAAGTTCACGTTCCGTACGCTCTATTCCCTGAGTCGACTGGTTAACTTCAATTGACCTACAGGACGCTTATTTTCACACAAGTATTTTGCCAGCACACAAGAGGTTTCCCAGTTTTGCCTTTCAGGACACAGCCTACGAATACCTCGCTGTCCCCTTGTTAGCACTACCTCCCTGGACGTTCATCAAGGGTGTGGAGGTGGCTCTAGCATCCCTGAGAATCAGGGGGCTGAGAGCCTCTGCCTACGTAGACGATTAACTGCTTTTCTCCCTGACACAGGAGCAAGCAGTGTGAGATACGGCTTCCCTTGTAACCCACCTCACAACCATCTCAGTTGTTGTACCGCTAGGTCTACTGAGAATGAGAGACTTACAATGTATGTGTACACTACGTCACCTCAATCAAAAGATAAACAATAACCTCAGAATGTCCTTCGGCTCTCTGTCACTAGACGAGCCCCTCGATCTTTGTTTCTGGCACTCCCCTAGCGGTAGTATCATTGAGGAAGGTGGTGATGACAGAGGCATCACTCACAGGGTGAGGCGTAGTCCACGAGGGAAGAGCAGTAAACGGAGCATGTCTGCGATATGGGAGTTGGCCATACCCACATTGTGAGATATTGAAACAAGTATTTGAGGGGCCTCCCGAGTGGCTGCAGCACAGTGCTAGTGGCGTCATTACAGACCCGGGTTCGATCCCGGGCTGTATAACAACCGGCCGTGATCAGGAGTCCCATAGGGCAGCGCACAATTGGCCCAGCATTGCACGGGTTAGTGGAGGGTTTGTCCGGGGGGGGCTTTACTTAACTCATTGTGCTCTAGCGACTCCTTGTGGTGGGCCAGGCACTTGCAGGTTGACCTCGGTCGTCAGTTGAACAGTGTTTCCTCTGACACATTGGTTTGGCTGGCTTCTGGGTTAAGTGGGCGGTTGTTAAGAAGCGAGGTTTGACAGGTCATGACTCGACCTTTGCATCCCGAGCCCGATGAGGAGTTGCACTGGTGATACAAGAACAAAATTGGGGCAAAATGGAGGGTAAAATACAACATCAACAAAAATTTGAGAAACAAGTTTTTGAAAGAGAACTCAAGTTTTCTTTTGTATCAGAAACCAACTAAGGGTCCCTTACTTTCACTCATACTATTAGAACCGTGTAATAGTATGAGTGAAAGTAAGGGACCCTTAGTTGGTTTCTGATTCCTAATTATATGGCAGGAACTCCTTAGCTGGGTCAAACAAAGGGGAGACATTACTTTCACACTCCCCCAAAATTTCAGATGCCAAAGCAGGTGCCTCTCCACCCCAGGAGGAGGCATCTTGTCTGAGAGCTTTGGTATGTGTCTCAAATGTCACCCTACTCCCTATTTAGTGCACTACTTTCTACCAGGGAACATAGGGAACAGGTGTGTGTGTGTGGGGGGGGGGGGGGGGGGGGGGGGGGGGGGGGGTCAACAGAGTGGCAGATGATAAACCAGTTAAGCAACATTTTCACTACACAGCTGAAAATTACTTCCAACACACCTGAAAACACTAGCAATATTCTCCCACTTTGGGGTATTTATGCAGTGGTTATGTTGAAGAAAACTCTGTTGTACTGTACAGCAGCAGATACACTGTCATGACATTATGGTGATAAACATTTCTTTTTTTTACAATTTGACCTGCATGTAGCTAAGGTATTTTAATGTTAATAGTACAGTAGTGAGGGGCAAATATATTGGAATCTCCTACAGGGATGTTTACTGTAGGTCAAAGGGTCAATCTGCAGTTGCTACATCCAATTTTAGACATCCAATGTTAAATAATGATATGTACACAATGATTTTTTAAGAGTATAACTTATCAATGCCTCATGAGCTCAGTCGAACCCCATCAGAACCCACGATATAAGCGTATATACCTCCAATGTTTGTAAGGAAAGTAAATGTAAACAAACACTGTATAGCCTCAAAATATGGTTAAAACTATAACTTTGATCATCCATAGCCCTGCCTATGAATTTGAGAGTAGTTACATTTCTCCAGCCCCATCACTCAGCTTTTTACCAAAACAGTGGTGGGGATTGTTATTGTTTAAACGGCGGATTGCCCCTTTAAGGATAATAAAACTGCGTATTGCCCCACAAGCACAATAAACATCAGGAGTTATACCTATTTCCTGTTTATAATGATGTGTGTCTTGTTGTAGCCATAATGGCCGACAGCCACTCGAATCCTTAATGGTGAAACTGCCACGTCCGTTTGCGATATTACAACAACAAAGAAGTTACTGCAAACACTGAACACTGTTATTTTCCCTCGGACATCATTGCAAGCGGGATAGAGCAGCAGCATATGGACTGCAATTTTTTTTTTACCATGATGTGCAATGCTCCCCCAGCCTTCCCCACCTCTGCTTTGTCAACAAAACAAAAACAATAACGGCTGTGGGGTGGACAGTGGTACTGTTTCCCCCTACTGTGGATTCCATCTTTAACCCTCAATATGGGTAATGAGAGTGATGTCGATGCCAGTGTCTGGCTTTAGTTTCACTCATGGAGATTATCCCTGTGAATTATTCAAGCAGAGTGGAGTGGTCTTGTGTTCCAATGGCCGTGCTTGGTGTAGTCTCTGCCACCTATCAAGCAAAGGAAGATAATTCATTAGCACCAAGTCTTCAGGGTATATACTATGACATGTTCTCACCAAAATCTGGTTGATAAAGACAAAGAGAGAGAAAGAAAGAGAGGGAGAGGAGAGAGAAAGAAAGAGAGGGAGAGGAGAGAGAAAGAAAGAGAGGGAGAGGAGAGAGAAAGAAAGAGAGGGAGAGGAGAGGAGAGAGAAAGAAAGAAAGAGAGGGAGAGGAGAGAGAAAGAGAGGGAGAGGAGAGAGAAAGAAAGAGAGGGAGAGGATAGAGAAAGAAAGAGAGGGAGAGGAGAGAGAAAGAAAGAGAGGGAGAGGAGAGAGAAAGTGCAAGGTAGTGAGTGGAGTGATAAAGAAAGGATGAGATTAATTTAGTTATGCTATGTTTATTACCGACTGAAAAGGGATAGCGCCCCTGACTGCATACAGGCTCAAGACCATTGGATTCTTATGGTCGATTGTTGGTTTGATGTTGGTTTCAACTTAATAAACTATGCACAAAAATCGGACACCTTTTGAGGCAAAGATGTTTCTTCCTCCTTCCCCACACATAGATGTTGACATTTAGCCGGTGTAAAATGAAGTCCCTTTAATAAATGCGGCGAGGTTGTGATCTTTGTGTTTAAACTTGGAGTATAAAGTAGAGCCTGAACTATGCCTGACCTTCATTGTCATGGCAACAGAGGCTATGAGCACTCCCAGGAGTGCAATACTTCTATTGGTTATTATTCACAATCCGTAATGTTTCCAGAAGGTTGACTGCTGGTGGAAAATTATAGCCTACCTACCTGTACTCTGAGGAAGGTCATTTAAAATTGTTGATCTTATTATTGTCTGTGGTTTATGGACTTAGGTTGCTATGTTTCAGTTGTATACAACATTGTAGAAGGTAATGTTGGTATTTAGAACAGATTGATCATTTATTAGAATTGAATAGTTCATCATTAAACATCCAGTACCATACTTAAAAACAAAATACACACAGTATCCTCTTGTCTATCCCCTTTCTGTGGTGTTCTTTATTCCAAGGGAAGTCTCAAGGAACCCCTTATTCTCAGAACACAACATTGAACAGGGACTCCCAGTCCATCTATTAACAGCATTTTTGAGCATCAGAGACAAACAACGTCCAGAGGCCCAGTTTCTCTGACTCCTGTCTAACCTGGTAATGAATTGCGCAGCGGGCCCGGCTGGGCCCGGCCTGGCACTCTACTAATGCCAGATAGAGTAGTCATCATTTATTAAAGCCTACCTGGGCTTAGTTTCACTGCCCACCACTGCGGCGAACTTCCTCAACTCCTCTACTGGCTATTATTCTTCCTCCAGGACACACAGCCTCAATGGCATAATGTATTCCGGGACTACAGATAAAAGAAGGCAAAGATCAAAATATCAATGACTGTGCCATTAGAGGAGAGTAAGATAGGGGAGTGTGGCTGAAAAGAAAGAGAATGGATATTATACAGCTTCTGGTCGATTCAGAATGGCATTTTGAAGGCACATCTTCGGAATCTGTGAGTAGAACCATGCTCCATTTGTATAGCAAAGACATCCGGAGAATTGTCATAGCCACCATAGCTGCATGGTGCCCTGCTTGCTGTTCTGAATGTGGAGTACTGAAGATAATGGGTGTCATTAGAGTTCAAGGACTTCTTTCAATTGAGAGGACAGGCTCAATTCTCCACAGTCACATTTCAGTGATGGTGCCATGCTATTCAGTACACCACTTAGAGAGTTCAAACTTGGCATTGAACTTTATTACCAATGCCTTATTGTAGGATACCACAAAATCCCCACTGCTGTGAAAGAGTGTACAGTGTTAACCAAATAAATACAACATGGTATTTGGTGATGTAAAATATGTTTTAAAAATGTTTTTGTAAGAAAGAGACAATACAATGCGAACTCATTTCCCAAATGTGGAAAAAGAGAATGAAATTATGTGGGCAGAATCAATGTGATGAGGACCTCTGGCCAGGGGAACCTGCTGCTTTCTGTTAATGCACTGTGGCACCCATAAATCCATAGCATGTGGAAACGCTAATACCTCTCAAACACACGATTGTATTGGAGGAAATCAGATTGCACCCGTTAGGAGCCCAGCCTATCCCACTGCTCTGCTGTTCTATGGGTTACAGAGTAGGCTACAGACGCTATTTCCAATAGACTCCCCTATGATTTAATATAAACACATGCAGAATCAATGCATCCAGTAGCACTTAAGCGCTTTTCTAACGAGGTTAAGTAATCTCAGAACTACCGTAGACCTATTGGCTGTTGCTTTATTTAATTGCTTCTGGATGAAAGTAACATAAGCCTTGTTATCAAGGTCATGCAGGTCACGTTCATGGCAGAAGTATACAATATAGCTGCTCCGTTGTCTATTGTTTTCTCCTCTGGCTTTTGAATCTGCTTTACATGTTGTGTTTTCATCCATAGAGCATGCTATGTAATATGACACACACACACACACACACACCCCACACACACAGACATAGACATTAAGTTGGTTGGTAACCGGGGAGAAATAAAGAGGGGAAGAAAGAGAGGCTTTGAATAATGAATGCGAAGAGGCCTGTTACACAGCAGACAAGCCTTTGAAGTGACATAACTTACTGCCACAGCTTTCATATCTTCACCCATTGCTCACATAGAGAGAGAGAGGGGGAAAGAGAGAGAGAGAGCGATAAAGAGACCAAAGCTAGTAAGAGAGGGGAAGGGACGGGGCAGGGGAGAGAAAGAGACAGAGAGAAAGAAAGAGAAAGAGAGAGAGAAGTATGGGGGCATCCATCATGCTCTTAGGCTCATCATGGACCTATTCTGAGTGTCCATCACTCTGTTAGGTGACAACTGTGACATGTTACATAGTGTGGTACAAGAGGAGATAGTGTTACTTGAACATTGAAGACACAGGAAGGGATCTGTTTAATGACTTGATTTAAGTCTTGTGGCAAAATAAGGATTAGAGCCTTTGGTGATTTCGCTCTTAGACTATTTGATTTAGATAATTTTCAGCTGGAAGACAAATTACAGCACAGATTTCATAGGAAAGATGGGTTCTTCTTTGCTCTTTCAGTACTATCCATTATTTCCTGAAAAGGGACATAACACATGGGTTTCCGTTTTCTCACTTATAAACTCTGAACTCTTCCTGGCACTGCCCTTATCACAGAATTACTCCGGGTTCCCTGCTTTCTGAGGAATCTGGGGACATCTCGGAATAAAAACGATTTCATGCCTCTGATAACACAAGAGTGAGGCATGACAATTACGCCTACGTGTCTCAATTACATTATTCATGTGATTTACATTCATTAACTGAACACTGGTTAAGGAACATTGTTCGTGATGTTCAAATTAGACATCCACTTGTTATGAGTTGGGATGCCTCAAACTGTGCCACGATGACTCACCTAGTGTCAAAAGTAGTGCACTATATGGGGAATAGGGTGGGTTTTAAAATGCAGCCTATAGGACTTTTGTCATTACTGTAAGTATGTTATGCCTGACCTCCTCCCCCTGTCCTCCTCCCCAGCCACAGGACCAAGTCATCAGGCTGGCCACCTCCTTCTGGCATCTGGAGCGCCGCTCATGGACCCCCCAATGGATGGGATATGGCCACCAATAGAGACGGACGAGACTGCTACATCAAGTAAGTCGAGTCGAGGAGAGAGGAGAGGAGAGACGAGGAGAGGAGAGGAGAGACGAGGAGAGGAGAGGAGGGGAGAGGAGGAAAGAGGAGAGAAAAAGAAGACAGTGGTTCTCTCTCAGTCCCAGATGTTTGGGAGGCTTTGGCAACCTGTGATTATTTCAGCCACGTCATTGCCTAGTGCCTCCACACTCTCTCTCTCCCTCCATCTGTGCCTTCAGAATACTGATTCTCCTTTTCTTTCCATTGCTGCGCACAGACACAGACCCTGTCTGCACACAGACTCTCTCTCTCTCTCTCTCTCTCTCACACACACTCACAGTCATGCTCCAACCACTTTACTGTAGCTAGCTCTGGAGCAGAGAAGTAAACCCTAATTATGTTCTCTGCCGGCTCCTGATAAAGAATTCACCTGCGTAGTGACTTTCTTTGATCTCTATGAAACTGCATGTAGCTGCAGAGACGCTGGGGTGCAGTGCTATCAGCATAATCGATTCATAGCCATTCTGGATATCTGAGGAGGACTACAGGTAAAATAATCCTCTCTGTCTATCTGTCTCTCCTGTGATCTGAATGTGGTTTGACTGTACTGTTCTGCTCTGTACTGTACTGTTCTGTACTATATGCGGGCAAGAAAGCCCAGAGTAACAAGTGAGTGTTTGGCTGCTTCTTCATGTCTTATGATGTTTCTGTAGGAGGATGAGGCTTTGCAACAACAAAAAAAGACAAGATTCCTAGCCGTACTGTGGCATTCGTACTTATCTCTTCATGCATAATATAGTGCTTTCTTATTTAGACACAGTGTGTCCTCATGGAATATGCACCCTTCTGTAATACAATATTACATACAGTATGTGCACATTGTTTGCCTAGTGATTACATATAAACCTAGCTCTCATAAGGAGATTTGTGATATGTTAAATTGTGATCTTGTGCTGCATTGAGATAGGTACTGTCGGAAACAGGCTAGGGAACTTATCATACTTGGGTTAGAGCTTGAGCAGCGTGATGTCAGACAGGTTACATAAGAGCTCCAGAGGAGGACGGAGTGTATTGGATGTACATAGTCTGTCTGGATGAGGCACGTCACCGAGGCTGGTTTGGCTCGAACCATGCTAAATAGGAAGAAGACTAATAAATAATGTGGCGTGTCTGTGTCAGTAGTGATCGCTCAGTTTTTCAAGGTTCTAATTGTTTGACATCAAGTTGTGGTGTTGCTTAATGGAACAGGTATAGTATGCATGACAAGATGGCATGAATAAACCAGTGACAGTGACTAAGCATACTGTATCACACCATATACACTGAGTGTATAAAACATTATGAACACCTGCTCTTTCCATGACATAGACTGACCAGGTGAATCCAGGTGAAAGTTATGATCCCTTATTGATGGCACTTGTTAAATCCACTTCAATCAGTGTAGATGAAGAGGAGGAGACAGGTTAAAGAAGGATTTTTAAGCCTTGAAACAATTGAGACATGGATTGTGTATGTGTGCCATTCAGAGGGTGAATGGACAAGACAAAATATTTAAGTGCCTTTGAACGGTTTATGGTAGTAGGTGCCAGGCGCACCGGTTTGGGTCAAGAACTACAACAGTTTCCCGTGGGCATCCAGCCAACTTGACACAACTGTGGGAGTATTGGAGTCAACATGGGCCAGCATTCCTGTGGAACTCTTTCGACACCTTGTAGAGGCCATGCCCCGACTAATTGAGGCTCTTCCGAGGGCAAATTCTCAACCAAATATTACCCAATTATCCACATTGAATTGACGTGGTGTGCCCAGTGGGAAACACTGCTTTTTCCAGATTTAGCACTAAAAAAGTATATGGCAGCATCTTACTTGCATGTGATTTTTCAGCCATATGGGAAACCAGAAATAGAACGTGTGGCCATTGGCCAATGAGCCTTTGACCTGTGTGAGGCGGTGCAGTATGCTGGTGATTAGGGAAGGGCCAAGTCCTGAGGTTTAAACAGAGACAGATTGGCTTCATGTTGGACCTGTGGAACCACTGTGGCTGGCCAACCTGTCACTGGTACCTGTTAGTCTGTTGCCGAAGATTTGGTCCTGGTGGAGACTCAGTAAGGACAATAGTTTGTGTTGCTTATGTTTATACATCTTGTGTTGCTTATGGTCAGTCACTCAGCTGCTTAGTGATCAGTCACTATGGGTTATGAGGGATGTGTAGATCATAGAAATAAAAGTTCTAGAGCGATTATATTTCTATGTTGTAGAATGGGGCAAGCTGCAGAACATTAGTAACTAATGGTGCTGATTAGTGTCCATTAGACACAGCCCAGCTAGCACATAGTGTTCTGAGAACCATATGTTTCTTAGAGCTTGGTGAGAGCGTGGTTGTCTTATGGTTATTTTGGACACAACCTTTCCACAACTTTCTGGGAATGGTGCAAGATGCACCCTCGACAACTACAGTGATTATTATTATTTGACCATGCTGGTCATTTATGAACATTTGAACATCTTGGCCATGTTCTGTTATAATCTCCACCCGGCACAGCCAGAAGAGGACTGGTCACCCCTCATAGCCTGGTTCCTCTCTAGGCTTCTTCCTAGGTTTTGGCCTTTCTAGGGAGTTTTTCCTAGCCACCGTGCTTCTGCACCTGCATTGCTTGCTGTTTGGGGTTTTAGGCTGGGTTTCTGTACAGCGCTTTGAGATATCAGATGATCTAAGATTGGCTATATAAATTGATTTGATCCATTTTTGTTGTTGTTGAAATAAGAAGAAAGGAGAGAAAACTTCAAACTTCTGTTCCCATTCACTTTTCCAATTGTAAACGAGTGAGATAGATCATGGAGCATGTGGAGGACGCATAGAAGTTCATGTGGATGGAGAAAGAAATGCATTGCTTTACACTGACCATCAGGGTGTACCCTGTCCATGCATACTAAATGACCGACATTGCATACTCTATGAATATGACTATGGTCTTGGGAGAGGTGAGCAGAGGAAACGTATGGCTTCATTCCAACAACCAATGTGAAACCAAAAACATACGTTCACACAACTTCCAAGGAACTAAATGTGCTAGCTGAGAGGGCTTGTCAGTACGTTGGGAGGCGGGCCATCTCTAGCAGGTGGACGTGGTTGGAGATGAGACAGCACACTTCCTGGTTGCAGATGTCCATATGTTTTTCCACTGCACACAATCTGTTGTGGTTGTCATGTATAAGTGCTGAAACCAACATCACAAATCCAAAAGTGACTTTGTCTCAGTGGCACCTTAGCAATATGATATGTTTTATTGCAACCCAAAACCAAGGGAATCAACCATATAACATTACTCACAATGTGCTTCAAATGTCAGTAAGAAGACGTCTGTGTGTCTGTTACCATAGGCCTCCGTGTAAATGTCAAGAAGCCCCTGCCTGCACCTCCCCTGCCCTCGCTCAGTGCCTTGAAAGATTAATTGTGGGTATTTAGTGACGAATGGAACATGTGTCAGGAATGACTGTGAATTACACACTGGCTCCCCAGTCAGCCCACAGGCCTAATTACCCAACACAGTGGCTACCATGGGAAGAGTTGCTACTGCTGCCTCTGATGCTACAGTTCTGCTGCTGGAGAAGGGAGAGATACTGGATAAGGAAAAACTGGAGGAACATACAGAGGAGATGCAAAGCTACAAATTGGCACATAAACAGTTTTGTTGACAGTTTATGTGGTGTAAATGTAAAGGATATTATAGTTTGATTAATTGATGTACTGTATGTGATCTACAAATCCAGTTATTAACACAGTTAACATGATAGTCTAATTGAATTGCAGTCTATTTACATAGATCCATCTAGAGGGAATATCCCGAATTAAAGTCAATGTTGACTAGTTCAAATGAGAGGGGTGATCGGGGTTCAGACTGAGGTGTGTTCGGCAACAGACTAACAGGTACCAGTGACAGGTTGGCCAGCCACAGTGGTTCCACAGGTCCAACATGAAGCCAATCTGTCTCTGTTTAAACCTCAGGACTTGGCCCTTCCCTAATCACCAGCATACTGCACCGCCTCACACAGGTCAAAGGCTCATTGGCCAATGGCCACACGTTCTATTTCTGGTTTCCCTTATGGCTGAAAAATCACATGCAAGTAAGATGCTGCCATATACTTTTTTAGTGCTAAATCTGGAAAAAGCAGTGTTTCCCACTGGGCACACCACGTCAATTCAATGTGGATAATTGGGTAATATTTGGTTGAGAATTTGATCAATGATATTACAATCTATATTCACCCACTCAAAATACCCAAAGTTTGTTGAATTTCCAATGCTTTAAAACATCTAAAAGCACAACCAAATTCCAATGAAAAAACAATGTCTTATTTTTGCTTTAGTTGTCATCCAAATGTTTATCACTGTGCTTTCAACCATTTAAAGGCACAGCAAAGATCAAATGGAAATACAATGTCAGATCTTTTTTTAAATGTATACAACAAATTCATGTGTTATTACTGTGCTTCATCTAATAGCAGAACCAAATGACCTGGATTGCAGTTGAGATTACATTTAAAAGTACATGGTGCAAGCGATCAATGCCCTTCGAGATTCTGCACAGATTATTACAGCAATTACTCTATAGCACTCTATAATACTCCGTGAACTGGTCATCTCTGTATACCCGTCGCAATACCCACTGGTTGATGCTTATTTAGAAAACCCTCTAAGCCTCACTCCCCCCTATCTGAGATACCCACTGCAGCCCTCATCCTCCACATACAATACCCATTCTGCTAGTCACATTATGTTAAAGGTCCCCAAAGCACACACATCCCTGGGTCGCTCCTCTTCAGTTCGCTGCAGCTGGAACGAGCATCAAAAAGCACTCAAACTGGACCGTTTTATCTCTATCTCCCGGGCTCCTGAGTGGCGCTGCTGTCTAAGGCTGCATCTCCGTGCTAGAGATGTCACTAAAGATGTCACTAAAGACACCCTGATTCAAATCCAGGCTGTATCATAACCGGCCGTGATTAGGAGTCCCATAGGGCGGCGCACAATTGGCCCAGCGTCGTCTGGGTTTGGCCGGCGTAGGCCGTCATTGTAAATAAGAATTTGTTCATAACTGGCTTGCCTAGTTACATAAAAAATGTAATTCATTCCAAGATTCAATCATGGACACTCTTACTGACAGTTGTGGCTGCTTTGTGTGATGTATTGTTGTCTCTACATTCTTGCCCTTTGTATGCTGTTGTCTCTGCCCAATAATGTTTGTACCATGTTTTGTGCTGCTGCCATGTTGTGTTGCTACCATGTTGTTGTCATGATGGGTTTTCATGTGTTGCTGCCATGCTGTTGTTGTCTTAGGTCTCTCTTTATGTAGTGTTGTGGTGTCCCTCTTGTTGTGATGTGTGTTTTGTCCTATATTTTCATTTTCATTTTTAATCCCAGCCCTCGCCCCCGCAGGAGGCCTTTTGCCCTTTGGTAGGCCGTCATTATAAATAAGAATGTGTTCTTAACTGACTTAAATAAACTAGTTAAATAAACGTTTAAACAAATGTAAAAAATGTTACAAATGAAGATCTTCACAGACCTGCAACCTATGCATGCTATTTTGAACATGCAGGCTTTGATTAAGAAGAAATGTATAGTTACAGTAACCTTGAAATGTTGTCATGGATGTGTTACTCATTTTAAGCTTGAATGTTACGTTAGTTTGTAAGATAGCCTTCACTTTAGGTTATCTACTGTATTACAACAGGAATATTGAATTGTGTTTGGTTGACAACACAACCAACTATCAACATTCAAAGGAGCTTGGATAGATCCATCTGTGCTACTGGCTTAATCCTATTCTTGAACTTTTCTTTGTGGTATTATTTGTGGTTGAGTTTTCTTTTTGGTTGAGGAGATGTGAATCCAACATATGATTTGTTACCTTGTCGACTAAATCAGTTGCACAGTTGAAACTATCCAAGCAGAAGATAAAATGTAGCTTTTTTTCCAATCCAATGAATTTTCAACATAGACTCCATGCGACAATACGTCGGCAAATTACGTGGAAATAACTTTGATTCAACCAGTTTCTGCCCAGTGGGTTATCTGCATTAGAATGTGTGCATGTTAAGTTTGAGATTTTCTTGATAAGAGTGAAAGTGAGGCTGCATGAAGATATAATCACAGCTAGATTGTCATCGCCCACGTGTTCTATTTTGAGGCATGGCAGTAGTTTGTAATTTCAGACTAAATGCTACTTTTCAGCTTTGAACGTTTAAGGAACTTAATAGACTGGGAAACGTCCAGTTGGTTCATATCTAAGAGCATGACATTTACTGATGTACTCCTACTGTATGTTTCAGATTTATGGAAGAATATATATTCATTTGTAATGTTTTGGATTTTTTTTTACATATTTTGTTAAATAGATTTTTAACACCTTTTGGCCCATTTTGGATATACTGAATCACATCTCCATTTTAAAGATGAAAGGTCAAATCAAATATAATTTTATTTGTCACGTACACAGGATACAGCAGTTATAAACAGTACAGTGAAATGCCTGTTTGTAAGCTCTTACTCAACAATGCAATAATACTAAGTCATATAAATAAAATACACACAAGAAATCAAATACAATAAAACAAGTACACATGAAAATATACACTACATACAAGGTCCATACCAGTACCAATGGTAAAAATAGATTTGTTGGTGTTCAGTCTTGTAGTGACACTATCACCTGTTTAGTGACCTGTTGGACTTATGGTTGTCCCCTTCCCTCTTCACTCTCCCAGCCACGTGTCCCAAAGCAGCTCCCTGGAGGAGGTTCGTCTGGACGGGGACAAGTTTGTACCTCCAGCCCCCCGCAAGGTGGAGATGAGACGAGATCCAGTCCTGGGCTTTGGCTTTGTGGCAGGCAGTGAGAAACCTGTGGTGGTCCGGTCAGTCACACCAGGTAAACATACCAGCCCACTTGTAAACCAATCATGTCACCATTAATAACCACAGCTTCACACATAGCCATTATCAACAGGAAGTAAGATGTATTACTGTATATCCAGTGGTGACCAGATGACAAAAGATGGCGACCAATCGGTGATGATAACCAATGAAAGGCCACATTTTATTTATAAACCATGCACTTCAGGGTACTTTATAAATTAGCCAACCTTACGCCTAAAGAGTACAATGAATCCAGAAAACAAAGAAGAATTACTAGCTAGAAACTTTGTAATTGGTACCACTGTGGTTCCCTGTGTCTTGGTAGGAGGTCCCTCTGAGGGCAGACTGACCCCAGGAGACGAGATCATCATGATTAACGATGAGCCGGTTAGCTCCGCCCCCAGGGAGAGGGTCATCGACCTCGTCAGGTACAGGAACTCAATGTCTCTAACATACATACAGTATCCCTGCTGAGTTTAGATGGGATTCATGTATGCACAGGAAGTCATTTGGACATTTCTTTCCTGAAACATTGTAATGTCAAGCTGTGTGTGCCTTGCCTTGCTGAGTCATTTCCATGGCTCGTGAGTCATGACAATAGACAGTAAATGTCTATATGAATGAGACCCCTGTTTTAATTGGTTAACTAACTAAAAAAAAAACCTGCAGTGAAGGATAATGCCATATGTATAGATTCAATGTCAATGCCAGAAATACCCAGATTGTGTGGGGTAATGGGGTAGAGTATTTTGCCCACGTTTGCACCATGCGGGTCCAACTACAGTGAGGGAAAAAAGTATTTGATCCCCTGCTGATTTTGTACGTTCGCCCACTGACAAAGAAATGATCAGTCTATAATTTTAATGGTAGGTTTATTTGACCAGTGAGAGACAGAATAACAATAAAAAAATCCAGAAAAACGCATGTCAAAAATGTTATAAATTGATTTGCATTTTATTGAGGGAAATAAGTATTTGACCCCCTCTCAATCAGAAAGATTTCTGGCTCCCAGTTGTCTTTTATACAGGTAACGAGCTGAGATTAGGAGCACACACTTAAAGGGAGTGCTCCTAATCTCAGTTTGTTACCTGTATAAAAGACACCTGTCCACAGAAGCAATCAATCAATCAGATTCCAAACTCTCCACCATGGCCAAGACCAAAGAGCTCTCCAAGGATGTCAGGGACAAGATTGTAGACCTACACAAGGCTGGAATAGGCTACAAGACCATCGCCAAGCAGCTTGGTGAGAAGGTGACAACAGTTGGTGCGATTATTCGCAAATGGAAGAAACACAAATGAACTGTCAATCTCCCTCGGCCTGGGGCTCCATGCCAGATCTCACCTCGTGGAGTTGCAATGATCATGAGAACGGTGAGGAATCAGCCCAGAACTACACGGGAGGATCTTGTCAATGATCTCAAGGCAGCTGGGACCATAGTCACCAAGAAAACAATTGGTAACACACTACGCTGTGAAGGACTGAAATCCTGCAGCGCCCGCAAGGTCCCTCTGCTCAAGAAAGCACATATACATGCCCGTCTGAAGTTTGCCAATGAACATCTGAATGATTCAGAGGACAACTGGGTGAAAGTGTTGTGGTCAGATGAGACCAAAATGGAGCTCTTTGGCATCAACTCAACTCGCCGTGTTTGGAGGAGGAGGAATGCTGCCTATGACCCCAAGAACACCATCCCCACCATCAAACATGGAGGTGGAAACATTATGCTTTGGGGGTGTTTTTCTGCTAAGGGGACAGGACAACTTTACTGCATCAAAGGGACGATGGACGGGGCCATGTACCGTCAAATCTTGGGTGAGAACCTCCTTCCCTCAGCCAGGGCATTGAAAATGGGTCGTGGATGGGTATTCCAGCATGACAATGACCCAAAACACACGACCAAGGCTCAAGAAGAAGCACATTAAGGTCCTGGAGTGGCCTAGCCAGTCTCCAGACCTTAATCCCATAGAAAATCTGCGGAGGGAGCTGAAGGTTCGAGTTGCCAAACGTCAGCCTCGAAACCTTAATGACTTGGAGAAGATCTGCAAAGAGGAGTGGGACAAAATCCCTCCTGAGATGTGTGCAAACCTGGTGGCCAACTACAAGAAATGTCTGACCTCTGTGATTGCCAACAAGGGTTTTGCCACCAAGTCATGTTTTGCAGAGGGGTCAAATACTTATTTCCCTCATTAAAATGCAAATCATTGTATAACATTTTTGACATGTGTTTTTCTGGATTTTTTTATTGTAATTCTGTCCCTCACTGTTCAAATAAACCTACCATTAAAATTATAGACTGATCATTTCTTTGTCAGTGGGCAAACGTACAAAATCAGCAGGGGATCAAATACTTTTTTTCCCTCACTGTATAAACCAGTGTGAATTATTTCCATGTGTCTTATTATATGCTTGACTCGGGCGAGTGAGTGAGTGGCTAAACGGCCATATGACCTACATGCTGTGGACTGTGGAGTGAGTCTGTACTGTAGATTAGTGCAGTGAAATATGTCCATAAGGAGTCCAGTCCATCACCGCTCCCCTGGCCTTGAGTCAGTGTGCTGGGCTCCATCTCAGCAGTAAACTACTGTTTCATTATAGGAGTAACAGCCAGGCTTGAGGCATGGCTAGAATAGACTGCTCATCTTGTTAGACCTTCTTCATGGGCTTACTTCAACAGTCATAATCTGCTCACTGTATAGGAGAAACAACGCCTGAATCACGCCTGATTAATCGACTTCCGCTGCACATGAATATGACATATTTTCCTTTTTAATCTACGGTATAATTATGTTTTCTTTGACTTGTTTGTGTTGTGTTCCTTCTCTGTAGGAGCTGCAAGGAATCCATTGTTTTGACAGTGGTTCAACCGTACCCAGTAAGGATCAATCATTCCATATTTAAAGGTTTCCATTGATAAAATTCAGAGCGAACTTCTGGGATATGAAGTTCAATGGACTGTGTGTCTGTTGACTCGGTGAATCCAAGAAAATCCGAGACATAAAAAGGTGGCCATATGTCTCTGCTGGCCTCAAAACAGGGAGGTAACTGCTTAGTGTTCGCCTGGCTAACTCACTGGGATTTCAGTCCAAACACTGAATACTGAAAGTTGTCCAAGTCCTCTCATGGTAGCATCAACCCCTAGCCTGAGACCCCAGATGAAACTCAACCTGCCACATTGACAGCTGTTAGCACCCGGGAGGACCATATGAGGATGGATAGAATGCCACAATAACAGCTACTGTGAATGTCGGTGATATTATGATTCATAAAATAGGTCAATGAGATGGATTTGCGCCGTCACCACCAAAATAGACAATGACTTGAATATCAAATAATCTGAATATCACCATGTAAATTCGAACTCTGGCAGAAATCATTTTGTGTTGTATCCTGGCTTTAGGTAGCATATTTCAGACTTCAACTCAACAACAATGGTTTATATATGACAAAAGTAGCAATTACATCCAGAAAGACCGCACAGAACTTGTAAAACATGTTACATTTCATATTTTCACACCCAGCTCTGAAAATTATATAATTTGAGCATTCATTTCTTCTAATTATATTTTCCTGTATGAAGACTATCTCAAGGGAAATAGCCTGATGTGTTATTCTACTGGAAAGGGCCTCAACTTGAGAAGAAGCTCATCTTGAAAATGTCTTCGGTTTGCAGAAAAAAAACAGATAGAGAGAGCTCCAGAATCCCATGAGATGCATGCAGAACCGGCTCTTCTAATTCAACCTTTAATTGTTCTCACTTATCAGACATAGCTGTGCTGTGACTCAATGACACAGACCTTCCACTACAAGCCCTTATAGCATCTCTAATCATATTCATGTATTACAATATGGGGAATTGAAAGTGAAAACACTAGTGTTAACGGTAGTGGGATGAGGATGAGATAGTGTAAATGGAACATTCTTCTTCTCCCGCCACGGGGGAATGGCTGATTGGTTGTGGCTTCTCTGAAGGGGTGGACCTGTTGCCAACTGTGTTTTTTATTCAACCCCCCCCCCCCCCCCCCCCCAGTCTCCCAAATCTGCCTTCATCAGTGCAGCCAAGAAGGCCAAGTTAAAGTCTAATCCAGTGAAAGTCCGCTTTGCAGAGGAGGTCATCATTAATGGACAGGTCCCAGTAAGTACAACAGTAGTGTTCTACAACCCTACATCACACTCTGCCTCATATTATTGTATACCAATGTTTTCCAAAAGGTAAAAGTATGCACCTATGATATTGACCTTGAATCTACTAATATTGCAAAATATCTTGGACTGTTAAGCTGTATTGTCGTGTTCTTCTTTCCATTGCCTTTACTTGCCATTACACATTGTTCTCATTATATTAAAACAAATATGTTTAGGTGCAGGGAAATGTGTTGTTTTACAGGGTCAGACATAATAGTGCAACACCCCTGGAGAAAATTGGGGCTAAGTACCTTGCTCAAAGGCACATTGACAGATTTTTCACCTTTATCAGCTTGGGTATTTGAACCATCAACCATTCGGTTGCTGGCCCAACCCGCTAACCGCTAACCGCTAGGCTACCTGCCACTATGTACCCCTCTAAACATTTACTGTGACCATTTAACAGTGTATCGTAGCCTACAGATCAATTAAAAGGCTGTAATTATCACCATTTTCTTCTCATTTACAGGAATCTGTGAAGGACAACTCTCTACTCTTCATGCCAAATGTTCTGAAGGTGTACCTGGAGAACGGACAGACCAAATCCTTCAAGTTTGACAGTAACACATCCATTAAGGTACAGCAGTACACCCTGCCCTTCACTAAGACATCTTAATGGGGACATTGATAAAAAATGATTTTTCAATTGAACCTTACATCATTCATAGGCCACTTACAGAACAGCTAATTTCTTTGATCACTGTAGCATACCATATTATCTTTACTTATGATTCAGCAAGTGTCCAAATGTGCGTTACACACAGCACTCCTACAAAGGCAAGTGAGCTGTAACTTCATTTAAGTGTTATGCACGAAGAAGTAGGCCCGCACTTTTTTCTCATGGTATTTCTACACAAAACATCTCCAAAGTATGCTGTTTAATCTGTGTCATTGTACGTAATGCAGCTGACATTTAAAGTCAAGTTACGCACTGTATATTTGTGATTATGAATGTGAAAAATCCTCAATTTTGAATAGGTTTTATTGAGAGAAAAAACATTTATTTTCCATCATCTTTCTAGGATAGGCAGTATTCCATAATCAAATTGTTTGCTTAAGAATTTATACATTTTTTAGCTACACCTACAGTATCTGTAATGCAAATGAGGGCTTTACACAGCTTTTCTCCTCTCCTCTCTTCACACCTCAGTCCCTCACACGGTGGTCCCCTACGCTGCAGCCCTGCTGTGCACGTTCCTGGCACCTGCCATATTAATAACGAATGTCTCTTCTGTCTGTGTGAAAGGATGTCATCTTGACCCTGCAAGAGAAGCTCTCCGTTAAGAGTATTGAACACTTCTCGCTGATGCTGGAGCACAGAAACGAGGGCTCGGCCAGCAAACTCATGATCCTCCACGAGCAGGAGATGTTAACTCAGGTGAGGCGTTGTGGGGTTAACTACAGTGGGGTGAGCAGCCTCACACCCGGGTAGACGACATATAGACAATATTAGGCCCTCATTCAGTTACAGTGCAATCAAATATGACCCACGTTCATTCATAGCAAGTGGGAATTGGGTGGTGGTGGGCATGTGATTAAATTATTTTATGTGAACAGGATGTCATAGGTAACGTAGAGCACAATGCAGACCCTCCATAAGACAGACTGTAGATAGAAATGATACATTTACATTTTAGTCATTTAGCAGACACTCTTATCCAGAGCGACTTACAGTAGTGAATGCATACATTTCAATTCATTTCATACATTTTTATTTTCTCGTACTGGCCCCCCGTGGGAATCGAACCCACAACCCTGGCGTTGCAAACACCATTGCAAACACCATGCTCTACCAACTAAGCCACAGGGAGGCTGATCATAATGGGGCTGGAATATTGTTTTACACCTTTTGCCCATTGTTGTTTTATGTATTTTATTATTATCATTATGGTTTATACATTTTTGTAACATTGATGTTGTTTCTGTATGTATACAAATTAGGATATATATTTTAAGACTATTTTGTACGTTTGTGATTTAAAAAATAAATAAATGTTGCAGTGATTTTTAATTCATTATTCATTATTCGTGACATTTCATCACTAAATGTTAATTCCGTGGCCTCGCCTGTTGTCCTAGGTGACACAGAGACCAGGGGCACACAAGATGAAATGCTTCTTCCGCATCAGCTTTGTCCCAAAGGACCCCGTTGACCTGCTCAGGAGAGATGCAGTCGCATTTGAATACCTCTATGTTCAGGTGATTCACAGCACATGGAAGACAACACTGGCTGATTAACAAGTTATTATGTTGATTGTGTAATCAACATTTTTGTATGATATTCATTGATAAGCATTTGGTAAGATTTCATATAGAAACATTAGCTCAGAAAAATGTAAATTACCTAGTGTTGACTTGGAGCCCAACACACTAACTGCATTATGGTCAGCAACAATAGTCCAACCAGTTTAACCTTCTCTCCTCCTCTCTTCCTCTCGTCTCCTTTCCTCCTCTCTTCATTCAGAGCTGTAATGACGTGGTGCTGGAGCGATTTGGGTCAGAGCTGAAATACGACACGGCCCTGCGTCTGGCTGCCCTGCAGATGTACATCCTCACCATCAACACCAAGCAGTCACAGAAAGTCTCGCTCAAATACATTGAGTGAGTGGCTTGTGTTTTCTCTGTAGCTCAGTAAGTAGAGCATGGCGCTTGCAACGCTAGAATAGTAGGATCGATTCCCCGGACCACCAATAGGCTACATAACATGTATGCGTGCAAGTTGCTTTGAATAAAAGCGTCTGCTAAATGGCATATAATATAACACTGCTGCACCACCACCAAGTCAGTATGGACTAGGTCCAGTGTCTGGTCTGGTCCCCTAAAGTTCACACATGTCCCTGCATCTTCTCACATGTTCCATCTGGCAGCACGTTGTTATGAGGGCTTTTTACGCCCTTACACCATCAGACTCTCAACACTTACTCAGTTACTTGAGAATAATCTGAAAAGAATAAATCGCATCCACGTCAGATTAACTAATGATATCCATGTCAGCTACAGTAACGATTTTCCCCCTGATTGTTATGTCGTAAATACCACAGGTAATTCATATGGATGTTGATTATAATCGATCACCTGTTGGTTAATCAACAAATCCTCTCTTTATAAAGGGATTGATGTTCGCTGAAGGAATGTATTCTGCTGTTCTATTATGTTGTACATAAAACTTATGTTACCAGTGTTTCTTGCTCTACAGGAAGGAGTGGGGTTTGGCACTGTTTCTCCCTCCTGCAGTACTGTCCAGCATGAAAGAGAAGAACATCAAGAAAGCCCTAACACACATTCTCAAAACCAACCAGAATCTGGTACCTCCTGGAAAAAAGGTACCTTTATTCCCCCTCCCTCTATCTCTCTTGTATCATAAATTGTCGTGCTCTCGTAAATTTTCCCGCTGTTAGATAATGTAACGCGTCAATGTGACTAATCACAGCGCCAGTTTCATTGTAAAAGAAATCCCCTGTGCACAATCATATTGTCAATAGCCTAAATTGCTCATGTTCTCTTTCAGCTGTCAGCATTACAGGCCAAGGTCCACTATCTGAAGTATCTCAGTGACCTGAGACTGTACGGAGGACGGGTTTTTAAATCTATACTGCTGGTAAAAAACAAACTCTTTTTTTCTGAGCGCAAACTATTTGAATAACAAGACACAAAATATCAGAATATCATATCTCATTAACGAGTTCATGTGTATTGTGTTTCAATTGTTTCCCCTCTGCTCAATGCCCACAGCAAGGAGAGAAGCACACAGAGGTAACCCTTCTAGTTGGTCCAAGGTATGGCATCAGTCATGTGATCAACACCAAGACTAACCTGGTTGCGCTGCTGGCGGACTTCAGCCACGTCAACCGCATCGAGATGTACACAGAGGATGAGAAGAACGTCAGGGTAGAGCTACATGTTCTGGATGTGAAGGTGAAATCAAACATATCTTCAAAAGGGACTGAATGTGATATGATCATGACGATCAATGCAATGAGTTGACATCTAACCTGATTTAATAAGCTATATAATAGCTTTTCAGCAATAACATTATACAAGGAAATGAATGCTCGATGAGAACATTGTGTTAATGTGTTAATGTGTTCGTTGTCGTCCTCTTATCTCCCTGTTCTCCAGCCCATCACTCTGCTAATGGAGTCCACTGATGCGATGAATCTGGCCTGTTTGACTGCTGGATACTACAGACTACTAGTGGACTCTCGCCGTTCCATCTTCAACATGGCAAAAACAGGGAACGCAGACACCGGTGAGTCTAGAATCTAAACAGTTCAGTTGTTTTCAAAAGCCAACAATACTGTAAGTTGATATATTAGCATCACTGCTATTATAGAAACGTGATTATCAACCGCTGTTTGGTTCCTTCTCAGGCCATGACTGCAGAGTAAAGCAGAACTATCAGGCTATAGAGTGGGCGTACAGCACCTCCTTTAGAGGGTGTGAGGAGCACCAGCACCACAACAACCAGCGCTGTACGTCCAGGGAGCACTCCTCTAACAGAGACTCAGACTGCATGGACCATGGGAGGAGTGAGAGTGACATGTCCCCCGTCTATATCACTGAGATCCAGCAGCCGCCCCAGAACAACATGCACATGGCAGAGAGGGTAGATACCAGAGGGGGGACCAGAGGCCCAACACACCCCCAGCCCTACCTCTGTGCCCCCAGACCCAAAGCCCAGGACTCCCCCCGCAGTGCCAAGGTCTCCTTCATCTTCGGGGATCCACCGTTAGACAGTGTGAACCCCCAGAACCTTGGCTACCAGAGGCTGATGGACGAAGTCCCAGAGGTTCTACATGACAACAGCCCCATGTATGAGCGACTGGAGGAGGACTACAAGAGCAAGGATCCCATGGGGATGGACGGGGAGGGCTATCCGTACGGCGCCAAAATCTTCGGCAACACCGAGTGCATTGAGGAGCCGCTGCTGCACGACATCTGCTACGCCGACACCACGGACGCCGATGAGGACGAGGATGACATCAGCTGCGAGGAGGACATGGGGCTGATGGGGGATCTGGACAAGGCCACGTTCCTCTCGCTCTCGGGGTCCAGCGATGACATCATCGACCTGACCTCCCTGCCCCCGCCGCCAGAGGGTAAAGATGAGGAGGATAACGAGGATGTATTGCTTCACTCCCTCAACTTGGCCATCGCAGCCCCACCCCCAGGCTTTAGGGACAGCTCTGATGAGGATGAGCAGCACGGAGGGGCCCAGGGGCATGTCAGAAAGGGCCAGGGGCCCTGTGACGATATCCCTGTATCCCTCATAGACTCAGTCCCCACACAGGGGGAGGAGGGCCCAGAGGTGGAGGGGGCCCTGGACGATGCTGTGGTGTCCACCTTACAGGCACTGGAGGCCCTTGCGGCTTCTGAGGAGCAGAGCCCACACCCACAGTCAGAAAATAGCACAGGTTCTTCTTCTTACACTATTGTAACGTTTATTCATTAACACCATGCGGATGTTCCAGCCATTAACTTTTAGATTTGTTGTTGTTGATTTTTCAATAAAAAAAAAACATTTTATTCAATGTTTCCATTTAGTGTGCGCATTGTTTCATTCGTTTTGAACATAAAACATTTCCTGTACTTCACTCATTTTTGGTTCCAGTCCTTTTTTGGTTGTTTTGTTGTTTTGTGGATCATTTCTCTTTTTTTTATCATTTATGATCAGTCGCACAAATGTGTTTCAACTCAGAGCTTTCATACTCTTTGTACCAATGAATTGTGTGCTTTTTTATAATATCTCTAAGATGCCTCAGGTAAAATGTGTTAACAAAATGTCTGTCTCTCTGTGGCACACAGGTGTAGAAATATCAAGGGCCTTTAGCCCCGAGTCCTCATCGGACTCTGGCAACGAAACTAACTCCTCAGAGATGACGGAGAGTTCAGAGCTGGTCGCTGCCCAGAAACTCTCTGAAACCCATCTGAGACTCTATGTGGCCACTGCTGAGGGCTACCACACTCTGACTGAGGAGAAAACAGAGTTTCCCATAACACCTTGTGAAGGAAAGGTCGCCCTGGCCATAAAGCAGAAACCTCAGGAGACCTGGGAGGGGGGGGAGGAGGAGGAGGAGGGGGCCAAGTCCTCAGCTGTGTCCTCCACCCAGATCCTCCACTCAGATGGGGGAGAGATGGAGCCAGAGACCATGGAGACCAAGTCCCTCACCGACTATTTCAACAAACTGCACATGGGCTCTGTGATGAGAAAGCAGCCAGGGAAGCCGAGTGACACTGAGGGCAGGATTCAGGGAGATAACGATGACTCAACAGAAAAACGACACAGCAACATCCAGAACTCAAATAGAGGGGACCCACCCAAATATAATTCAGACCCACCCAAATATAATGCTATTCTAAGGGAACCTCCATACATGAACCAATTCGAATTGGGGCGAACACCCTATCCGTATCGAGAGAAGCCCCCAAGATATCACCAGCCTCCTGAAAACAAAATGGCAGACAATCTTTCCCCAGACTGTGTGAGTGATTCACAAGCCTTGCACTCTGATAGGGGAACAATTAAGGGAGATAAGCAGGACTCAAATGAGAGAAGCCTGCGGTTAGACTCTCATTCCCGCTCCCCCGCCAAAGTCCCCCACAGTACTGAGGAAGCCAATTTACCCAGCAGCGACCCACAGCAGCAGCAGACGAGGGTCCCCTCAGCCGAGCAGGATGTTACACGGTTACACGAGTATCACCTGAGTAAGCGCATGTCATTGTTACAGGGCAGCGAGGGCATCCACTCCCTCCAGAGCTCCCAGTGCTCCTCCATAGATGCTGGCTGCAGTTCAGGAAGCAGTAGCTGTGTCACTCCCATGGACTCTCCCCTCTGCACTGGAGAAAACATGCATCTGCTCTCAGAGTCTTCCCTCAAGGGGCTGGGCTATATTAGTGGGGAGGAGAAGGCCTATGGCACCCAAGGCCAGGGGACACAGCAGGGCAAGGCTAGACATCAGACCATAGATCCCACCTTGCTGAGGAAGATCCACGCAGCCACCAGTGCCGAGCCTGGATTCGGTACCATACGAGGAGATGGCTGCCACCGGATGCCCAAGATAAAAGAAACCACAGGTACAACTAAATAGAGCGGTCTTTTCCTTTGACGTCTGTACGCTTAAATGGTAAACACGATTCCAGGAGCACATTGAGGCTGTTGATAAATTATTCACTAGCTGGGGATTAGGATATGCATCATGATGTCAGAGTAGCATTATCCATTCAGACAGAAAGACAATAACAAGCATGTCACTAGCTAAGGACATGCAACAGTGCATACATGTGTAGAGGATGTGATAGGTATAAGAAATACTGCTGTGTACTGGTTCATCATGTAACACTTGCTGCACAGAGATCTGATAAAAGTGCTGAAATGCACCTTTATTCTATTTTACCCCACTCTCTGTTATGAAAGGACAATTAGAGCAACATTTTACTAAAAAGTCCTCTAATGAAAACAGGAAAGGGTTAGAGATCAAAGCAAATCACCATGTTGTCAGGGAGATGCTTAACGATTCTATTTGATTTTCTCCTCCCCCTAGTGTAGCTTGCACCCAGCTCGAGACGGCTGCAGGGGAAGACTCCTCCTCTGCTCTCTCCAACGAGGTCAACGCCGCCGCCACCACCACCTCACCACCATCATTAACCAGTAGCAGCAGCACAGAGTCCAGTGTGCCCAGTGCCACAAAGCAGCAGGGGTGCCCCTGCACTGAGCCCATCCCATGCCGCGCCCAGGCTTTCCCTTCAAGCTTATACCCATGTGACCCTATTACAGGCAGCCTCAGGAAGCCACCGCAGCAAAGGGGTCGGATGCTGAGAAGGAGCTGGAGCAGCATCACGCCGGGCTCTAGGAGCCTCGAAGCGCTGTTGGAGAAAACCAAAGCCACGCTGAGTGGGAGGAGTGCCCAGACAGTCCATTCACCCGACGACCCCTCCAAGCCACAGAGGAGATTTGCTTTTTCCAAGACACTTTCCAAGAGCTTGTCCCAGGGATCAGTATGGTCCGTTAGATCAGTTAGCTCTCAGTCCTCTGGCAGGAGGCTCTTCAGAGGCGCCTCTATCATGCTGCCAGCGTCATTGGATGCCAAGCAGCTCCAAGCCGTGCCACCACCCAGACTGGACAGCAGCACCTGGATGAGGTGCCATGGGCCCTTCACACACTGCTTCCCCAAGAGGAAGACCAACACTGATGATGATGATGACGATGAAGTCGGAGGTGGAGCAGGAGAAAGCCCCACCTCCCAGCCATTCTCTGGGGGTCAGAAGGCACAGTCACTCCCTACCAGCCCCAGTGTTGACGCAGAGAACATAGTGTCTTTGTACGCCTCTGGATCTGAACCCTCCGCTGTGGCTGAACAGCTCAACATGGCCAGTGGTGTGACTGTGAGCGGCATGAGCCTGGGAGCAAAGCTGAGCCGTGTGAACTTACTGAAGGGAAAGACCTACACCCTCCCCCAGGGGTTCTCAGAAGCACAGAGAGATGCCCTGGATATGATGTGCCTGGTGCGCTCCGGTGTATGCCAGGGAGGTGGCCAGAGGTCAGAGGTCAGTGAGTCCAACCTGTGGAGGTTCAGTCAGCTGCTCTCCATGGAGGCCCTAGAGCTGGGCAGCGCCTGCAATCACATGGCCCTGGTGCAAGGCAGCCCCCAGGACACCCTACTCACCCTGACTCACAGTTTCCACACGGTCTGTTGCTTAACACAGGCCTGCATGTCACTGGTGGAGGGCTTGAGCCCTGAGAGCCGGCAGCGCGAGGTGGTAGCCAAGGTGGACGAGGTCGTCATGAACTATGTGTGTCTGCTCCAGGCTGCTGAAACGGCTTTGGATAGTTCCCCCGATGACCAAAGTGTGAATGCATTGACACGTCACTCCACCACCATGTGTGCTATCGTCAACAGACTGAGTCACTCACTCACAACACTCTACAAGTAAACATAACACGGTTATGATTAGCGATTTCAAAGCCATACATAAGAGACATGGGTTTATTCGACCCAAACCAATGTGAACTGCTGTGACAAAACCTTGCCTTGTGTATATTTTGTTTGATATGTAAAGTCAAATAAATTCTATTAATCATGATGACACTTTTAAAAGTGGTTATATTCAGGCCTCTGAGAAGAAGAATATGAACCTAAGGGTATATAAACTGATATTACTTGATAAGTACACTTTTACAAATTGATAATCACCTTTTGGGGTGTAATGTGTAGATGAACCACCAATAGGTCCGCCTTTTATTTGTATGAATTAACATTAATTATGTTACACATGATACATATTATGTGACAAAGAACTCTAGACAAATCACTGCGCAAGACAAGAAATTATATTATATGATACAGTCCCTGACGTCAGTATTTTTCATTTGCTGAATCCAACATAGTTTATGAATCTTTGCACATGTTCACTGAGTACTTTCCTCTTATTTTTGCCAGCACTACCATGACATATTAAAAGTAAAAAATGTTGCAACCTGAAGTTGATTATTGTCTCCTTTATTGCTCTCATAACGATTGTTATACAAAGTAAAGGTCCATTTCAATTATCAATTAAAAAAGCATTATTGTTCTCTAAAGCCAAGTAATTTTCTGCTTACAGTGAGCGGGGCTTTCTCCTGCTTTCTCTAAAACCTATTTGTCACAAAAATTGCATAATTTAATCCAAAAACACTCCTGGACCATGTTTGGTTGTATTAAATAATGTTTGATTATTTACTGTTTTACCATTTACTCAGTTCAGGGTGATGATCATGCATTTTGCATTAATGATGATGGACTGTCTAAGTTTGAAAGCCGGAGAGTATGTCTGCATAATGCATAATCTGCAGAGTAACCTTGCTTGAAGGCACAGGCTGTACAGGTTATCGTCACAGCTACTAGCTAATGTCCCAACTGTCCCTATGTTTCTCTGAACTGAGGTTTCACTTTTATTTACAGAAAAGAAGTGGCATTTATTTATGTACGCCAAAGTAAGCCAGGCTTCCCTCAAAAAATTTGCTACAAAAAAATATACTAAATAATTGTTCTTTCATGTCTCTGTGTTTTCATAAATGTCCTTCAATTCGCAAGAGGCTGAATGTATCTCACCGGAGAAAGCATCCGAGCGAAGGAAACAGCGCCCCTCTATCTCAGTAGGTGTTGCCCATCTATCTGATGCTGTCTGATCAAAAATAGTGTGATCTTGTTGCCGCCCCTAGCATTGAATGCAAGGGCAGCAAGCGAGCATTTGGCCTCCCTTGATAATAATAATAAAAAAGAATAGCCATACTGAGTGAGCTCAAATGTGAAGGGTCCTGGCGCACCCAAAAAAAGTGTCAAAGGAAGCCAGATTGGATATGGCTACACACCTATCACATCACATCAGAAGCCAAACGTCATTGACAGAAAAATTGTTGCATCTCGTTGTTGTGTTGTTGTCCTCCAGTGGCTAGCTAGCAATTTCCTAAATTAGCCATGGATAGAAATAGGGATTTGGACTTGTGGTTATACATAATTCTCCATACTGGTCAATGATTATAACAGCGATTCTATACCAACCATAAATACAGACATAGTGCTCCTGGCCTGAGAGTAGGGAAGTTCAACATATAGCTAGATGTAGTAGGCTAATGTCAATTAACTGGCCTGGCTTTTCGTTGCCCATGAAAAGAAATTAGGCTAGCGAGCAAACATTTTACTGTTAGCCAGGTAGCCTAAAAGTGTGTACTGAACGACAGAGTCATAGATCATTTAAATCAAATCAAATTTTATTAGTCACATGCTCCGAATACAACAGGTGTAGACCTTACAGTGAAATGCTTACTTACGAGCCCCTAACCAACAATGCAGTTAAAAAAAATATTGATAAGAAATAAAAGTAACAAGTAACTAAAGAGCAGCAGTAAAAAACTATTGTGAGACTATATACAGGGGGGTACCGGTAGAGAGGCAATGTGCGGGGTTACAGGTTAGTTGAGGTAATATGTACATGTAGGTAGAGTTATTAAAGTGATTATGCATAGATGATAACAACAGAGAGTAGCAGCGGTGTAAAAGAGTGGCGGGGGGGTAGCCATAGTCTGCAAATAGTCTGGGTAGTCTGGGTAGCCATTTGATTAGGTGATCAGGAGTCTTATGTCTTGGGGGTAGAAGCTGTTTAGAAGCCTCTTAGACCTAGACTTGGCGCTCCGGTTCCGCTTGCCGTGCGGTAGCAGAGAGAACAGTCTATGACTAGGGTGGCTGGAGTCTTTGACAATTTTTAGGGCCTTCCTCTGACACCGCCTGGTATAGAGGTCCTGGATGGCAGGAAGCTTGGCCCAAGTGATGTCCTGGGCCTTGCCTTGTGGTCGGAGGCTGAGCAGTTGCCATACCAGGCAGCTGCCATACCAGGCAGTGATGCAACCCATCAGGATGCTCTCGATGGTGCAGCTGTAGAACCTTTTGAGGATCTGAGAACCCATGCCAAATCTTTTCAGTCTCCTGAGGGGGAATAGGTTTTGTCGTGCCCTCTTCATGACTGTCTTGGTGCGTTTGGACCATGTTAGTTCGTTGGTGATGTGGACACCAAGGAACTTGAAGCTCTCAACCTGCTCCACTGCAGCCCTGTCGATGAGAATAGGGGCGTGCTTGGTCCTCTTTTTCCTGTAGTCCACAATCATCTCCTTATTCTTCACGTTGAGGGAAAGGTTGTTGCCCTGGCACCACACGGCCAGGTTTCTGACCTCCTCCCTATAGGCTGTCTCGTCGTTGTCGGTGATCAGGCCTACCACTGTTGTGTCATCGGCAAACTTAATGATGGTGTTGGAGTCGTGCCTGGCCGTGCAGTCATGAGTGAACAGGGAGTACAGGAGGGGACTGAGCACGCACCCCTGAGAGAACCCTGTGTTGAGGATCAGTGTGGCGGATGTGTTGTTACCTACCTTTACTACCTGGGGGCGGCCTGTCAGGAAGTCCAGGATCCAGTTGCAGAGGGAGGTGTTTAGGCAACATGAAAGAGGATGACATTGGCGTTTCTCTACAAGTAGGGTGAGTCAACATGTTTTTTGTACTTGCACGCACACACACCACACACACACACACACACACACACACACACACACACACACACACACACACACACACACACACACACACAGAAATCAGTATCATGGACAGCCAAATATTTAGCTTACATTGACTGGACTAAATAGTTGTTGGTACCTTTTAGTTGTTACTGTATTATTAGATGATGTTGAAATGTTGAATTTGAAATGGTGCTGGAATAGTGGAGGCAGTGCCTGTTTTCTTTGCGACTTGCGGTAACTCTCCGTGGTTCTAAATCAATAGTTGTTTAATAGTCTAAAAATGTCGGAAATAATATTAACTTGTTTGACAATGATGTAGGTCATGTAACGGTTTGTTACATGCAAAATATTTTGTGGAGTTCACAGGACAGATGTTGCTCTTCAGTTTTGTGATGGAACAAAGGTGTGGTTGAATTTATTCTGCCACTGTGTCTTCTTATTGTCTCGGCCTATATATCACGGTGTCGCAATTATCACAACACATAGGTTGTAATATGGCTTTTTTTTCCTGGCATGGTTTCAGCAGTGATTTTACCCACGCACCACTATTGCAAAAACGTTTGACCTAATACTGTGTTAAAGTGACATTATTTACAGTGGCATTGTTTCAAGTCGCTAGTGATCCATTTATTAAAGTGGCCAGTGATTGGGTCTCAATGTAGGCAGCAGCCTCTCTGAGTTAGTGATTGCTGTTTAGCAGTCTGATAGCCTTGAGATGTTTTTCAAGCTGTTTTTCAGTCTCTCGATCCCAGCTTTGATGCACCTGTACTGACCTCGCCTTCTGGATGGTAGCGGTGTGAACAGGCAGTGGCTCGGGTGGTTGTTGTCCTTGATGATCTTTTTAGCCTTCCTGTGACATTGGATGCTGTAGGTGTCATGGAGGGCAGGTAGTTTGCCCCCGGTGATGCACTGTGCAGACTGCACCACCCTCTGGAGAGCCTTGTGGTTGAGGGAGTTGTAGTTGTCGTACCAGTCTGTGATACAGCCCGACAGGATGCTCTTGATTGTGCTTCTGTAAAAGTTTGTCAGGGTTTTGGATGACAAGCCACATTTCTTCAGCCTCCTGAGGTTGAAGAGGCGCTGTTATGTCTTCTTCACGACACTGTCTGTGTGGGTGGACCATTTCAGTTTGTCTGTGATGTGTACACCGCTGAGGAACTTAAAACTTTCCACCTTCTCCACTGCTGTCCATTCGATGTGGTTAGGGGGTGCTGGACAACCAAATTGAAGTCAAATTGATTGATGAAATCGAAGTGTGTCAGCTGTATGGTGATTTACGATTCATAACTTACATTTTACCAGTACTACCAGTAGTAGTAGGCCAACCGATAACACCACAATGTAATGTGTTTGAAGTGATGATGCGCCGCCGAGAACAGCTAGCATGTCCAGCAAAGTACATCGCCAGTGGCACGCACACACTTCATGCAGATTAGCAGGTGGGGGCTTTTTGTGGCTAACAGACGAGACAATCGAAGGAGTATGCGGTGAGCAAAGTACTGGGCTCGAATTTAGTCACGCTTACTCTATATAGATAGATGCTTCTAATTGTGCATGTTATAAACCAACAAAATTCAAATGGCACTCGCACATCTGAGCAATCTTTTTTGCAGGTGCATGGTAACAGTTGAACAAGTAGAAGAAAAAGGAAACCGCACACTGCTCTTGATAGTATCACTGATCTTTAATAAGCTTACGTATCGGCCTCACGGCGTTCGTCAGAGCTTTTGTGAGTTTTTTTTTAAATGAAAGAGATTCTAGGCCCAAATTTCACAGCCATAGACAACACGATCAATCAGTCCATTGGGAAATACAGAGACTTTCTACAAGCAACAAAGATCAATAAATATCAACGAGACACAGAGGACTACCAGCTCAACCAGGTGTACGCATGGGAAGGCCCAAGGACAGGAGCACGGAGAGGCCGACGTAGGGACGCACCACTGATCAGGGGACGCAGATACGCAGAAGTGGGAGGACATGGAAACTTGGACACAGAGGCATCCACTGAGAGCGAATTCCCTACAGAGAGCGTCTCCAGCTACCATTGCACACAGTCTGTTTTTTTAGCCCTGGAAGCAACACAAGGCTCCACGAAAGAAAATAAACGATGTAGGAGAGACAAGCGGTCGAAGAGGGGACCAGAAACACAGGCCGTGGACACGGAGCTAAAGCAGGACTCAGTAATTAACCTCTCCAAAAAAGACCTTACTGACGCGCAAGTCTCAGTCTTATCTAAGGGCCTCTCTTTCGTACCTACATGCAGATAAACCATTCGATACGAAAGTAGATCTGTTTAAATTCTTTCGCAAATTTAATTTAAGCATGTGTTTTCTCAAAGCACTGTTTTGGGCCTAGAAACAGATCAAAGAACTGGTACCCATTTTAAGCCCAAAAGCAAATTCTGTCCTATGGTTAACAAGTCCTCGATTAATACCTATTGTAGGTTAGTCGAACAAGAAGCCATGTCAGTATATACGAGACAAACAAACCACATTCAGAAGAATCTCACTAGAACAGAAGAACAGGCACTTAATGAATTATGTCACAACTTCCGCCGAAGTCGGTTCCTCTCCTTGTTCGGGCGGCGTTCGGCGGTCGGCGTTACCGGTCTTCTAGTCATCGCCGATCCACCTTTCATTGTCCATTTGTTTTGTCTTGTTTACCCACACACCTGGTTTACATCCCCTCATTACTTGACGTGTATATAACCCCCTGTTCCCCCCATGTCTATGTGTGGAATTGTTTGTTGTAAAGTGTATGTGCACTTCTGATTGGTTGTAACGGGTTATTTCAACACATATTTTGTTGTTCTGGGTGCCGTTGGTTTTGCCTCATGAAACTTGCTCACAATTTGGGAGACAGAGATACTAAGGAATATCCACCAACAAACTTTATTCTAGAGCAGGCTGAATATGTTTTGACGTTTAACTATTTCAGGTTTGATGATGAATACTACCTCCAAACGAATGGAACATTGATGGGCTCCACATTCGCTCCGAGCTATGCTAAACTTTATGTGGGTCTTTTTGAAGAACGTTTTGTTAATAATGAAAACGAAAATACATTTTTGAATAAAGTCCTGAAGTGGTATCGATATATTGACGACATTTTTTTGCATATGGGAAGGAACGGGAGAAGAGCTGTCAGACTTTATGCCATTACTCAGTGACATTGACCTCAATCTCAAATTCACCATTGACTGTGACACTAAACGTGTTCATTACCTCGATATGTGGATTGAGAAATCAAATGGAACCCTGTTAACAACTCTGTATAGAAAAGAAACGGACAGAAATACTCGATTACAGGGGGACAGCTTCCATCCCGAGCCATTAAAAAGAGGACTTCCAAGAAGCCAGTTTTTTCAGACTGCGCCGTATATGCCAGTCCACAGAGGATTATCTAGAAAAAGCAGCAGAGATGCGCATTAGGTTTCTAAGAAGAGGCTATTCGCCACAATGTGTGGATAAAGCTCTTAAAACCTGTTGAGGCCAGGGGGCAGGATCTTATCCCGGTATTGGGATTCATTGTCATGTGACCATGGCGGGGAATTCAAAACTGCAAGAGTAATCATTTCAAATAATCAAATAATCAACTATTTTCCTCCATTTGAAAGATATATCTCCTAAATCTAACCACGCTGTCCGATTTTCAGAGGCTTTACGGAGAATGCATAAAGTTAGGTTATGTGAGGAGAGTACATTGACAATAGCTGCGTGTAATGTTTAGCCAATTCAAAGAAGGGCATCAACAGACAGAAAACTAGCTAGAATTATGCACTTACCTTTGACAATCTGCATCAGATGACACTCATAGGACATTATGTTAGACAATACATGCATTTTTAGTTCCATCAAGTTCATATTTATATCCAAAAACAGCATTTACAGTCGCGGTGAAATTCAGAATTTTTTTCGGCTCGAATGCTCCCAGTGAATCCAGCATTACAAATCACGGAATTACTATTCGAAAACATTGGTAAATTATAATATTGTCATTCAAAGAATAATATATTATCATCTCGTAATTGCTACCGAATGGCCAGATCTCAAAATAACTTTACTGGGAAATCACATTTTGCTATAAACTGGGTACTATGCTAACAACATAAGCTAAGCTATAAGCTATGCTAAGCTAAGCTATACCGTTAGCATTAGCATCATCTAATATCGATAATAACATTCTAAATATCCCCTTACCTTTGATTATCTCCATCAGAAGGCGCTGCCAGCGATCCCAGGTCCAGAACAAATGTGGTTTCTTTTGACAAAGTTCATAATTTATGTCCAAATAGTTAGCGTTCAGTAGGCTCCCACAAAATGAGGTGGGCAGTGTAAAGTCACGCCGAAAAGCTAAAGAAAACCTAGTAAATAATCTATTTACGTTTGTTTAAACATGTCAAACGTTGTTTAGCATTAATCTTTTGGTCAATTTTTAACGTGAAACATCAGTAAACATCAGTAATAGTTTCACACAACCTATCAAGTGTCTAGAATAAACGATTATGACAAAGACACTCTCCTCAGATTTATGCGCAGGCGCAAAAAATGAAGTGATGACGTGTCAACTTGTAAGCATTCTAATTCGGTCTGTATTCATCACAGATGCATCAAACAACTTTATAAAGATCGCTGACATCTAGTGGAAGCCTTAGGAGTTGCGAACTGAATCCTTTCTCACTATGGTATCTATAAAACAATGACACTAAATAGTACAGCCACAAAATTCTCATTTTTTTTAATCTATTTTTCTCAGGTTTTTGCCTGCAATATGAGTTTTGTTATACTTACAGACACCATTCAAACTGTTTTAGAAAATTCAGAGTGTTTTCTATCCGAATGTGTTAATAATATGCATATCCTAGCTTCTGAGTTGGTGTAGGAGGCAGTTAAAAATGGGCACATATTTTTTTCAAAATTCTCAATACTGCCCCCGTGGCCCGTAGAGGTTAATTTGGCATTGGGAAAAACACGAGATGAACTTCTACAAAACAGACCCGCTAAAGCTAAACAACACTCCGTAATGTTCACAACCACATATACTTTGAACTCGCGAAAAGTGGAAGATGCGGTCAATAATTATTTTATCATCGGACCCAGTTTGCCAGCTGAATTTAAAAATAGACCACTTATTGTCTATAGGAGAGGTCGCAATTTACGCGATAAATTGGTTCATGCCAACTGCCAGCCACAAAAGAAAATCAGCCAGGCTCTTTTCGCCCTCTTCCAAATGGTAGCTATAAATGCAGGGTGTGCGCACAGTGCAACAATATGATGAAGTGTGAATGTTTCTGCCACCCACATACAGGAAAACGGTTCCAAATAAATGACATTATTACATGTTCCACCACCCATGTTATTTACATTATTAAATGTCCATGTTGGCTGTGCTATGTAGGTAAAACCTCTCGTTCTCAAACAGAGAATCAGTGAACATAAAAGTTAAATCAGGAGAAAGGACAGGGATTATCCAGTAGCAGTACATTTTCATGACCCTAAAGCATGACATTTCTACCTTTAGATTTTGTGGCATAGAGAAAGTTAAGATATCAGACAGGGGAGGTGATATTAATAATACTCTGAGCAAAAGAGAATGTTTTGGGATTTTCACCCTCCAGACATTATTTCCTAAAGGTCTTAATGATGAAATGCCTATGTATGTTATCTTGTAAATTTGAACATGAATTATGCCCCTATTTAAGATGACTCTGATGTTTTTCGTACGATGTACCCAATGATTTATGAAAACTTGCTCGGTAGGTCTATGTCCTCATTGTGGTTTTACAGACGCGTTTAATACGTCTTATTTTCACACTTGATTCGAATATTTATTGGATATTGTTATATTTGGTAGCACTTATTTGTTTTGTTTTTCCTTCGCCTCCAACCCCTTTCGATGCGTGGAACGGATGTGGGTGGGGCTAGGTCTACATAAACCAACAACAACAAAAAAATGTGATGATGAAAGGTTATAGTCTATGGCTGGATTTATGTATATTTTTCCAATGCTACATTCATTTGACAGACCTATCTTGATTGACCCTCTTTCTACAAGGCCTAGTCTATGAGAGGCCTAATCATACTTGAATGAATATTTTGTTAACGCCTAGGCTATAGAGATGCATTCAGGTAATGAACTCGTTATTATGCATCAACATTAGTTGTGCTTGCAGTTGGAGAGCTCTGGAGGAACTGATGTTAGTCTATTACTACTGAGATCTGAGACCTGTCAGGACTGAAGTATGATCAGCTTCTCCCAACTAAAAACCTTCAGTATGTTGTTGTTGATTGTCACGACTTCCGCCGAAGTCGGTCCCTCTCCTTGTTCGGCGGTCGACGTCACCGGCCTTCTAGCCATCGCCGATCCACTTTTCATTATCCATTTGTTTTGTCTTACACACCTGGTTTCAATCCCCCAATTACTTGTTCATTATTTAACCCTCTGTTCCCCCATGTTTGTTTGTGAGTAATTGTTTGTATGTTATATGGTCCGTTATGTGGGCTTGCTTTATTGTATTGTATTTGTCGATTTTTTTAGTAAATTACATGTATTTACTTATATCTGCTGTCCTGCGCCTGACTTCTCTACACAAGCTACACACAGACCTCATTACATTGATGTAGAGCTCAGTACATTGGTCTGGAATGTGTCTAAAGACTTGCTGAGGAAGGAAGTTAAGGTTGTTGTGAGAGATGTCTAGGACCCTCAGATGAACCAGTTTCAGAAAGTAGTTGATGTACTGTATATAGTATCTTATCCCTCCACAGCATATCTAAACGGCTACCTTTGAATTCCATCTTCTTCAGAGAAGGGCTTTCCAGCTCTGTGTTGGGGGAGGTGGAAATATTATTGTAGTTCGTGAGTAATATCTTCAGATTGGTCAAATTGTTGGTGAGATTCAGCATATGGGTCAAACCCTCAGATTCAAACTAATGGTCGTTGTGGCTTATGTTTCACATAAACTAAACTTCTCAGTTCCTGAAACGCTGAGCAATAGAAAATGTCTAGACAGTTAGATGAGAAGTGAAGATACTTTAAGTTAGTGAGATAAGTGATCTCGGAACCATTTAGACTTCGGCTCATCGAATTTCCATAGAGATTTAGGCATCTAATGTTAGCAAGGTTCAAGAATCTGGAGTGAAGGAAGAATATGTTATTCCTGCTCATATCCAGTTTTTTCCCAAACTGGCTGCACAGTTATTAACGAATGAATTCAGTGTCCCAGCCTCCTTGTCCTACTATTTGCAGCTGCATGCATACTCATCATATCTAAAACAATGAATCTCTCTCACTTCTCCTTTGTGGTAGTGCTCAGCATCTGACATTGGGGAGACATTTAAGGCTTCTCCAGAAAAATCAACAGAATTACCACTTTGAGAAGAGGACGATATGTTATTGTCTAATACATTTATTATTTGGAAGCTTTTGAGCTCCATTAAAGTGCTGAGGTTGGTCATTTTGATGAAGTTGGTGCCCAGGTCAATGACCTTGAGGTTCTTTAGAGGAATCAGTGTCCGGATGTCTGCATGGGGCAGTTGTTGGAAGACAAAGCCCCTGAGGGTGAATACTTTCAGGGATTTCAGGAAGGAGAATGAGTGATTCGGGTTCAGAGTAGCTGGGTACTTCTGCAACTCGTAGTTAAAAGACAGGTCCAATTATTTGAGGTTGGTTAGAGCTCGTGGGAAGTTAGCATTTGCTATCTATCTAGCTAAAACGTTAGTTGAGAGATCAAGAACTCGCAGGTCTGTACAGTTCTGAAACCACGCCATAAGTACATATGTGAGGAAGTTACTACTGCAGATGTGGTATCCTCAGTTTGGTCAACATTTTAAAAGCATTTTAGTTAATCTGAAGTTGTGAATCGTGAGGGCATGGAACACAAGGAAATGGTGCATTGTAACAGCGTGGGCAGTTTCCACTTACGTCAAGAATCTCAAATTGGGTAAAATTATTAAAATCTTGTTGTTATAGAGATACAACTCTCTGAGACTTGTTGGTACTTTTTGGGGAATGTAGGATAGGTTATTTGACTTGAGGGATAGAAAAGTAATGTTACCAAGCTGTAGAAACGCACCCTCCTTAATTTGAAAGGAAACATTACATGGGTTACGATAGTAACATTTTGGACCCAAATAAAGAATCTGTACATTAGTGATGTCAGAGAGGTTATTTTTCAGAATGGTATATATTGGATTCACCTCTAGACTGAGCAGAATGAGGTTCGGAGGGAGACCCTTTGGGATGCTGGAGAGCTGATTCCCATCCAGATACAGAGCCTTCAGATTCCTCAGGTCTTTGAAGATGTTGTTCTTGATGGTCACATTCTCCGTGCACATGTGGTTCTTGTGGCCGATCTTACAGCGCATGTCGATCACCATGATGTTCTCCAGGCCCTGTAAGGAGTGGAGTTGATGTAAGGGATGTGGTTGATGGTGAGGGTTAGATTGGTGGTGTTTTTGGAAATGTCATTTTGGACCTCCAGGAGTCCTCTCTCAGTGCAGTCCACATTGACCCCGCTCCCGTTGGTGGCCAGGTTGACGTCACATGGCAGAGTTTTTGGGTACCAGCCTCCAGCTGCCAGCACGAAGAAGCACCACAGGCCCAGCAGCATCACCACACACACCTGGAGGGATATACACTCTGTCCTCTGACAGGGGGAATAGGACAGTGTCATTACTAGAGGGGTAATGATAATGAGTTTTATTGCCTCTTAAACCACAGGACACAACAAGTCTAAGATTAAAATTCACTGCTCCAAAAAATATAAAAGTATAGAAAACAATCACTTCTGTTTGCTGGGATTCAAATAAATTGTACATGACAGTGGCACACCTCAACAAAGCAATTGTAGATGGTTGGTTAACATATTAAAAGGTATTGAGGGCATTTCCCCCCCACAAAAAATATTCTGATTTTATTGACCTTTCCTATGTTGTAGACATAAAACTAACAGATCTATGCTTAAATATTTTCTTTAAAATATTTTGTATTAATGTTTTCGGACATCACCAGTTTCTTCTTTTTTTATCAATCTTTTTTTTTTCTCTCCACCAGCAGAAACACAATAGATGTACGTACTCAAGTACTTTATATTCATGAAATGTTCAGTGCCTTGCAAAAGTATTCATCCCCCTTGGCGTTTTTCCCATTTTGTTGCATTACAACCTGTAATTTAAATAGATTTTTATTTGGATTCCATGTAATGAACATACACAAAATTGTCCAAATTGGTGAAGTGAAATGAAAAAAATAAATAACTGAAAAGTGGTGCGGGCATATGTATTCACCACCTTTGCTATGAAGTCCCTATATATGATCTGGTGCAACCAATTACCTTCAGAAGTCACATAATTAGCTCGCATCCCGTTAGCAGGATCAACAGCCAGTGAAAAAATCAGAGCGCCATATTCAAAACCAAATCTAATAATTTCTATTTCTCAAACATAGGACTATTTTACACCATTTTATAGATACACTTCTCCTGAATCGAACCACGTTGTCCGATTTCAAAAAGGCTTTACAGCGAAAGTAAAACATTAGATTATGTTAGGAGAGTACATCGACAAAAACAACCACACAGCCATTTTCCAAGCAACTAGTATGCATCACAAATACCCAAAACACAGCTAAATGCAGCACTAACCTTTGACGATCTTCATCAGATGACACTCCTAGGACATCATGTTACACAATACATGCATTTTTTGTTCTATAAAGTTCATATTTATATATAAAAACAGCATTTTACATCGGCGCGTGACGTTCAGAAAACATTTTCTCTCAAATACTGCCGGTGAATCAGCGCCACAATTTACAAAAATACTTGTCATAAACATTGATACAAAATTAAACTGTCATTCAAAGAATTATAGATGAACATCTCCTTTATGCAAACGCTATGAAAGATTTCAAAAAAGCTTCACGAGGAAAGCACCCTTTGCAATAATCTGAGTACTGAGCTCAGAAAAATACACTAGGCTATACAGATAGCCGCCATCTTGGAGTCATCTAAAATCATACATTGCATTAGAAATATTCCCTTACCTTTGATGATCTTCATCAGAAGGCACTTCCAGGAATCCCAGGTCCACAACAAATGTTGTTTTGTTCGATAAAGTCCATAATTTATGTCCAAACAACTCCTTGTTGTTCGTGCGTCCAGTAAGCTACTCCAAGTGTAGAAAGCGCGCGGACGATGTCGCGACGAAAAGTAAAAAAAGTTGTATTTACGTTCGTTCAAACATGTCAAATGTTGTAAAACATCAATCTTTAGGGCCTTCAGAAGGTGAAGATTCAGTAATATTTCAACCGGACGGTTCCTGTGTCTTGAAAAAGGTTTTGGAACGGGAAGATCCATCCTCATGAACGCGTGCCAAGAAGTGATGTCACCCCCTGCCTCAACAACTTCCCCTCCTTCTCATTCGGTCTCTGTTCATCGTAGACGCTTCAAACAACTTTGTAAAGACTGTCGATATCTAGTGGAAGCCGTAGGAAGTGCAACACCACTAAGCAAGGGGCACCACCAAGTAAGCGGCAACATGAAGACCAAGGAGCTCTCCAAACAGGTCAGGGACAAACTTGTGGAGAAGTACAGATATATCAGAAACCTATCAGAAACTATCAGAAACTTTGAAAATCCCACGGAGCATGGACTGGGAAACTGGTCCGAATTGAAGGAATGATAGATGGCACTAAATACAGGGAAATTCTTGAGGGAAACCTGTTTTAGTCTTCCAGAGATTTGAGACTGAGACGGAGGTTCACCTTCCAGCAGGACAATGAACCTAAGAATACTGCTAATGCAACACTCGAGCGGTTTTAAGGGGAAAGATTTAAATGTCTTGGAATGGCCTAGTCAAAGGCCAGACCTCAATCCAATTGAGAATCTGTGGTATGACTTAAAGATTGCTGTACACCAGCGGAACCCATCCAACTTGAAAGAGCTGGAGCAGTTTTGCCTTGAAGAATGGGCAAAAATCCCAGTGGCTAGATGTGCCAGGCTTATAGACATACCCCAAGAGACTTGCAGCTGTAATTGCTGTAAAAGGTGGCTCTAACAAAGTATTGACTTTGGGCGGGTGAATAGTTATGCATTCTCAAGTTTTTTTTTGGTCTTATTTCTTGTTTGTTTCACAATAAAAAAATATTTTGCATCTTCAAAGTGGTAGGCATGTTGTGTAAATCAAATGATACAAACCCCCAAAAAAGAAATTTTAATTCCAGGTTATAAGGCAACAAATTAGGAAAAATGCCAAGGGGGTGAATACTTTTGCAAGCCACTGTATTATCATATAAAAGTTATTCTTACAATCATGTGAGACAACATTGATCAGATGTTTGTGTAGATAAGAATTCTCACGGTTCATTTCTGTTCTTATTATAATATGAAAGAAGAGTTAAGAATGTGAGATGTGAAATATGGTGATGACAGTGAAAACAGATGTGCGAGTGTCTTCACTTCCCATTTGTCAGCTGACAGAGACCTGTCAATAAGCATACAACTGTTGCGTAAGGTCAAGTTCCCAAAATATATATTTTTTATTGATATTCCTTAAATCACTGTTATCTATTGTGGTGCAGGTTTAATTAAATCATTCATAAGCAGCATTTTAAGTATGTAGGCTTTCTTGGTTAATCAAATCTAATACTGTACAGCTTCATTTTATAGTGCACTGAATTATTTTATATTTTGGCACACCCTGATCTGTTTCACCTGTCTTTGTGCTTGTCTCCACCCCCCTCCAGGTGTCGCCCATCTTCTCCATTATCCCCTGTGTACTTATCCCTGTGTTTTCGGTTTGTCTGTTGCCAGTTGGTCTTGTTTGTCAAGCTTACCAGTGTTTGTCCTGTCAGCTCCTGTCTGTTCCCAGCCTCTCTTTTTGTCGCCTTCCTGGTTTTTGACCCTTGCCTTGCCTGTCCTGACCCTGAACCCGCCCACCTGACCACTCTGCCTGAGCCTGCCTGCTGTCCTGTACCTTTGCCCCTATCTGGATTTCCGACCTCTGCCTGACCTGACCCTGAGCCTGCCTGCCGTCCTGTACCTTTGCCTCTGTTTCTGTAATAAACATTGTTACTTCGACACGGTCTGCATCTGGGTCTTACCTTAGCCTGATACATTTATGCAGTTTGCAGCAGTACTAATTCAATTGTGGGTGAATGCAGCTTTTCTTCAGCATTTGCTCATCCTTTCTTAGTAACATTTATTGAAAAAGTATGGATACAGTTAATCTTAATTATAATAGCATAAATAAACAAGGAGGAAACTTAGACATGAGGGGACAGATTTCTCTCATGTCATAATAATGTTTACATATCTTACATACTCATATGTATATACTGTATTTTATACCATCTATTACACCTTGCTTATGCCGCTCGGCCATCGCTCATCCATATATTTATATGTACAATTTCTCATTCACCCCTTTAGATTTGTGTGTATTAGGTAGTGTAGGGGAATTGTTAGATTACTTGTTAGATATTGTCATGACGTTGGCCTCTTTGAGTACAGGGAGGACAGTTGACAGTTGATCCAGCTACGAACTGGTCCGCTTGGTACAATTTTGTGATACTCAGAAGAGACAATATAGCCATATTACCATAAAACTGTTTATATAATAGCCTCAGCAATGAGACTTGCATCCACATGGTTGTATAAAATGTATTAATAAGGATAAAGCTATTTGTAATACATTGAGATGCTATGTACTGATGTTAATGTGATAGCATTGTATTTCTGTACCAAGCTTAACTCAGTCATCGGCACGCCCCCAGGGACACAGACAGGACCAGGCGTCATTTGACAAGCCTGTTCTATGGTCACTATAAAACCCACCCTGATTTACATTTCTAACAGACCCGGCCTCCACTCCATTGCGAGTTGGCCAATAGGTTTGACCATCCAAGTACTCAACTGAAAGTGAACCATACCACGTGGTTAACTTTTAGACTATTGATACCGACAGAATAAGAACAAGTCTTTGATATTAATTATTAGTCTGCAGCTAAGTAAATTATATCATTGAACGCGAAGACCAACGAAACATCCATTCTATGACAACATTAATGAATGTTGCTTTGAAAGATCCATTCTAACCGAGAGAGAGAGAGAGAGAGAGCGAGAGAGAGAGAGAGAGAGAGAGAGAGAGAGAAAAAACTCTCCAGCAGGACGACACACTGAGCGTAAATATATATTGATTGCAATTGTTCTCAAATGAGTGAGCGTTCATGTGCAAAGGATTAGCATGTCAATTGTTAATATTAATGAACTGTGTACCTCCTCAGCTGAACATTTTATGACCCATTGTTCTACAAGACACCAGCCATGCCTGTTAGCCACTAGGGCACATTACTCTACCAATTCTTTGTGATGATAATTACTGTTTGTATACTTTATGTGAATTACTTAGTTTAGTAAATAAATGATTTTAAGACAATTGATGTATGGATGACTCTTAGTAAAGACTGGGTTCGTGCAGATACAACAATTTACGACGTTTGGAATGAGACTGGACGCGAGGTAAAATACACCATTTAAACCAGAAGATAATCGGCCTATACTATAATAGAATATAATATATAATGTTATAATGTAGGAAAGTTATATTAGGAAAATTATAACTTTGTAATCTGAATATTTTCCTTGGTGCCCCGATCTCCTAGTTAATTACAATTAAACGATTAATCAGTTTAATCGCGTGATAATAATTACAGGGAGTTAATTGATAAACATGTCTTCAGTTTAATGGTACCCCAAAGACACGACAATATTAATGCGCTGTCGGAACTAGAAGCACAAGCATTTTGCTACACTCGCATTAACATCTGCTAACCATGTGTATGTGACCAATAAAATTTGATTTGAGCTTGCAATGCGTCTTCGCTGATGAATGCCCTGATCTCTGGCCAGTCAATTGGTTAAATTACATTCTTTCGTCTATTAATCGCTTCTAACATATCTGAAAATGACGCAATAACCATGAATTTAGCCAACTGTTTGTTTATAATGAGGGATGTCCCACGTTAAACCTGGACACATCAATGGTAGGAATTTGCACTGGCTTCAGCCATGACGGCATGAGAGAGAAATTAAACATCTGCACGTCGCCTGCAGGTGCGAGCGTGTGTTTCACTGTCCAATCCGAGGCTCGAATATGATCTGAGCGCGTGATCTGAGGCTGTTTGGTCTCTTGGGCATCAACTTGGGAAAGCCTCAAGGGAGAGCGGACAGTGCATTATAAACAAAGAGGCCAAGAAATAATTATTTGTATTTTTTTTGTGTTGTGGAGAAAAGTGAGGCAGAGCATCCGATAAACAGTAATTCAACTTTGTCCGGCCTAAATAAAGTAAAAAATAAAAAAGTTACACAATAAAATAACAATAATGAGGCTATATACAGAGGGTACCGGTACCGAGTCAATGTGCGGGGTTACACGTTAGTCAAGGTAATTTGTACATTTGTAGGTAGGGGTAATGTGACTATACGTAGATAATAAACAGGAAGTAGCAGTAGTGTAAAAACAGAGGGGGGTGGGGGGGTGTCATTGCAAATAGTCCGGTTGGCCATGAATTGTTCAGCAGTCTTATGGCTTGGGGTAGATGGTGTTAAGGAGCCTTTTGGATCTAGACTTGGCGCTCCAGTACCGCTTGCCGTGCGGTAGCAGAGTGGGTGAATTGAGTCTTTGACAATTTTTGGGTCTTCCTCTGAAACATAATGTCCCCATGAGTGACAGAACACTGACCAACCCCTACACTCCGAATGTTATGCTTGCTGCCCCAACACCACAGAAAGCACTGAGCTAGGCTGAAAGAAATGCATTTTGGAGCTACCTTACTCAAGAAAGCAAAAAAGAGACCATATTTGCATGCAGCTTTATTATTATTATTATTTAAAAAATTACATTGATTTTAAATGGATATGTGACACGTATTAATGCCAAAATAACATGCTATACAGGTGGGGCTCAAAACAGGTGGGGCTCTACCCTGCTCTAAAACAGTAAAAACAGAAATGCCTTCAGAAAGAGGGAAGCAAATCAGGTGAGAACTTATAATAACCCCAATAATATGTGCCACTGCACCCAGAGTACACCTGGTTGAGGGAACATCAGCTTGCTGAACACATTTGACTCACTGTAGCTGCAGGGGGAATGTGGGTTGCTCTTCACTTGTGATTGATTAAAGAAGAGTTGAGTCATTACATACGGAAACAAAGTGAAAAACATCCTAATAATAGACAGGCATTTGCAGTTTCATTAAACTTCCTTTTTTTTGCTTGCTGGACGCTTGATACGGACAACAACCAGGCACTACTTATTTGATACGATTTTCAAAGCTCACAAGGGATCAACAGTAGATAATATGGTAAGTTTGATTAATTTCAATTTTAGCATTGAAGATGGTTACCAAGACTATGTAGGATGTACTTTTCTCAAATGGCAAAATGTATAATGAATCATGTGACCAAATTACTATTTATAGGGGAAGTAGAATTCAGTCTAACATCTATTGTACTAAATTGTTACCATCACAAATGCTTTTTCTAGGCAACATTATGGTGCATAACTGCTATCCTGAAAATAGTACACAAAGCTATTTGGGCATGGCATTTTGAAAAACAATTTTTTGGGTGGGTACATCTTCCCGTTCTAATTCAACTAATATGGTAGCTTAATGACTTTCATTTCTACTATTATGATAACATTGTACCACCAGTAGGAGTAGTAACACCAATGGTAACAGCAATGAGCATTTTTTGGTAAATAAGGATTTTCTGAAATGAAGGCCACAAATGCTCAAATCTAAGGTCATCAATATTTTAAAATAATTTATTAAAGTGATATGATTATCAGATTTTGCTCACAATGTTATGTGCCTTCATTTAAATTGACTAACACCAATTGACACTTTGGATTTAGATGCACCAAATTATTAATTTGGCAAAAAATGCACATGTTTATATGGCCTTAAATCTGCAGATTTAATCTGCAGCCATTTCCAAAGCCTCCAACATTGTCTCCCACTACCACAAGTGAACATTTGCACAATATCTCCTTGAAGGGGAGAATCGTCTGCAACCAGCCACTCTCACAAGATGGAACTCTCAACTGAAAAATCATTAGCACATTTTTCAACGCGGATGAAGAACAGCTTGGCACACTGCCTGTCACCAAGCTTTCCATGCACATGAAGTATGTCCTCACTGATGCTGTGGACATTCTAACCCCGTTAGATATTTTACCTTTATTTAGCTAGGCAAGTTAATAACAAATTCTTATTTTACAATGACGGCCTACCCCGGCCAAACCCTCCCTTAACCTGGATGACTCTGGGCCAATTGTGCGCCGCCCTATTGGACTCCTTATCACAGCCAGTTGTGATACAGGCCGGGATCGAACCAGGGTCTGTAGTGGTGCCTCTAGCACTGAGATACAGTGCCTTAGACCAATGCGCCACTCCTTTAAAAGGTTGCCACAGATTGTGTGCAAGGATCATCGTCACACTCAGCTACATCCTTCCATGCATCAGAGGAATGACTAAACATCTAATCCACTGGTTCTCAACCTGCTCCTGGGGACCCAAAGGGGTACACATTTTTGTTTTGCCCTAGCACTACACAGCTGATTCAACTGATCAACTCATCAAAAGGCTTTGATGATTTGAATCAGCGGTGTAATGCTAAGACAAAAACAAAAATGTGCACCTCTTTAGGTCCCCAGGACCAGGATTGAGAACCACTGACTAACCAATTGCTCCACAATGGAAAACTTGTCAAAAACCTGAAACAAGCAGTTGACAAGCGCCTGACTGTTTACGAGCAGAAGAAACCATACCAGATTGCCTTAGTCTTAGATACACACTTTAACTGGCATTGTGCAATGCCACTGAGAAGCCTACCTTTACTTCAGACATCAATAGTCTTACCACAAAGTTCACCAGCACTACACAAGATGTCCCACACGGTTAGCCACCACCTCCAGCAAAGAAAAGTCGATTGGACACGCTCTTTGGTTTCATGGAACAACCAAGCACGGCAGCATGTACTCCAAATCTCATCACCCCATATCTTCCACCAACTACTGATCCTCTGAAATTCTGGAATACACAAAGTCAAACATACCCAACACTGAGCAGAATTGCTGTTGATTACCTACATATCTATCCCAGCATCCTCTGCAGCTGTGGAGTTGCGTTTCAGCATTGGAGGGCATATCTTCAGACCAGATCACTGTCCAACTCGCTTTCTGAAACCCTGATGTTTTTTTAAATGTAACATGGCATCTTGTCCTCTTTCATAAAACACCAATGTAATTTATGGGCTGCATATTGTGATTAAAAAATTAAATACGACTTATACATATTAAGTTGTTTGTTATTTCAAATGTGTACGTTTAATGATATGTATTTTAATAAATTATATATACATACCAATACCTTCCAAATTGTATTTTCAAATACATTTCAAAATTCAAGTACTTTTTTTAAATAGAGGTTATCTAAATAGTTTTTTTGAAATGTATTGAAAAGTTATTGAAATACCTGAAATTGTTTTTTTTAACCCATTTCTGAATCATAATCATAAAAAAGTATTTTAATAGCTTTCTTGGTTTTATTGATCTATACAATATATGAAATACTTTTGTTCACCGTCTAGCATTAAAAAACAATAGATAGATATCTCTAAATCCCTAAAACATGTCACTACACCTCTACACATCACCAGTGGGACAAGCCAATTTTCTAGCCCCCAGTAGTTTCTACAATGCATTCACATATATCTGTTGCAATAGAAAGGACTTACAATAGAATGACCCTATTGCAATAGAGTGGCCATAAAATGTGTGAGTGTAGGTCTACTCCACACAAATGGTTAAAGTCAATAAGCAAGTAATCATTATATTTCCATACTCACACGTTTGTACTGTTTGCTTACAGGATGCTACCACCTGCTGGTTACAGTTGGCTTCCTTGTTCCTATGTCACCTCCTGGTACCTACCTCATGTCATTTGATGTCACGGCAGTTTCCATGTGACGTTACGGTCAATACTACCAATACCACGAATGACATCATCTTTAATTGTGAGGAGCGTCGACTGAAAAATGTACCTGTTGGCATCACCAGGGATGTGACCGTGCTGGACCTATCAGAAAACAACATCAGAAATGTATCTCTTGGTGCATTTTCTAATCTGGAGAACCTGACCCTTCTCAATCTCAACTGTGTCAACAAAGAAGGTGACACACACATAGCTGAAGGTGCCTTCAAAAATCTGACAAACCTACAGGACCTAAGGCTTAATGGCAATGGCCTCGTCAAAATTCCTCAAAATCTCCCACTCATTCTGGATAAACTCATGCTGGACAATAACAAGATCAATTTCTCGAATATGAGCAACCTTGTCGGTATACAACATGTGAAGGAGCTGTACTTATCCAAAAATTGCTATTACTGGAATCCCTGTGAGACTGACTTTACTATTGGAAATGGCACCTTCTCAGTATTGACTAACTTGAAGGTTTTGATGTTGGCCTATAATAATTTAACTCATGTTCCAAAAGGACTGCCAAACTCTATACAAGAATTACACCTTGATTCGAACAAGATACAGCAAATTGCTGAGGATGATTTCCTTGGACTGACCCATCTAACAATCCTGGAATTACAGGGAAACTGTCCACGGTGCTCCAATGCTCCATATCCTTGTGTTCCCTGTCCTAATGATTCTCTGGATATTCATCCTCATGCATTTCATGGTCTTACACAGTTACAGACACTGCACCTAGCAGGCAACTCACTTCGTTTCATAAATAACTCCTGGTTTGAGAGCTTGAACAATCTTACACATCTGTTCCTGTCTTATAATTACTTAACAAATACTATCACCAATGGAACCTTTTTTAGCTATCTACCAAAGCTAGAAAAGATTGATTTGTCATTTAATTATGATTTGCTTGCCTACCCTGAAACCCTACAGCTTTCAAAAAACTTTTCACAATTGGTGTCTCTTACAACATTACATATAATGGGTTTTGTTTTCAGGGAAATTCATTTAGAAACACTCAGACCGCTTTATGAACTCAAACATCTTTCAGTGTTGAACATCGGAACTAACTTTATTGTTCGATCTGATTCCCACATATTCAACAAATTCTCAAACTCAAGTCTCAAAGTCATATATCTTGCGGAAAACAGGCTTTATCCAATTTCAGTAAATGAGTCCCCAGGTTGTGGCACAGGCAGCAACTTAAAGTCGGTGTTGTACACGTCACCACTGACTGGATATTATTCCAATTCAAGGGACTTTTCTTACGGAATAAATCACAACCTTGTGAAGCCAGAATGCTTTATCTCTGGTCGAGTGCTGGTCCTTAGTTCAAATAATCTATTTTTCATTTCTCCAAAGCAATTTGAGGGTTATGGTGACATTGCATGTCTAAACTTATCAAGAAATGGATTTTCAGCAGCATTGAACGGGACAGAGTTCACCTCATTACCAGACCTAAAATATCTCGACCTGTCCTTTAACAAGATTGACCTGGCCTATGACAACGCCTTCAAGGAATTAAAGAAACTCGAAATACTAGACCTAAGCTACAACAGCCACTATTTTGAAGTGTCTGGTGTGACACATAATTTAAATTTTTTGAAAAATCTACCAACTTTGAAAGTATTGAATATGTCACACAATAACATTTTTACATTAACCACTAAGCAGATGACAAGCACATCTTTAAAAGAGCTTCAATTTCAACACAATTTGTTGGCCACATTATGGAAAGAGGGGGATGACTCATACAACAGCCTTTTTAAAATGCTGACGAATTTGACCTATCTGGATATTTCATTTAACAGCATTGAGAAGATCCCATCAAAAGTCTATGAAAACATGCCATATACCCTTCAAAAACTATGTATTAGTCATAATTCACTCGGTCATTTTGATTGGGATAAACTGGCAGGTTTTCAACAACTGAGTCTCCTGGATCTAAGCTACAATTCTTTATTTCATGTGTCAGCAAATCTCTCAAACTTCACAGATACACTTCAGATTCTTGACTTAAGCCACAATCAGATTTTTCAACTCTCTCGTGAATTTCTTTGGGGTGCTCAAAGCCTTCAGATACTTGACCTCAGCTACAACCAACTGACTAACATCAACGAGTCCACCTTCCTATCGGGCCCTGAAAATTACATGAAAACCTTGTCCTTGCAAGGTAATCCATTCCAGTGTACCTGTGATTTACTAGATTTCATCCAGTGGATAGACGACAACAAAAACGTGGAGATCCCCAGACTGGCCAGTGAGGTGACCTGCAACATGCCAGCCGAAATGAGAGGCCAACCAATGATACTGTTTCACATTGCAGAATGCATCAACGATGACACAGCCTTCCTGATTTACTCCCTCTCCACTTCCTTGATCATGTTCACTGTGGTCATTACTATGGCAGCGCATGTGTTTTATTGGGATGCCTCCTATATTCTATACTATCTGAGGGCAAAGCTGAAGGGCTACCATTCGTTGAGGTCAACAACAACTGACAATCTCTATGATGCCTTTGTTACCTACGACACCAGAGACCCATTGGTGTCAGACTGGGTACTGAACCAACTGCGGGTGCAGCTGGAAGAGAGGGGGGAGAGACACCTGCCTCTCTGTCTGGAGGAACGAGACTGGGCCCCCGGGGTCCCCCTGATAGACAATCTCTTCCAGAGCATTCGACAGAGCCGCAAGACTGTCTTTGTGCTGACCAAGGCTTACATCAGGACTGGGAACTTCCGGATGGCTGTGTACCTGGCCCACCAGAGGTTGCTGGATGAGAACATAGATGTGATTGTGTTGGTTCTCCTGGAACCTGTGCTGCAGCACTCTCACTTCCTCCTTCTGCGGCGGCGTCTGTGTGGGAGGAGTGTTCTAGAGTGGCCCCAGACTCCAGCCGCTGAGACCTGGTTCTGGCAGCACCTAAGGAACGCTGTCAGGTTAGACAACCAGGTGATGTACAGCAAGATCTACTCCAGGTACTTCACCAGCAAGTAGAGCACAGTCCAGACCAGAGACTCAAGAGGAAAGAATCTTTCTCACACAAATAGACTGAGCAGTTACAAACACAAACTGCGATACCTTTTACAAGCTCTGACTCTGACTATATCAGTTTTTCTAACTCTGCACTGAATAATATGGATGATACTGTACATCTCAAATCAACAATATGTATATCAATGTGCTATTCATTGTTCTAACACTATGGCCACCAGTAACTGTGCATTATGGTTGTGGTTCAGTTTTTCAATGTTATGCTGTCTATGGGTAGTAGATAGTTCTATTCCTATTTGTTTTTGTCAATGCATTCAAACTGCATGCCATTTGTAAGTAGATATCTGATTTTAAAAAGGATGACTTGGTGCAGTCAGTCTATGGGCATCCGTCTTTATATGATAACAGGAAGTGAACTAGTCTTAAGTTCCTGTTTCTTTAGGCTCAGATGAGGATGTGAATCTGAAGCCATGGTGCTAGCCTGTCAGTGGCACTTCTTTCTTTCTTTATTTTTACTTAGAAAACTATAGGCTACAGTGATTAAATTGAACCGGTATTGTTACAACACACTATTTTATTATATTAATCAAAACATTGTTTAGGGAATCTCTTGTAAATGTGTACTATACATTGAACTACAGAGTCACAGCATCAAGGTCCCTTATGATAATTGAAAATGCATTATCTAAATGTAATCAATGACATAGGGATCTGTAGCATATTACAGTTGCATAGCCTCCAAACAAGTAGGCCTATGTTTCTAGTGCAAACCAATAAAGCCAGTGTTACCACCTGATGTAATACTATGTAAATCCACAGGATGTCATCATTGAGACAATCAGGAAGAGTTACTTATGCGGTGACAGTGGACTGTTTTGTGTTGGCAGCGCAATGCTCTAATATCAAATCAGATAAAATTCAAGGTCCAATACGTTAAACAAATAAAACCATAACTATTATTTATGCTCTCTCGCTTGTAAATATTGCTGTAATATATATATATATTCCAACCAAGATAAGCTCAAGAGTGAAGGAACGTGACGTCATGTTCAACATTTGCATATTGCGGACTATAATAGACCTTGCTTGATTTACTCGCCTTCACTCGTTCTCTGCGCGATCAGGATTGAGACACACCAGTAGCCAGTACAACTCCGGTGAGTGCACAAACACATTATCTCTTGTCATAAACTCTGCATAGCCGGTTTTTCTAAGTGACTTTACAGCGCAACAATATGTTGGTTAAGCTAGGCTACAAATGGTCGAATCGCAGCAATAAGGTGTAAATCCTAATACATTAGAGGATGCTCACTTAAAATGTATATGTTGAAAGCCCTATTCAATGGCATGTAATTGTATCTTGTATACATTTTAAATGGTTAACCCAGTCTCAAGCAAGATGCTGAACCGACTCACACTCGGCGGTGATTGGGAGTCCCATAGGGCGGCGCACAATTGGCCCAGCGTCCTCCGGGTTTGGCCGGGGAAGGCCGAGGCCGTCATTGTAAATAAAATAAAAAATCATATCTGACTTGCCTAGTTAAATTAAATGTAGTTGGAATTTAGGCTTATGTCGATTTGTAGCGTGGATGGACTGTAGACTTGGTTAATGTTGCATAAAATATTATCATGGGTTTTTGGGTGTGTGACAATGCCAATATGACAAAGCAAAGTTCCAAAGGTTTGTCTGAAAGGTCGACGCCACTTGCTTCATACTGTCTCTTGAGATTCTGCGAAGCAGGGCGGTGGTTCTTCCGCCTGCCTGCAGACGGCTTGCACAGAATGTCAGTTACTTTCCCTAGTCATAGCGCTGATAATGAGAACACGTGCTCGTGGAGTAAACGCCCTAATGAAATTTGCCTTGCTTTTATATAAAAGCAATAATGGATTTGTTGTAATTGTCGGATGCTTGCCCTGACATTTCATCACCCATGTGCTGTAGATCAATGAGAAACTGTCTGCCTTTAGAAGGGGTTGTTTAGATTATGTGGGCAGTTTAAGAGTCGTATTTGAGGGAAGCAATGCAAAAAGGTTTTATAAAGGCCTGGTGTCATATTTGCAAATGTATCTAATATCTGGACTAAATTATCTTGCTGCCTTCTCATTAACATTGAAAACAAATTGTTTCATCTCTTACCAGATCCTCTGCAAACATGTCTGACAAGCCAGATCTCGCTGAAGTCTCTAACTTCGACAAGACCAAGTTGAAGAAGACCGAGACGCAAGAGAAAAACCCCTTGCCCACCAAAGAAAGTAAGATTGGTTCTAGGTTTATTTTACTTAATAGCACACATCACTTGTGAAATTGGTGTTTACCTTACTAACAAATTGACCATTTAAACACTTCAGCATACAAATGGACACTAAAACAAATGTTCCCTTCATTGCAGCCATCGAACAGGAGAAGCAAGCAACAGCATGAAGCCCAAGCCTCTGCTATGCACTGTACATTCCACAAGCATTGCCTTTTTCACCTCTTAGCTGTGTAACCCAAAACCTAAGTTGCATTGTGATTGGACAAAAGCAATGACTGTACAGCCCCTCCCTAGAACTCTTTTTTTTTTTTTTTGTAATTTTTTTTTTTTACATCAAGTCTGAAAACAACTACTGACTGGCACACTTTTGACTAGGAGGATGTGTTGCGTGTCTCTACTCACTTCCAGCACTGTCACCTGTCCCTGCTGTGTCCCCTGCTTCCAGCCACTTGTGGTTGTGAAGGGAAGAGCAAGGGTGTGATTGGTCTGCCCAACCCGGGGACCCACACTTCTGATGTGTAATTCAGCTTCTGGCAACCTGAAATGCTTTCAAATAAAGCAGTGTTTTGTTTTTCTTGTTCAAATTGTTTTGTATAAATTCAATTATTGGAATGCAGAAGTTTGTTTTGATATGCAAATAAAGATATAACTCTTTCTTTTGGGTGACAGTAGGTTATTTTCATAGATCTTGACTATGTTTAAACTAGTTTCAGTGATCACCTTGCCTGTTTAAACTAGTTTCAGTGATCACCTTGCCTCTTAATGTATTTTGTGCATCTGATGTAAAGTATAACTCCGCACATTAGGCAAGGGGTGTGTGTGTGTATATACAAATAAATTTCTCATTGCATCAAAAGCCTGAGCAATCACAACCGCCAGAATCCAAGCAATGTTTTACTGAGCTGCTGTGGATTGACGGGTGGCCTTTAGAGCACTAAGTGGATGAGCAGACATTGCCTCTGTCTACAGTCTGTGCTGGCACAGTGCATCTGCCAACTGACCTAGAAAAACACCTGTGGCAATCTTTACTGCAAATGGCTTAACGGTCTACCTGCCTAAGCAAAACGATGCACCCTTTGGCATTGGTCTGGACTGGAGGCAGAGAAGGACTCACTTCTGGTGTACTCCATCCTTTACTGTTGGGCCGGAATTGTTAATTGTTTTGTTGTACTAGGTCTTTGAGGGACAGGACCCTGTATGAATACTAGTACCTTGGAAATATCAGCGTTTAAGCAACACATTCTCACTATTGAGATTTTTTTTTTGGCATCAATTGCTTGGACACTAAGATACAGGGGTTACTGGTTATTTAAATCATCCACAATCCTAACTATTTGAAGGTTTATGGTCTGTCGGGATACGTGGATTGCGGTTAAACTGATTAGTCTCCATGACATTCATTCCATTGACTGGGTCTTGCGCTGCAGCCTGGTGTCCCCATTCCTCCAGGACACAATGACCTCATGTACCAGATCAATGAGGTCAAATCACATTTAATATAGGATACTTTCTGATATTACACCCCATGGGAGATTAAATGTACTGTACTAAAGTGTAAACATGCACAGCAAACTGTAGACCCATATCTGCATTTATGACTTCTGACATATCAACTCAGGCACATTACAAGCTGTTGTAATGTCCTTTAAGAGACTAACCTCAAGCAAATCTCATTAAACCACCCCCACCATGACTCAGGCCAGACATACACGTCCTGCTCTGACCCGGGCGTATGGTGGAGTCCATATCCTCTTTGGATAAGTCAGGAGCATCCTGAGCCCCCCACCCCCACAGCACTGTGGCACAGCATAACACATCACAGTAAAACCCAACACAGATTGGCCTAGCCCAGGGAAACTATAGCTTCTAGCCCAGCAAATCTTAGTCAAGTTCAGCCCAGTCCAGTGTAGAGTCCATCCCAGATCAGCCTGGTACAGCCCTGCACAGGACGTCTTCCTCTCAGCTGCACCAGGCCATTGTTCACTCAGTCCAGAATAACAGGAGCAGGAACCCCCTCCAGCTGTGACGCAGCTATTTCAGAGAGCCAGCTGACGTAGGCACATTGAAAGAGTCCTACTCCCCAACTAAACTCAGCAAAAAAAGAAACGTTCTCTCACTGTTAACTGCATTTATTTTCAGCAAACTTAACGTGTAAATATTTGTATGACCATAAGATTCAACAACTGAACAAACTGAACAAGTTCCACAGACATGTGACTAACAGAAATTGAATAATGTGTCCCTGAACAAAGGGGGGTCAAAATCAAAAGTAACAATCAGTATCTGGTGTGGCCACCAGCTGCATTAAGTACTGCAGTTCATCTCCTCATGGGCTGCACCAGATTTGCCAGTTCTTGCTGTGAGATGTTACCCCACTCTTCCACCAAGGCACCTGCAAGTTCCCGGACATTTCTGTGGGGAATGCTCAATGGGATCCATGTTAGCAAGATAAGAGAATGCATCCATCCACTTGACAGGTGTGGCATATCAAGAAGCTGATTGAACAGCCTGATCATTACACAGGTGCACCTTGTGCTGGGGGCGATAAAACACCACTTTAAAAGATGCACTTTTGTCACACAACACAACGCCACGGATGTCTCAAGTTGATGCAGCATGCAATTGGCATGCTGACTGCAGGAATGTCCACCACAGCTGTTGCCATGAAATTGAATGTTAATCGCTCTACCTTGAATTTGGCAGTACATCCAACTGGCCTCAGAAGTGCAGATCATGTGTAACCACGCTAGCCCAGGACCTCCACATCCAACTTCTTCACCTGCGGAATCATCTGAGGTCAACCACCCGGACAGCTGATGAAACTGTGGGTTTGCACAACTGAAGAATTTCAGCACAAACTGTCAGAAATAGTCTCAGGGAAGCTCATCTGCATGCTCGTTGTCCGCGTCATAACTGACTTCAGTGGGCAAATGCTCGACTTCGATGGCCTTTGGCACGGTGGAGAAGTCTGCTCTTCACGGATAAATCCCGGTTTTAACTGTACCGGGCAGATAGTAGACGTTTGGGCGAGAAGTTTACTGATGTCAACGTTGTGAACAGCGTGCCCCATGGTGGCAGTGGGGTTATGGTATGGGCAGGCATAAACTATGGACAACGAATACAATTACATTTTATTAATGGCAATTTGAATGCACAGTGATGAGATCCTGAGGCTCATTGTCGTGCCATTTGTCCGCCACCATCACCTCATGTTTCAGCATGATAACGCACAGCCCCATGTCGCAAGGATCTGTACACAATTCCTGGAAGCTGAAAATGTCCCAGTTATTCCATGGCGTGCATACTCACCAGACATGTCACCCATTGAGAATGTTTGGAATGCTCTGGGTTGATGTGTACGGCAGTGTTCCAGTTCCCGCCAATATCCAGCAACTTCACACCGCCATTAAAGAGGAGTGAGACAACCTTCCACAGGCCACAATCAACAGCCGGATCAACTCTGCGAAGGAGATCTGTCGCGCGGCATGAGGCAAATAGTGGTCACACCAGATATTGACTGGTTTTCTGATACAAGCCCCTACCTTTTTTTAAGCTATCTGTGACCGACAGATGCATATCTGTATTCCCAGTCATGTGAAATCCATAGATTAGGGCCTAATGAATAATTTCAGTTGACTGATTTCCTTATATGAACTGTACTTCAGTAAAATCTTTGAGATTGCTACATTGCATTTTTATATTTTTGTTCCGTATGGTAGCGACAATCTTGGTGGAGTAGTGAAGTACATGTAGTTTAACTACCTTTTTCAGTAGCTTGTTGGTAGTTGAACCAAATTCAAATCTAGGCAGTGTTTTCCGTAGTTAATTACTTTTTTGTGATGTATTGGTGTAGCTAACTACTTGAACTACATAATACTTTTTTTGCAAAAATGAAATATGGGTGAAGTGGGCAAGAATTTCCATTATTTTTTGGCATCAGACCTGCATTTCTCAATTGAAACATTGTTTCGGTGTTTAATAGGATGAATTGCATATTCCATATGATCCCAAAGTGAACTGTTCTTCCAATTTGTAGTCTGTGACATTTCAGATTGACATATGATAATCTTTCAAGTAGTTTGGATGTAGTGAACTACTTTTCAAAGTAACTTTAGTTAACTTTAGTTTAGATCTTCTTAAGGGTAGATTTAGCGTAGCGTAACTTCTTCCAGTTTGAAGTAATTGGTTGCTTGGTTAACTGTGTTTTCAGAGTAGCTTCCCCAGAACTAGGTAGCGATGATGAATTTGCCAGTCTGTTGTATTTGTTATTTAAGACCTGGAGCAGTTACACACTCCATTACACACTCCATTGAGCAGGCTTTTTCAATGGAAATCTAGTATATACACAATGCAGAGGCGGCAGAGACTATGGTTTCCTGTGTCTACTGTGGCCTTGGGATGAACTGCTCAGTAATGAGGGGTGACAGGTACACAGTTGTTCTGCCTGAACCTAATGCAAGGTGACAGGCAGCGTATAGGTCATGTGCTCTAATATACAGTACAGGAGAGACAGCGACACTGGCAACACAGGTGCCGCCACTGCAGGGAAATAGTAGGGGCAAACAAGTTTGAACCCTCCACTTTGTGTTTGAATTGGTTCAGGTTCTAATAGCAGGCTACACTGTAGAGGAACATGCCCTTGCCATGCTGCCAGGTCATGTCAAATCCAGTTGTAGAATCTGAATAATTATCTTCTTCTAGCTTGCTGATTTTGTCAACAGTAGCTACACCTTGGGATACTGTTGTTGTTAGGGGATGTCGTCATCCCCCATGGATCATCATCTGACTTATAATCTAAGCATTTATCTCATATAGGGATAATGTGATTCCTGATTCCTGCTTACAAGCAAAAATTAAAGCAGGAAGCACCAGTGACTTGGTCTATAAAAAAGTGGTCAGATGAAGCAGATGCTAAACTACAGGACTGTTTTGCTACCACAGACTGGAACATGTTCCGGGATTCTTCCGATGTCATTGAGGAGTACACCACATCAGTCACTGGCTTTATCAATAAGTGCATCGAGGACGTAGTCCCCACAGTGATTGTACGTACATACCCCAACCAAAAGCCATGGATTACAGGTAACATTCGCACTGAGCTAAAGGGTAGAGCTGCCGCTTTCAAGGTGCTGGACTCTAACCCGGAAGCTTACAAGAAATCCTGCTATGCCCTGCAATAAACCATCAAACAGGCAAAGCGTCAATAAAGGGCTAAGATTGAATCATACGACACCGGCTCCAACGCACGTCTTATGTGGCAGGGCTTGCAAACTATTACAGACTACAAAGGGAAGCACAGCTGCGAGCTGCCCAGTGACACGAGCCAACAGATGAGCTAAATCACTTCTATGCTCGCTTCAAGGCAAGCAACACTGAAGCATGCATGAGAGCATCAGCTGTTCCGGACGAATGTGTGATCACGCTCTCCGTAGCCAACATGAGTAAGACCTTTAAACAGGTCAACATACACAAGGCTGCGGGGCCAGACGGATTACCAGGACATGTGCTCCGGGCATGTGCTGACCAAATGGCAGGTGTCTTCGCTGACATTTTCAACATGTCCCTGATTGAGTCTGTAATACCAACATGTTTCAAGCAGACCACCATAGTCCGTGCCCAAGAACACAAAGGCAACCTGCCTAAATGACTACAGACCCGTAGCACTCACGTCCGTAGCCATGAAGTGCTTTGAAAGGTTGGTAATGGCTCACAACATCAACACCATTATCCCAGAAACCCCAGACTCACTCCAATTTGCATACCGCCCAAACAGATCCACAGATGATGCAATGTCTATTGCACTCCACACTGCCCTTTCCCACCTGGACAAAAGGAACACTTATGTGAGAATGCTATTCATTTACTACAGCTCAGCGTTCAACACCATAGTACCCTCAAAGCTCATCACTAAGCTAAGGATCCTGGGACTTAACACCTCCCTCTGCAACTGGATCCTGGACTTCCTGACGGGCCGCCCCCAGGTGGTGAGGGTAGGTAGCAACACATCTGCCACGCTGATCCTCAACACTGGAGCACCCCAGAGATGCGTGCTCAGTCCCCTCCTGTACTCCCTGTTCACCCACGACTACATGGCCAGGCACGACTCCAACACCATCATTAAGTTTGCCGATGACACAACAGTGGTAGGCCTGATCACCGACAACGACGAGACAGCCTATAGGGAGGAGGTCAGAGACCTGGCCAGGTGGTGCCAGAATAACAACCTATCCCTCAACGTAACCAAGACTAAGGAGATGATTGTAGACCACAGGAAAAGGAGGACCGAGCACTCCCCCATTCTCATCAACGGGGCTGCAGTGGAGCAGGTTGAGAGCTTCAAGTTCCTTGCTGTACACATCAACAACAAACTAGAATAGTCCAAACACACCAGACAGTCGTGAAGAGGGCACGACAAAGCCTATTCCCCCTTAGGAAACTAAAAAGATTTGGCATGGGTCCTGAGATCCTCAAAAGGTTCTCCAGCTGCAACATCGAGAGCATCCTGACTGGTTGCATCACTGCCTGGTACGGCAATTGCTCTGCCTCTGACCGCAAGGCACTCTCAACAGTTTTTACCCCCAAGCCATAAGACTCCTGAACAGGTAAGCAAATGGCTACCCGGACTATTTGCATTGTGTGCCCCCCCCCCCCAACCCCTCTTTTTACGCTGCTGTTACTCTCTGTTTATCATATACGCATAGTCACTTTAACTATACATTCATGTACATACTACCTCAATTGGGCTGACCAACCAGTGCTCCCGCACATTGGCTAACCGGGCTATCTGCATTGTGTCCCACCCACCACCCGCCAACCCCTCTTACGCTACTGCTACTCTCTGTTCATCATATATACATAGTCACTTTAACCATATCTACATGTACATACTACCTCAATCAGCCTGACTAACCGGTGTCTGTATGTAGCCTCGCTACTTTTATAGCCTCGCTACTGTATATAGCCTGTCTTTTTACTGTTGTTTTATTTCTTTACTTACCTATTGTTCACCTAATACCTTTTTTGCTCTATTGGTTAGAGCCTGTAAGTAAGCATTTCACTGTAAGGTCTACACCTGTTGTATTCAGCGCACGTGACAAATAAACTTTGATTTGATTTGATTTGTATACATTGGGGGACTGTGACACAAATACACAGAAACATCACTATCTTCATGCATTTTTTTCAACAGATTATAGTCCAACATCAGCTTATGACTGATCATTACATAATGCAAAGCCCAGTGTTTTTGCTGGGTTTAAGGGTTTAACTGTTGGTCTTGGTGCCCTCATTTTCCATGCCCATGTAGTTTTTGAGGAGGAGTGGGTGGATGTGCCCTCATTCTGTGGACACAAGACAAATGATCATTGCCCCCATGGCATTGCCCCTATGGCACACATATACTGTGGCACACCTAGGCTTTGCAGATGGGGGGTTCTGCCAGTGGCTTGCCCCTGGCTATCTGCCAGCTGAAGGTGTGAGTGTAGAGCAGCATTAGAGGACTTGTTTAGTGGCTGTCAGTAGAAATGAGGTCCTAAGTGTCTGATGGGACTGTTTTGTGTTCTACTCCCTCTGTGAAGGGGCTGCAGCTGCATCTTTTCACTGTGTGTGTGTGTCCGTGTCTCGCAAATGACTTCCAGGCCTGCATCGAGCATGCACAGAACATAACAGCTGCGCTGAAATGAAAACAATGGTTTGTGTTCAGGGAAGGGCACAAGTTCACATGGCTCATTTTGATTCCCAGGCCTCATTTAATCCAAAGTCATTTTCTAGTGAACATGGTACTGTTTATTTTCTATTTGCCATTTTGAGGGAACAACAATGGCAGTCACAATGAAAATGCCTCCTATAAGGCGACACACTGATCAGCAAACCAACAAACCATACAGACAGACAGAATAAAATGTGACATAACACAATAGAAGATTAGGGCGAGGTTATCTAGATCAGATATGTTATTTTTTAGAATAATAATCATAATAGAGGGGAATACTCAGAGCAGACCTTTAGGATCCAATGAACCCTCAAAACACTATACAGTACTATGGGTTCTGTTATTTAGCTGTGCTGCAGAACCGTTACACATCTGCAGTGCCAACCTCTCCTCCCCCTCCCTCTCTATGTAGGCTCCAGTCACAACGGGCCTTCAGTGTCCAAACACAATGTGGACAGACACAAGGGCCAGACTCCGGAGGAACACAGCAGCCCATGCCACACACCCTGGGGGCGAGGCGCTACCACGCCAGCCAGGGACGCTGCCACCCTTCTGTGCCCTCACTGACACTAATTAATTGAGTAACTGTTCGTTGTATCAAGACACTTTCCAAAGACGGGCTATTTCAAAATACCATATGTCAATATTGGCTATGCCAATATTGGGATACTACTCATATTATTTCCCATTGTCATTTGCCACAGCAATTACATATTTTATAACTACAATGTTTGGTGGTTCTGACTAATGTGTAGTATTTATGTAAAGCTGTTTCAGACCAAAGAGCAAGGGTTTTATCTTGGTGTCTTGGTGGAATAGATGAGCATATGTTAGTGAACAATTGCTGCTTTTCAGTGTGAAACCTGCCCCAAAATGCCCCTTCAGCCAACCCCAACAGTAAATAAACTGTTTGAATGTATGGCTAATCCATTGCCGTCTCTGACTAATAGGACTTTAAACTGACAGGGTAACTTCAACTCCTCCTCTGCCCAATCTGGGGCTCCCTCCATCCACTGATGTTTTCATGGGCTTCTCTGGACCGTGATGCCATTGCCATTATGGCATCTACACAGTGAAGGAGAGATGGTTGTCCAGAGAAAGGGATGCAAATGGTGACTCCACACACAAACACGCAGTCACAGTGAGAGGTCATTGTGATGAATTTGGCCCAGAGCGAGGACCAGGAGGCCATCTGCCAGTGTTGTGACGGGACGGCACTCGCCTCTCTGACTGACTGGACCGGGTGTGGGCTGCAGTTTAGCTGTCTCTCTCTCTGGGAGAAACACAGATGTCTTTGAGTCCCTGGCTGCCACAGCCTCAGCCTCATGATGGCCGGAGTGTCAATCTAATCAAGAGCTTGGAGTGTCTTGCCACATTGATGCTGTGTCTACTGTACTATGGTCTGTCTATACTATCCAGTAATGAAGACGTACTATCTTGTCAATGCTCATCTCTACAGAATTATAATGATTTGATGCTTCATACCAGAGCCATATATTTAAATACTTGACAACATTCTCATTGTGAAAAAGTTCATGAAATAAATAGTACAGTATGATACAAATCCACAACAAACTCTCTAAGCCATCAAATACTATACCCCCCCCAAGCCATAAATAAATGAGAAAAACTCTACTCAAAATTAATTAACGGTAGGTCATACGGATACTTCACTGCACCAGCAAGTAATTTTCTGAACAGGAAATACTGCAGGGTGAAAGAGACTGGTTCCTACAGGTTAGTATTACTGGTTATACAAGAGGAAGTTGCAAGCAGTGCCAGAATAACTGCAGCTAGCAGCCTCTGTTGTGGCAAAAAAATGTTTATCTCTGTTTCTGTGTTCAGTCTCAGAGCTTAATGGCCAGGTCCTTCTTTCTCTCTCTGTTTCCATGGTAGCAGACAGGTGCTTACGGCTTTTACTGAGACGGGTGCGGTTCACAATTCAAAATCAATGAGCTTTGGTTGATGTATGTGGTTTTGAGGATACATAGAATTAAATATTCATCATATTTCCACATTTCCAAGAGGAACAAATGTAAAGTAGTTAATAATTGTTTTGCTGATTCCCCCATAGATAAGTGTTGTGGAAATTCAGTACTGAGAGAGACTTGGTCATTTCTTCAAACAATCATCTTTATTTAATATCGATTAATTGTTGCAATAATGAAACCGTCGACCCCACACTCGGAAGTGTGTTGCCGAGTGCTTAACTTAAAATGCTTAGTCAGACTGGTTCCAACTCCCATAAGCCACCTTGGTTATCTACACAGGATGGTGTTTAACCCCCAACCCGGCTTAGTTTCCCAGATGCCAGGAAAATGAGACGATGAAGCATTGTTCTAGTCTTCCAGGCTATCACACACACCACATCTTGTCTATGAAATGCCAACTTTAGGTTTTTATCACCAAGCCATTGTCAGCTCAAGCTATCTCTAGCAAAACCCATTTTCCTGCACCATACGCCCAGACTATCTGCAGGAAGCTAGAGTGGAAACCATCTCTTTAACAGTTGCCAGCCCAAGCTTCAAAAGACTCCTCTCAGTTAACTCAGAAAGGGAGAGAGAGAGTCCTAACAACCTTACTCTATTTCATAAAACAACCATTTGGTGCATAAACATAACATAATCTTGTAATTATGCTACCACATAAGTTAATAATAATTTTCAGTCCACATTTTCATGTCACTTCTCACCAATCTGACAAAAGCAAGCGTTATACACAGGCATATACTGTATATCTTGAACATGTAAGATACATCTACACAGTCAGCTATCATATATACTGTAATCTTAATAGTTGTAGTATCACTGGTGGGCTTGAGACACTGTTATTCTATTTCTGGCAGTTCTTGTACACTGTTGCAACTTACAAGTTGGAAACAATGCGAGTGGATTTAGCTCTATGCACCATTTTCAGTTGTCAGAAGTTAGTTCCTCAGTGCTGATTATAGTTCCTGTTTATAACTATTGCAGTCAGTCAACAGCCTGGAACTATGCTATTGGTCTTCTCATGGCAGCCCTTTACAGAAATGTCCAAAATAAACTAAAAAGATAATCAAGTGTGATCATACAGTGTTATACTTCAGTGAGACAATCTGGTTATATTAAAGGCCGAGTACAAGCAAAAACATGATTTCCTAGTGTTTTATATATACACTGAGCATACAAAACATTAAGATCACCTGCTCTTTCCATGACATAGACTGACCAGCTGAATCGAGGTGAAAGCTATGATCCCTTACGTCACTGAAATCGGTGTATATGAAGTGGGGGAGATGGGGTAAAGAAGGATTTGTAAGCCTTGAGAATACTGAGACATGGATTGTGTATGTGTGCCAATCATGGGCAAAAAAAATATATTTAAGTGCCTTTGAATGAGGTACGGCAGTTGGTGCCAGGCGCACCGGTTTGAGTGTGTCAAGAACTGCAACGCTACTGGGTTTTTCACACTCAACAGTGTTCCGTGTGTATCAAGAATGGTCCACCACCCAAAGGACATCCAGCAAACTTGACACAACTATGGGAAGCATTGGAGTCAACATGGGCCAGCATCCTTGTGGAATACTTTCGACACCTTGTAGACTCCATGCCCCGAAGAATTGAGCCTGTTCTGAGGGCAAAAAGGGGGGAGGGTGCAACTCAATATTAGAAAGGTGTTCCTAATGTTTGGTATACTCAGTGTATGTCCACACTATGAGGTTGAAATAATACTGACATAGTGAAAATGATGATAATGCCTTTTTAGTGTAAGATCTGTTTGAAAAGACTTTCTGAAGTTTTTGCCTGTTTATGTGGGATGGAGTTTTGGCCTGCCTGTTGACAACACCAGGTAGTACATTTGTTATTAGACAAATAAGAAAGAAAGTTCCAAACCTCTCTGCCAAACACAGCACATTTTCAGTTTTCCCCTCCCTACTCAGACCACTCCCAGACAGTCCTAGCTAAATTCTTGCTTGAGAAATTGCTCCTTGCTAAGCTATTTCTAATTTCTAATCACAGTAAGGTACTTGTTACCCAGAAATTATTTGATACTGAGATAAAAATGGTTGCATTGGACCTTTAATCTATAACAACTAACAACATTATGAAATCTTGTCCACTTAACTCATCATATTGGGTTGTGAAAAACATTTGTCTCATTGTGAATCATTCAAAAGCATATAAAGTAAGTGATTCAATAATAATTCACTATCAGGTAATTAGTGAATTATGATGCCACATAAACATGCAATTTGTCTCTCAACTGGGCTGCCTGGATACTTGCCCAGTTAGGAAAAGCCTCCTTCTCATTTGCAAACAAGCAGGTGACAAATCTTGGCATATGGTCAACCTTCATACAAGCCCTCAACTGTTCCACAGCACAAGTTAGCTTACCTTCCAAGAATGGTCGGAACTGGAGAATTAGAACAAGGGGAGGGGGGGAAACTCCCTCTTTTTTAAACACAGTGGTGGACTATTTTCTGCCTGAGAGGTTGACAGTGTGTTGAGCAGGTGAGGACTCGAAACCTCCTCCCTGGGGAATGTTAGGGTGAAAGTGCCAATTTACCTGTCCAAGCAGGCAGGCAGGCACACAGGTCACATCTCTGCAGGCACAACCCATATCTGGCACGGACAGCATTTACACCCTGGAGGTTGTGTTTAACTGTTAATGAACAACAATTGCGCTGGAGTTGTGGTTTAGGGTGTTGTATTATATAACACAAAATTGTCTCTTCACTAAAGTGACTACAAATCATATAGATTAGCTCTCAAATTCCAAAACTCAGCAGATAAACAATACATTGTCAGTATCAGTACTAGAATGTGCACAGCAGTGTGCTATAGAAATATCCCCTGACTAAGAAACAAATAAACATACCCACCTAACCTTTGAGGAAATGCCATTGTTGAAATGTCAATGCCTTGTTATACTCTGCTGAACAGATACCAGCAATTTACATGCCTAAAGACATTCATTCATCGATGAGTGAAAATAATGGTTATGAAATAAAACTGAGCAGAGAGGTTTAGTGTTGGCTTCAGTAGGCTTAGCTCTATCTAGGCAGAGAACATATCCTTCATAGGAAATCCAGAGAGCCCCTGTTTGTTTATGTTAGTGTGGGTTTCCATCTTGACTGTGTTTTATGGGGAAAGCACAATTCTCTGGAACAGTGTCAACAACACCAAACTATTCTTGACTCCACTTAGTTATTTTGATAATGATCAACATTAGTTGTCCCAAAACAGAGGGCAGATACTCATTGAATTATGCATCACCCCGTATGGAAAAGATATTGAAGAATTGAACAAGATTTTGTATATGTTCTACCTGTATATGTTCTACCTGGAACTTGTAAGTAATACATATGGCAGCAAATACACATACAAGATTAATATCGGACTTATACTGGTGGTTAACATTTAGACATAACAGAAATGTTGCGTGTATTATATAAAAAGCAGAGAAGAGATATGTAATCTAAGCCTTCTAAGGTCTCACATACATGGGACATGCAAATATCAAAGCACTTGCATACTACTGTCTGATGTCATTGACACATGCAATGCGATACTTATTGAAAAATGAAGCAAAGTCTGCCATGAGGAGGAGGAGGACGAGTGACTTTGATAGCAGCAGTGAATATATTTACTTATTAAGTGGACATCTCTCAACAATCATTCTCGCGATAGCACATTGGTAGTAGTCAGTGTTAAAAATCAAAGCTGGGCTTGGTTAAAACCCTGGATGGGAGACCAAAGGCATAGCTGTAGATAAAACAACTGTGCAGTAGGAGTGTGCAAAGCTGTCGTCAAGGCAAAGGGTGGCTACTTTGAAGAATGTCAAATATAAAATATATTTTGATATTTTTTGGTTACTACATGATTCCATATGTGTTATTTCATAGTTTTGATGTCTTCACTATTATTCTACAATGTAGAAAATAGTAAAAATAAAGAAAAACCCTTGAATGAGTAGGTGTGTCCAAACTTTTGACTGGTACTCTAAGTTAACACGTATAGAAATACACCACTGACATACACTACCGGTCAAAAGTTTTAGAACCCCTACTCATTCAAGGGTTTTTATTTATTTTTACTATTTTCTAGATTGTAGAATAATAGTGAAGACATCAAAACTATGAAATAACACATATGGAATAATGTAGTAACCAAAAAAGTGTTCAACAAATCTAAATATATTTCATATTTGAGATTCTTTAAAGTAGCCACCCTTTGCCTTGATGACAGCTTTGCTCACTCTGTGAAGCATTTTTTTTTAACGCTTCAGAGAGTGTGCAAAAATAAATAAAACCCTTGAATGAGTAGGTGTTCTAAAACTTTTGACCGGTAGTGTATAAGGAAAAACATACAAAATCTTACCAGATCCTTATTAGAGCAGGGACACACACATAAGATTGTCTACCGTTTGCCAGCCAAGAGTAATAGCAGCTCTGAACAGTTGAATTCACTAACCAAAAAACCCATACTGCCAGTGCCAGCCCATAATAAATGTTTAGCTAGCTAGCTAACGTTAACATATTCACTAGCTAGCTAAGGACACCTAACTAACTCGGCAGCTAAAACAGGCAGCTGTTGCATGGAAACTAATCCACTGTGATTTAATTATAATGGAATACTAGCTACAGTGGTTAGCTAGTTTGGATGAAGTATTTAGTGTTGTGTGCATTGCGTTTAGTGTTGTGTGCGTTGTGTGCACTCAGCTAGCTGAGATCACTTAGCCTACATTGCATAAGTGTGACTGGCTCGTGACATTTAACCGTGGCTGTACAGAGAAAATGACCTATTTTTTCCTTTTTGTTGTCACTCCTGTTGGCTCCCCCAACTGGGGGTTCATGCTCTCTGATTGGCTCAAAGTCAAGTTATTGGCCACTGACGATCATTGCGATTTTAAATGGCAAGTTTGTCGCTACCGGGTCAGCACGCAGCAGGTACCGCTTTTGTTCTAGCAAGAGAAGGAACGGCCTCCCACTGTGATGAGTACCTATCCGCAGTGAGATTTTCGTTGTGTTTAATGCTTTAGATTACTTATTAGATGTCTTTTTACAAATAATCTTCTTCTGCCATACAAGATTCTTATTTGACTTTCATGATTTTTTTCCATATGGGACTGATATTCACAGCACAGTCACTGTTATAGTTACTCATGGTGGAGTTGGTGGAGTTGTCGTCATAGTGGGGACATTAGGAGAATTTGTTAGGAGAATCTGCTGGAAACATAAAGTGACATGGGATGAATAATTAAACTGTTAAACATCAATCTAAATCTGAATGCAAATCTAATGCTAGGGGCACAAAATGGAGAATAGCAGTGTTTTCTTGAATAGTAGGCATCTCATATAATTAATTATTGGTTAATCGGAATTGCAATCTCATGTATACATTATTCATGGTGTGTGAAGAGGTAGGATTCTCAAAGAATGAGCTCCATCTTTTGTGCCACCAGTGGAGTAAAGAAATTGTAATGTAGGTGTGTGGGAACTGGAGAGTTCCTTGTTAGAAACCATTAGCCCCAGAGCTTTCTTAAAGCCTCCCTTTACTGACTGCTGCTCTCCCTGTCTGACTGGTGATGATGACATGTCACGCCCCTCCCTCACACCTCCCCCACACCCAATGGGCTTTCTCCTGCGACTCAAGACCAGTCTGAGCAAGACTACCATGACACATCTAAAGGTCCCAGATCCACAGCATTCCAAAAGAGAATTCTACATTTGACATTACATTTTTTTTTTTGCGGGGGCGGGAGCTAGCCTAGTGGTTAGAGCGTTGGACTAGTAACCGAAAGGTTGCAGGATTGAATCCCTGAGCTGACAAGGCAAAATCTGTCATTCTGCCCCTGAACAAGGCAGTTAACCCACTGTTCCTAGGCCGTCATTGAAAATAAGAATTTGTTCTTAACTGACTTGCCTAGTTAAATAAAGGTAAAATATATATATTAAAAAAAAACATGGAATCACATGGAATCTCACTTTATTCCAAATCACATCAAATGACATCTTTCGTATACAGAATGATCAAGCAATAAATCTCACTACTCCTATCTAGACAGACAGTCATAAACAAAACACAAATGCAATCTACCAGTGAAATTTCTTAGCCAGGTGAAGTGGATAACTGGCTGCATGAGAGCCCTCAGCATGGGAGGGTGCTTATGAATCCGTACCAGCAGCCCATCTGATACTACTGTTGTGAAACCATCGCTTAACATGGTGATCTCACTCCTTTAGCAGTGTGTCAAGGGTCCTACAACACAAAAGAGCCAGGACAATCCACATATTCATTGACTTTGGCTATCACATAGAGGATGTTTTAGAGACTCTAACCCTAACCCCTAACCCCTAACCCTAACGATAGTGCTATTTATTCAGATTTCTGTTCTACCTTCAAACATATTCAAGAGTAATGAATAGAGTAATTTATATGAGATTTGTCATCATTATATAGTGCGATAGCACCTCTAAGGAAGAGCAGATGTTGTTGGCTGAGGAGGGTTTTAATAGTATTAATGGATCCAGGGGATGCTCAGCCTCTATTTTGTGCTCCCTTTTTGAAAATGCACCAAGGGAATGACTATTCTTTTCTGTCTTCATTATCATATCCTTGGTGGGAAAAAAACGCCCCTGCTATTGTGTGATTGGTAGGCACAATGGGGCAACACCCTATAACAGTTGCCATGCATGACAAACTGATTTCCAGATTTTGCTCACCTAAATGTGAGGAGAGAAGGAGTGAAAAATGAAGGAGTGAAAGAGGGAGGGATAGAAATGGTATAAAGCTGTACTGAAAGTGTCAATCTGGATCAATTTAATCCCCGAATCACATGATTCAGTCTAATGACATTGATTATGACCAATATCTGTGTGTATAATTTAAAACTCAGGTGTCTTAGCTAATGAATGCTTTAAACACAGCCGTTTGACATTGTATGTGACAATTTGATAGCCCATTATTATGCTTTGTTTGGCTCGATAATAAGGCAATGATAACATAAAGGCAGAGAGAGTTCCCGAACCTGTTTGTTAATTCCCTGTAGGGTGGAAGGTGAAAAAATGATAGACTAATACAGGCTAACAGAGCTTCCTCTCACAGGAAGCTACTTCCACACAGAATGGACAGAGAAGTCAAACTGTTCCCAAGAACTGGGCCTCCAGCTGACCAAAGAATACTCCGCACATTGATATTCAGTAGGGGACTTGAGAGAGAAAACCAGTTTCATATCTTTCATAAAATATGCAACAGTGCACTTAGACATAATCTAATAAGGTTTACAAAAGCCTACAAAATCGCTGGAGGAGCTGGAATGACGCGTATTTTGAATACTATTTTATAATGTCAAGTGAAGTCATTACGTAAAAGGCTCCATGTATTCCATACTAAGGTCCAAAAATGTGTATTTCCAAGTGATTTCTTTTCAGTGTAAAATAAAGCCTTTTTCCAGAGAATGGAGTGTTATAGGACACAGACAGTGATGTGACCACATAGCTATCTCACTGAGGACTGAGCCCATGCCCATATTAGGAAGTGAAAAAAACAGGCCTTTTTCTGCAGAGGGATTTGTCTTTTTCTCTGTGGTGTCTGCACACACACAAAGGTAACCTGTTTTTGAATGTTTTGGTGACAAACACTTATCCTGTGCACCCAATCAGGAGGAGGAGTGAAAACACCGGGCATGGACTTTTTAAGGATCGGAGAGCTAAATATATACAGTTTAGAACTCCATGTAGTTATCATTTTATTAGCCTTACTCATGTCTGAAATAGCTCCAGTGTTTCTGTTTCCGCATTGCTATACGTCAAGAAGCTAAATTTGTCCAGCCTACAGTTTTTCATACTGTTCACTTCTAGGATCTATTACAGAAATCAAATCCAATTACTCACAAAGGCAAAATGCTACATATCAGACTACAATGGCAACATCTTCTTCTGTGTTTATAACAGAGGACTTTCGGACTGTGTAAGATGTCCGTGTCAGACCTGTTTCCTTAGAGCTACTGACCATACCTAGGAAGTGGACTAATCTTTGGTTTGTAACTTGCTTGAAGTATTGGAAAGTGGGAAGGGAGGGGATAAATTGCTTCTCTATAACGTACAGAAGAATGCTTTCAAACAGTCTCAAAGTCTGCTGTAGATTTCACGTCCACAGTAAAGGCTCCTGAAGTATGGCACTGTGGAATTTCTATGGGAGAAAAATTCCTTGGAAATCAGCTATTGCCAGTGGAGTCTTAATCAAATTAGCCAATCAGGCTGGGTGCACAGAAAGAGATGCAGCCTATGCAATGTGACATATGCATGCGACCTTTCATCTGAAAGAGAGTCGCCCTGCAGTGAGGAGTAGCACTCCAGCTGTGAACCTGGCACCGGCCCATACAGGCACAGACACTCACATTGTTTTTGTGTGAATTTACTCATGCACAGTCTCACCCCTCCCTCAGCCCCTCTGCACATGGCAGGACATGCACACTAAAGACAAACGCAAACATGCATAGATTTCTCAAGACATGAAAACCCCTGCCTGACAGGACAGCCCCAACACAGTGTCTCTGCAACACTAGAGGCTTGAGGACACGGCTATTAGGAAGACAGATTGGCAAACAGGCTATGACACACTGCGATGGCAATCTCCCTCTGTAGCTTTGTATGAGAGGACAGAGTGAGGTTACGGTCAAGAAATAATCAGCATCTATATAATAACAAAGTCCCAACAACCATGCACAACACCAAAACATAAACACACATTCACTGTTGTGACTAAGCCAGTGTCACAGCCTGTATCATATCAAGTTTAGATCCAGTGCATAGTACATGTAAAGGAAAAATAGGGAGATACGATATGCCACTTTATGCATGACAGAAGTGATCAAGTGTGACAGAGAGAGGGGAGGGAGAGCGGGGGAGACAGACAGAGAGAGAAAAGTGTGTGTGTGTCTAAACTGGTGATCACATGACTGAAAAGGAGAATCCTGGGACCATGGTCTCTGTGACACCAGCCTCTCTCAGGGCACATCAGACTGGCTAATTATCTTAGACCATATTTCCAACTCTATCTGACGTTTGTATTTTTAATTTTTTGTTTAATTTAGCTAGGCAAATCAGTTAAGAAGAAATTCTTATTTACAATGACGGCCTACACCGGCCAAACCCAGACAACGCTGGGCCAATTGTGCGCCACCCTATGGGACTCCCAATCAAGGCCGGTTGTGATACAGCCTGGATTCAAACCAGGGTGTCTGTAGTGATGCCTCTAGCACTGAGATGCAGTGCCTTAGACCGCTGCGCCATTCGGGAGCCCATCTGCAATGGAGGTGGGGGGGTGTGTGGGGGAGGTTCTATACAGGAAACAGTGGGTTGACTTGACCTATATCTCAGCACAGCGACAAAGCTAAGGGTGAAATGCAGTGATATAAAGCACAACCTTGTTCTTACATAATTGTATAATTTTCCCTAAATTATAGTACATGAGTTGAATCGAAAGAAAAATACTTGTCTTGGTGCTAAAGTTGACATTGTTGAGCATATTGAGTTAACAGTAATCTCAGTGGTTGACAATGATGATTCCTGAATGAATGAATGCATCAGATAACATGACCTCTGTCTATAGGGACACTGTCTGTGCAATGGTTACCATGCCAACAGTGAATTAGAAAGAGGAGGGGACAAAAGCCTCTATCTCTGCAGATCTATCTAGGAGGACTCTCAGTTGGTCTTACTTGTGTTTGTTTTGGGCTATGTTTATGTGATTATCCTTGAGTTAAAGTCACATGTTCAGAGAGTGAAATGCTAATGTATTCTGTATTTTCAAAGTCATATCAGGAAATGAAAGAGCTAGCTTCCCGTTGAGACAAAGTGCTCAGTAGCCTATCTCCCCCATGGTTCAAACAGCAGCAGAGCTGCTCCACAACATTGGCCAGAGTTTCGGCAGCTCTGTCTGCCTCTGAAGGGCACACAACAGGAAGCATTGACAACTGTGATACAGAATCTATTGGAACCATTTTGAACAATAGTTGAAAACAACACAACAAAATGACCACTGTGTTTTTTCTTCATGAAACAGTGTGTTATGTGTGCCAAGTAGTTATATTTGTGAACTATTTTCGTGACTGATTTAGGGTCAGCTAAGGCTGTTTTAAGTTGGGTAGTATCTATTGATGCTCTCTAGTGCTTAGAAGGATATTTGGGGAGTTTGGCAATGAGGCCCTTTATCTACTTCCCCAGAGTCAGATGAACTCGTGGATGCCCTTTTTATGTCACTGTGTCCAGTATGAAGGACGTTAGAGGTAGTTGCGCTAACTAGCAGCAGACACCCATAGACTTCCAGCCATTGCGCTAATCCTGAATTAGCATTGGCTCGCGAAACTACCTCTTCCTTCATGCTGGACACGGAGACATAGAAATGGTATCCACAAGTAAATCGGACTCTGAGGAAGTAGATAAAGGGCCTCATTGCCAAAATCCCGAAGTATCCCTTTAACATTACAGTCTGAGTTTCAACTTGTCATTGAGTCAGAACAGCACAGGAAGTGCTGTTAACAAACCCTCCGAGGTCCCTTAAGTGCCATAACATCCGCTCCCTCCCACTTCAGCAGTCATGTACACTTCAAATGTTCCTATTTCATGCTCTAATCCATCACACCAGTTATCTTTAACAGTCTACAATGTCAGTCGTCCCACCAAGAGAAGATTCCATTGGCTTAAATTATTTGTATCTCCCATAGCCTTGTGTCTTTACAATCACGTTACTGCTTGTTCAGGTGATGGATGGATTTTTAGATACTACAGTCTAAACATAAAATGTGCACAGTCAGTCCTTCAAAAGACAACCAACAATAACAATAATGACTACACAGCTAGATTCTTTATCCAATCTTTTGCCAAAAGTAAAGATTTATCTACACATTCTTTATTGGCCTGACAATGTTGAGTCCTGTGATCTTACTACACTGCCTATTGATCAGACAAAGGAGTGTAAACATTCGCTTGGTGCAAAGAGTAGTTTGACTACTTTAGCGCTACAATACAATTTGAGTGTGCTTGTTGTGTTCACTAATAGCTTGTGAGTAAGAACACCACCAGGTAGAGTAGACAGGAAGTGGTTAACAGCAGGAGCAGCATGTTGACAGCAAGCCTCCTGCTATAGTAACATCTGGGCCTTGTTCTCTACAAATACATATCCTGTACTGTACGTACCCTGACCTTCTCTGACCTACCCAAGCATCATACATAAGATTACAATGATTTTACAGGACTATAGGCTATTTATGGCAGTCATGATACTCAATGTAAATTTCCTCCCTTGTTCATAAGTAGCTCAGTGCAGAGACTTGAGGATCGACACTCAACAAGCCTCCACTATGTCCTGGGTACTGTACTCTTGGCCCTGAGAGTATAATGAAAGAAAACAAACAAGAATTCTGTGCTCATAAGACAAAAAGCCCCAATAGTGATGGGATGTTTATCTTCTCAGGGCATCCACAGTAGAGATTTCGTCATGACTTTACAGATGTAGGATCTTCATTTGAGTCAGTTTGCTGCAGCAGGAAAACGACCCTGCAGCAACAGGACTTGTGAATTATTATGTGGATTATAATTGATGGACATTTTTCTAGTGGTTGATACATTTCTCGTAAGAGGGAATCAAGTCTGAAATTTCAAAGGGGAAATTACAAACTTCAGAAGCCTTTTTAAATCTCAAATACACAACAACAACAAAAATCTTTCCTGTATTGCAGGAAAGTTATCCTGCAACAGGGTGATCAAATTAAGATCCTACATCTGTATTGTCAGAGACGTATTATAAACCCTGTGGTGGATTGAGCTGGCTTGATGAGAACCATCTGAGGAATGTGCTTATCTGTCACTCCTCTCAGCATCTAGGCCAGTTACAGCTTGCCTGGTAGTATTGGCCCTAACACAGGGATTCTAATAATTGTGAGGATTTGTAGGTATGTTTGTGTTTGGGTTGTGAGGTACTCATACTATCATGTCAACTTTGAGCATGCTGCAGACCAGCTCCAATTGGTATGTTATTAGTGTGAAAGCCTGCCTGTTGTGAAATAAGGTAACTGGTGGCCAATGGTGTAAGAAGTAGGCCACTTGGTCCTTCAGCACAGCCTGAGAATGTCTTCATCTTACTACAATTCAACTTCCAATGCAGTGTGTGTGTGTGTGTGTGTGTGTGTGTGTGTGTGTGTGTGTGTGTGTGTGTGTGTGTGTGTGTGTGTGTGTGTGTGTGTGTGTGTGTGTGTGCGCGTCCGTGCGTGTGTGCGCGTGCGTGTGCATGTGTGTGTGTGTGTGCGTGTGTATGTTTATGTTTGGGTATGCATGTTTCTGTTCTTTCTAAGCTATTAACTAAGACAAATGCCTAGTTAGACTCTTTTGCACTTTAACTTCCGTCTTCCACTTTTTGAGACTTTTTCCTTTTCCATTATTAGCTGGCTGCTTCCTTTCTTCATTGTGCTCCAGTTTAGAGGAACCTGTGGGTGTTTCACACAAGCTCTGTGAAGCAGTCGTCAAATGGAAACTCTCTTTACTGACTTTCAACACAAAATGTTGACAAAGATACTTCTTGTGAGGTTTCTCAAAAGTTTAAGATAAATCATATAATTTAATGCAGTTAAAGCTATCAACAGTCTGTATCTCCTCTATTGTTCAGTTGGCTCTGAGTCCTGTCACATTGTCCAATAGGACCTGACCTGGTCAAGGGGTCAAAATGGCTGCAGTCATCTGAGCCATGCGCTCCTGTTGACATGAAAGGGAAAGAAAAGTGAGCTACTGTTAATCTACTCCAATCTGTCTCGGTTTCTGTCTCAGTTTCTTAAGACTTCTGAGAAGTGTTTTCGCTCAATAGAGTGGCATGGTTAGCTAACGCGGCCTACCTTTGATGGTACTGACGTGACCCAAAACAAGACGAGACATGACCCAAAAAACCATGAAGAATTTCATGCTCCAGATGTGAGTGGTTAGTTAAAACACATTACTGTATTTCTTGAAACCTTCCCTGAAGCATAGGCCTAAGTGCAAAATAGTTAATGTAAGGGGAGTTACCTCTTGTGAAAGCCGTGAAAGAATACAGCTAAAAAAGAGCCACTTAGCAATCATTCATCCTCACCAGAGGGACTAAGCAGTATGTACTGTGGGATATCTGGAATGTATATTATATCTCCTAACGCTAACGGTTAGAAAATAACAAATCAAAGGATACACTGAAAGGTATTGTCAGGTGTGTGTGTTCTTTTTCCTGATTTGCTTGAGAACATCTGCTAAGAGGAAAGGCACACCTTAATTCAGAGGACACAGCTTTCACTTGAGCCTACGTTGGTTATTGGAGAGGAAAGGGAAATTGCTTGGCAGAGGCCTGCCGTAAGATCCAGGCTCGTGTGACTCAAGGGGAGGTCTCTTATCATAATGGATGGTGCAGTGGTGAGGTTTGGTGATGAAATGTAGAAAACAAATGACACATTCCTCAAATATCTAACTCTGAAGCTCATCTCGAATAACTGGATAGCTGCAGGAGAGTAAATAAAACACGTCCTGGCTTTGCGGGGGTTACAGAGTAGTAATGTTGGTCTTTGTTGTTGCTTTGCACTCTTGTGGGGCTAGTAAGAGTACATGTCCCTCAGAGAGAAGATTCAAGCGGGATCATGGGAAAAGAATGCTGCGAATCACCAGTGAGATTAATTATAAACTCAGTGTAACTCAGTGTTGGCACAGCCAAGGACAGCTTGACATCCTCACAAAACATTGGCTGGGAAAATGGAGTCTAGTGGATCAAACTGAAGAAGCAGTGAAGAACACATTCAGAAGCAGACATGAGATACTATTGTCTGGTAACTGCAGTCTTGATTTTATTTCAGTTCGTGTCACAGATTATTTCACAATGTGAAACACTGAGACAACCTATGACTAGGTAAAGTATCCAGTCATAAGATTGAAAACTAGAAGAGCTCTTTTGCTTCAGTGGACCAGGCTCGTAGGACAAGAGCCTTATAAGCGAATAGTATCAGTTGGCTTGTCTGTGACTATGACAGAGCAAATGTGACCACCATAAACAAATCTCTCTTTCCAGCCAACCAGATGAATAAGTAATGGCCAGTCATACTGCAAACCTCCAGGGAGAGCCTGTCTGAGCATCTTCATTAAGCACCCGGTAATAACATGGCACAACAGTGTATCCTGCATAATTAATGAGCAGACAATGGCAGGTGTCCAGCAGACGAGACAGGCTGTGTTTAGCCCACCACACCAGACATGTAGAGGAGTGAATGTAGCTGTCTGATCTCAAGGACAGGATGGCTGCTAGCCAATCCCTGGGGTCTGAATCCTGCTTGACTGAGTTACAGTGCCTGTTGGAACCATGCATAGGTCTAAAGCCATTATGATGTGAGGACAACCGATGTTAATAAAGGACAAACTGGATCAACTTGGTCAATGGCCTTGAAATAACAGGTGTGTTTGGTTGAGGTTCATGACCCTTTGGCTTGATGACCCGACTGAAAAATGCCAAGAAAGACAAATGTGAAAGACAGTGAAAGCTGATGCAAGACAAATGCAATGGTGACTGAGCTCAACTGACCGGGGACAACCTGAAACCGTAGCCTACAGTATTTATCACCTGGGGCAGAGGTCAGCAAAGAACAGAAGATAACATATTGTTGGATAATGTTCTTCGAAACCAAACAGCTCTGTTTGCAGAGAAACCAAGTGAGTCTATTTTTAGAAACCACTGTATTTTCAGGACGGTCAGAAACGTTTGTTTTCCTGTTAACTACTCAAGACTGTCCCTCTTTACTGTCAAAGCTGTACAGCGCCTTGCAAAAGTATTCATCCCCCTTCGCGTTTTTCCAATTTTGTTGCATTACAACCTGTCATTTTAATGGATTTTTATTTGGATCTCATATAATGGACATACACAAAATAGTCAAAATTGGTAAAGTGTAATGAAAAAAATAACTTGGTGCGTGCATACGAATTCAGCCTCTTTGCTATTGTAACAGTGTAGGTTCCGTCCCTCTCTTCGCCCCAACCTGGGCTCGAACCAGGGACCCTTGCACACATCAACAACTGACACCCCACGAAGCACCGTGCCACAAAAGCAACGCAAGGGGAAACCCTACTTCAAGTCTCAGAGCGAGTGACGTCACTGATTGAAATGCTATTAGCACGCACCCCGCTAACTAACTAGTCATTTCACATCGGTTACACTCACCCTCCCTTTGACCTCCTCCTTTTCCGCAGCAACCAATGATCCAGGTCAACAGCATCAATGTAACAGTGTAGGTTCCGTCCCTCTCTTCGCCCCAGCCTGGGCTCGAACCAGGGACCCTTGCACACATCATCAACTGACACCCCACGAAGCATCTTTACCCATCTCGCCACAAAAGCCGCGGCCCTTGCAACGCAAGGGGAAACCCTACTTCAAGTCTCAGAGCGAGTGACGTCACTGATTGAAATGCTATTAGCGCGCACCACCGCTAACTAACTAGTCATTTCACATCGGTTACACTATGAAGCCCCTAAATAAGATCTGGTGCAACCAATTACTTTCAGACGTCACATAATTCGTTAAATAAAGTCCACCAGTGTGCAATCTAAGTGTCACATGATCTCAGTATATATTCACCTGTTCTGAAAAGCCCCAGAGTCTGCAACACCACTAAGCAAGGGGCACCACCAAGCAAGCGGCATGATGAAGACCAAGGAGCTCTCCAAACAGGTCAGGGACAAGTACAGATCATGGTTTGGGTTACAAAAAAATATCTGAAACTTTGAACATCCCACGGAGCACCACAGGGGAGATTGGAGTATCTGTCCATAGGACCACTTTAATTAAGCCGTACACTCCACAGAGCTGGGCTTTACAGAAGAGTGTCCAGAAAAAAAGCCATTGTTTAAAGAAACAAATAAGCAAACACATTTGGTGTTCGCCAAAAGGCATGTGGGAGACTCCCCAAACATGGAAGAAGGTCCTCTGATCAGATGAGACTAAAATTGAGCTTTTTGGCCATCAAGGAAAAAGCTATGTCTGATGCAAACCCAACCCCTCTCATCACCTCGAGAACACCATCCCCATGTTTTTCATTGGCGGGGACTGGGAAACTGGTCAGAATTGAAGGATGGCGCTAAATACAGGGAAATTCTTGAGGGAAACCTGTTTCAGTCTTCCAGAGATTTGAGACTGGAACGGAGGTTCACCTTCCAGCAGGACAATGACCCGAAGCACCCTGCTAAAGCAACACTCGAGTGGTTTAAGGGGAAACATTGAAATGTCTTGGAATGGCCTAGTCAAAGCCCAGACCTCAATCCAATTGAGAATCTGTGGTATGACTTAAATATTGCTGTACACCAGCGGAACCCATCCAACTTGAAGGAGCTGGAGCAATTTTGCCTTGAAGAGTGGGCAAAAATCCCAGTGGCTAGACGTGCCAAGCTTATAGAGACATACCCCAAGAAACTTGCAGCTGTAATTTGTGCAAAAGGTGGCCCTATAAAGTATTGCATTTGGGGGAGTTAATAGTTATGCATGCTCAAGTTTTCATTTTTTTTGTCTTATTTCTTGTTTGTTTCACAATACATTTTTTTTTGCATCTTCAAAGTTGTAGGCATGTTCTGTAAATCAAATGATACAACCCCCCCCCCCCCAAAAAAAAAAAATCCATTTTATTTTCAGGTTGTAAGGCAACAAAATAGGGAAAATGCCGAGGGGGGTGAATACTTTTGCAAGCCACTGTATGTCCACCTCCCATAGAAGTGGGTGAAATGTCCTTCCCAAAGTGTGAAAATGCTATTAAAAATGTGTACATGAAAATGTAATGTCATTAAAATCTTTTTCATGACACAGTGCAGTGAGGTGGACCTACTCACTGCTCAGCCAGAATTATTTCAGGATGATTCCAAGGTTACAGCTGTTACTTGCAGAGTTCAGCCTCTCCCTCCCTATCCCTGCAGCAGCACTACCCTCAGATCAGACCAGCTCACATACCCATCATATGACACTATGATGAAAGACACATTTAAAAGACATTAGGCCGAGCTTACAAGATGTCTAATTTGGTAGAGGCTCTTAAAGCAGTATAGTCATTTATTATCATTGTGAGAGAAATCAGCTTCTTATTTAGGTCTAAGTGTGTCTTTGTTTGGAGGCCCATATTCAGTGGGTTTCCAAACGCTGTTTTCCATTTGCGCAATAAATGTATCATTTGCCAGGAAATTGTTGATGGCTCACACAATGGTAATTCTGACACCATACTATTTATACTGCACCAGACAGTGATCCTCATACATAACAGAACCAAAAACCTATGCAAATTATGAAGCTGGATGGAAAAAAAGTTACTTAGCACTGTGTTATATTGTGTTTGACCCCATCACTTGAGCCATAGCAACCCACTGTCCAGCAGTCTCTTTGATCCTGTATGGAATATGGCCTTCAATCTAACAGCAGTCACTGTCGTCGCTACACATGCACAAACACACGCGCACAAACTCACACTACTCATCTTGTCTCCACACAGGGCAGGATGTGGTCGTGTCGACGCCACTTTCAAAAGAACTCTTCAACAGTCTTCTTTCTCCTTTTATAGTCAAAGCCATGTTGTTCACCATGCATTGTGTCACAGGCCATGTCACAGTGTGAGACACCTGAGAGGGTGGGTGTCTCCATCCTGATGTCACAGGTAATGAACCCTCCATTCAGTGTGCCAGCAGAGGTTTAAGCTACTGCCAGTGTACAGGAACACCCACACTGATACATGTGACTTACAGCAGTGTTCTTATTCTAGTTCTATAGGAACACCAACTTCTGTATTGTCCTTGCATTATCAAACTGCATTATTACCATGTTCCCTGATATATATGTGCTTTAGTCACATAGCTTAACAGAGGCTACTGCATTATCCCTTGATTATCAGACTTGACTTCTTGATATTGATCTATAGGCCTGGGGTTAATTGATGTGAATTCCAGGCCTACATGTGAATTCCAGGAAGTAGTCTGAAAGACTTCCTGAAATAAGTTGTCAATGACTCCACGGTATTGTAAAGCACTTTAATCGAGTAAAAAGCATCATGCAATATGATACTACTTTAGGCCCCGTAACATTTCAGAAACTGATATGATCAAAAATGCACTTGCTTAAACAAACAATTACATTGATTTATTTGTGGGATCAGGGGGGAGAAAGTAAGGATTGTGAAATGGGTTCACTTTCATCATACTGTATGATCTGACAAATGATGCTCTTACTATGTAAAGCCTGCCAGTATCTGCATCACATAGACAACAAAATGGACGAATGGCCAGCACTTCTCTTTGTGATGTTTCATGCTGTATTCTCATTCAGGATGTGAAAATATGGAACTTCCCCTATGCAGACTGAAACATAAGCAGACAGAGACCTCTGGTGACAGAAATGTTCAGATGGTTGAATAAGTTAGCTGCTCCTGGTAAAATTCCACTCACAAAGAACTGAGATTTCTGCTCTGAGGCCAGACACTAGAATAAGACATCAGAGACCATAATATGGCATGGAAATAGAGAAACAGAACTAAACTTAGTGAATGATGAGCATAGACAACTCATTACATAATGTACATACTGTACTTGTGATTACCTCAGAGACATGTGGGCCCACCTCTGTTTGTGTAATTGAAATGCTGTTAGAAAAATACATGTTTTGGTGGAATATCTCCAGCCAAGTAACATTTGAGGTTATCTTTTTTATTAGGTTATCCATCAATGGAATTTCAGCCTGTGAGGATAAATCTGTCAATAAACAAACAGATTTAGTCTATGTGGTGAGTCTAAATTTATGTTTCAGGCGGTACAATCCTATCATGTGTGAGCAGTGTAACGAGAGGCTCTGAGTTTAAGAAACTCAGGACTCCCCCATGTGGAGAAAACTGTCATTGAAAACAAGAGGAAGCAAGTTTGCACATCCAATTGTTTTGGCCCATAATTTCATCGCATAGCAAAAATATCTGCCCATCTTCCGAAAACATCAGAAAACGTCTGAAACGTTAAAATTGTTTAAGAGTATCTTAAAAAATCCCACAGCAACCCCCCCCCCCCCCCCCATTCGTGAACTCACACTTGACTATTTTCCTCCTTCCTAGCTCTGACTTTGCTGATAGTTACTTTATAGAAGAACATTTTACTTACTATGACTGTGATATGTGGTGGTCCCTCCTAGCTTTCTTAAGATGAATGCACTAACTGTAAATCGCTCTGGAAAAGAACATCTGCTAAAGGGCTAAAATGTAAACGCAAATAGAAACAAAACATACTTATTGTTGGTTTGACTCGTGTATATATTATATCATATAGACTATAGGGTTAATTAACTCTCTTGTACTTCATCTTAATTTGGTATTTCCCGGGTTAAATAAAGGATGAGGGGGAAAAACGTAAAACTAATTTAATATCAATAGCTAATTTCAATATTTCACTTTTCTGATTCCTACTGGAGCAACACTTCATATAGTCACATAACCTTCAAAATCAAGAACACAGTCCAGCCTACACCATCTGCCTGATGTACGACATATAGTAAAGGCCTATAGCACATTCCCTAACCAACCCAAGTTACCTTGTACTCCTGTACTTCAACTCGGTACTGTTATCCCGTGTATATAGCCAAGTTATCATTACTCACTGTGTATTTATTCCTCGTGTTATTACCTGTCTATTATTTTTCTCTCTGTGTTGTTGGGCCCGTGAGTAAGCATTTCGCTGTTAGTCTACAAGTTGTTTTACGAAGCATGTGACAAATACAATTACATTTTATTTAAACAGCAGAATGAACCAATAGAGAGGCACCATCTGTCCCAAAGGCTTAAAGCCAATCAGGGGAAACAGGATCCTCACTGGATCAAAGTCATGGGGCCAGCGGGGCCGTGTCCAGTGAGGAAACCCCTGAAGTTTCCTCAGATTTAACCACTGATTGACTTTAAGGACAGAAGAGGGTGCTGTTGTTGAAGTGGGAATAATCCCTTCATCATAGCCAGCTGGGAGCCAGTTAGCCGTGCAGATAGATCAGGCTCCATCACCTCTCAGCTTGGACTGCCCGGAGCCTGGACATCAGGAAACAGCTCCAGTTTCGACTGCTTGCATGACCGACATGCCTGAGATGTTTACCATAAGGTTGCACTGATCAGAAGAGGTAGGGCATACATGGTGTCGGTAGCAGAGTGTGAATGATTGAGATATTCGTACATTCTTGTCATGTGTGAATGTATGATATATATTTATCATGAGGTGAAGTAATCCATTATAATTCAATATGTACTGTTGCTGAACTTGAAACAGTGCAGGGAGAGAGCAAATGTTTCAATTGAGTTCAGTTGAATTACTGTAATTATATATCATATCTTCTGGGGCAAAAACTTTGAAAATAACAATTTCTAACAGTTCCAGGATATAACAGGGGGATTCCAATATTCTCAAACTGTACTTTTTATTGATAAAATCAACTGTACATCAATGTACTTACTGTTCAACTAACAGTAAGCATTGTGTTCTATCACTTCACTGATAAAAGCTGAACAAAGTGATTTCCTATCACTTCACTGATAAGAGCGGCATACATGGTCTTTTGTAATGTGTGGAGTCCCCTTCAAGTATCCCAATTTGATCTATCCCTTAGATTATTATTATGTCATATATCAAATACATGTCATCGCCAAACATTCCAGAGATAGAGGCAGACTTGTGAAAGACGAGAGTGTTTATAAGACAGGCTTGGAAGAAACACCTGGGTCAAACAAGGCAGTATCTGCTGAAAGGTGTCAGATTTGCGATCTCACTTTCATCACATCTCAGCGATGACAGGAATAAGAGGATGTGTCATAGGAAAATGTAAAAACAAAAGTTGCTTGCCAAAATTTCTACTCCCAGCAAAGCAACTTCCAATCTTCACAAGTACAGAGCATTCGGAAAGTATTTAGTCCCCTTGGCTTTTTCCACATTTTGTTACGTTACTGCCTTATTCTAAAATTGATTAAATCATTTTATTCCATCATCAATCTATACACAATACCCCATAATGAAGACAAAGGAGATGATAGTGGACTACAGGAAAAGAGGGACCGAGCACGCCACCATTTTCATCTACGGGGCTGTAGTGGAGCAGGTTGAGAGCATCCACCATCACCAACAAACTATGGTCCAAGCACACCAAGACAGTTGTGAAGAGGGCACAACAAAACCTATTCCCACTCAGGAGACTGAAAATATTTGGCATGGGTCCTCAGATCCAGGACCTCTATACCAGGCAGTGTCAGAGGAAGGCCCTAATAATTGTCAAAGACTCCAGCCACCCTAGTCATAGACTGTTCTTTCTGCTACCACACGGCAAGCAGTACCGGAACGCCAAGTCTAGGTCCAAGAGGCTTCTAAACAGCTTCTACCCCCAAGCCATAAGACTCCTGAACATCTAATCAAATGGCTACCCAGACTATTTGCACTTCTATGCTGCTGCTACTCTCTGTTATTATGTATGCATAGTCACTTTAATAACTCTACCTCCATGTACATATTACCTCAACAACCTCGACACCGGTGCCCCCGCACATTGACTCTGTACCAGTACCCCCTGTATATAGCCTCGCTATTGTTATATACTGCTGATATTTAATTATTTGTTATTCGTATCTCTTACTTTTTTTTAGGTATTTTCTTAAAACTGCATTGTTGGTTAAGGGCTTGTAGGTAAGCATTTCACTCTAAGGTCTACACCTGTTGTATTTGAATTGATTTGATTTGAATGACAAAGCAAAAATATATTTTTAAATGTTGAAAAAATTTAAATTGAAAAATAAACTGAAATATCACATTTCCATAAGGATTCAGAACCTTTACTCAGTACTTTGTTGAAGCACCTTTGGCAGCGAAAACAGCCTCGAGTCTTCTTGGGTAAGACGCTAGAAGCTTGAAACAGCTGTATTTAGGGAGTTTCTCCCATTCTTCTCTGCAGAGCCTCTCAAGCTCTGTCAGGTTGGATGGGGAGTGGCGCTGCACAACTGTTTTCAGATCTCTCCAAAGATGTTCGATCAGGTTCAAGTCCGGGCTCTGGCTGGGCCACTCAAGGACATTCAGAGACTTGTCCCGAAGCCACTCCTGCGTTGTCTTGGCTATGTGCTTAGGGTTGTTGTCCTGTTGAAAGGTGAACCTTCACTCCAGTCTGAGGTCCTGAGTGCTCTTGAGCAGGTTTTCATCAAGGATCTCTCTGTACTTTGCTCCGTTCATATTTCCCTCGATCCTGATTAGTCTCCCAGTCCCTGCCACTGAAAAACATCCCCACATGCTGCTGATGCTGCCACCACCATGCTTCACTGTAGGGATGGTGCCAGGTTTCCTCCAGACATGACGCTTGGTATTAAGGCCAAAGACTTCAATCTTGGTTTGACTGAGAATCCTTTAGGTGACTTTTGGCAAACTCCAAGCGGGCTGTCATGTGTCTTTTACTGAGGAGTGGCTGCCGTCTGGCCACTCTACCATAACGCCTGATTGGTGGAGTGCTGCAAAGATGGTTGTCCTTCTGGAAGGTTTTCCCATCTCCACAGAGGAACTCTGGAGCTCTGTCAGAGTGACCATCGGGTTCTTGGTCACCACCCTGACCAGGAGCCTTCTCCCCAGATTGTTCAGTTTGGCCAGGAAGCCAGCTCTAGGAAGAGTCTTTGTGGTTCCAAACTTCCATTTAAGAATGATGGAGGCCACTTTGTTCTTGGGGACATTCAACGCTGCATAAACTTTTTGGTACCCTTCTCCAGACCTGTGCCTCGACACAATCCTGTCTCAGAGCTCTACGAACAATTCCTTTCGACCTCATGGTTGGTTTTTGCTCTGACAGGCACTGTCAACTGTGGGACCTTATATAGACAGGTGTGTGCCTTTCCAAATCATGTCCAATCATTTGAATTTACCACAGGTGGACTCCAATCAACTTATAGAAACATCTCAGGGATAATAAATGGAAACAGGATGCACCTGAGCTCAATTTTGAGTTTCATAGCAAATGGTCTGAATACTTATGTAAATAAGGTGTTTCTGTTTTTTATTGTTCATACATTTTCAAATATTTCTAAAAACCTATTTGCTTTGTCATTATGGGATATTGTGTGTAGATTGATGAGGAAAACATTTCATTTAATCAATTTTAGAATAAGGCTGTAACGTAACAACATGTGAAAAAAAAGGGAAGGGGTCTGAATACTTTCCAAATGCACTGTATTGTCTGTCTGACATAGGTCTACTTGAGGGAAATATTTTTCTTGGGCTATATTTGACTTCCGTTTCTTTACTTACTGTATTACAACCATGTCTTCTTAGATTACATACATGTTTAAGACTCCATAGAAAGGTTATCCCTTCACAGTCAGAGGACAGGCAGTCATACTGTCACGACCTCCGCCGAAGTTGGTCCCTCTCCTTGTTCGGGCAACGTTCGGCGGTCGACGTCACCAGTCTTCTAGCCATCGCCGCTCCACCTTTCATTTTCCATTTGATTTGTCTTGTTTTCCGCACACCTGGTTTACATCTCCTCATGATTACTATGTGTATTTAGCCCTCTGTTCCCTCCATGTCTGTGTGGGGTATTGTTTATTGTCTAGGTTGGCACGCTTCCGGCTGGTTTGCACCGGGTTTTATTTGTACCCGTGATTTGTGGCAGCCGGTACTTTGTACTTGGTTGTTGTACTTTGTGCTGCCTCACTTGTTCTTTGGGCATTTGTTTTTGTGACGCGGTTGTGTTCTGTTCTTACAATTGCCTCAGTAAAGTGCTTCTTTGTTCACTCATCTCTGCTCTCCTGTGCCTGACTTCCATGCACCAGCTACACCCACAGCTTGACACATACTGAGAGGTCTGATTCGATTATTATTCCTAGTAAAGATCTAGTCTCATCTCATTTTCCATCTGCAGACTTCTAAACAATGTCTCTCCATTTAGCAGTGTAGACTGCCCCAGGATTGTTTTTGCAGAATATCTCTGAGACAGAATAAACCTCATTTGCTTTTAACTCAGACTGAGATTCATGCTCAAGTCAAGTCAAGGTTATGGGCTACATGAAGAACTGTGTCATGTTGATTCATGTTACTGTTGGCCTATGTCACAGAATAAAGTATGAATTCACTGAGAGTTTCCTTTTAAAAGACGTACACACACTAAAGTGTAAAAAAACATGTTTTGGGTAGAATAGTGTTTTTAGACACAACTGAAAACTTCAAGGAGTTGGTCTGATGGGAACCCGTGATGTCATCGGCCTCCCCCTTGCTTGAGGAACAACAGAGGAGCAATAGAGGAAAGGCCCACCCCCAAATTGTGCGATGTCATGACTCACCTGGACCACCTATTAAGATGTGCCGTTTGTTAAGTAAATCAGGTCTTAAATGAGGTGAAAAGGAGACTCGAGCGACTCTTTAAAGGCATGTGATTTTCCTGTGTTTTACACAGTCCTGTGAAAAAGGATTTCTACTTGTGCATATTTTTGATATTGAATGCTATCAGATCTTCAACCAAAACCTAATATTAGATAAAGGGAACCCGAGTGAGCAAATAACAAAACAATTATATACTTATTTAATAAACAAAGATATGCAACAGCCAATGCCCCGTGTGAAAAAGTAATTGCTCCCTTACACTCAATAACTAGTTGTGCCACATTTAGCTGCAATGACTCCAACCAAATGCTTCCTGTAGTTTTTGATCAGTCTCTCACATAGCTGTGGAGGAATTTGGGCCCACTCTTCCATACAGAACTGTTTTAACTCAACGACATTTGTGGGTTTTCAAGCATGAACTGCTTGTTTCAAGTCCTGCCACAACATCACAATTGGAATTAGGTCTAGCCTTTGACTAGGCCATTCCAAAACTATTTTTTTTAGCTTTCTAGACATTTTCATGTAGTCTTGATTGTGTGTTTTGGATCACTGTCTTGCTGCATGACCCAGCTGTGCTTCAGCTTCAGCTGACAGACGAATAGCCAGACATTCTCCTGTAGAATTCTCGGATACAGAGCAGAATTCATGGTTCCTTCTATTAAGGCAAATCGTCCAGGTCCTGAGGCAGCAAGGCATTACCAAACTATCCCACTACCACCAGATAATTGCGGAGATAATGGCGCCAGAGGAGATGGCTGCCGTTTTACGGTCCCCTAACAAATTATGCTATTGTGTGTTTTTTCACTTTCTTTCTTACATATTTTGTACATAATGTTTCTGCCACCGTCTCTTATGACTGAAAAGAGCTTCTAGATATCAGGACAGCGATTACTCACCCCGTACTGGAAGAAGATTCTTTCCTTTAACGAGTCGGACGCAAAGGATTTACTCCAGACACCCGACAAGGCCCTCATCCCCGTCATTCGCAGGAGAAAGAGACGGAGATATCGGGGACGTAGGTCTGGGTGCCTTGTAAGGATCCGACGGCGAGTGGGTAATCTGCCTTTACCATCGGTCCTATTAACCAACGTACAATCATTGGATAATAAAACAGACAAACTACGAGCACGTATATCCTACCAACGGGACATTAAGATGGCGTAGCAGTCGGACGTCTGTTATGTCTTGTCTTGTCCCGTCCCGTGTAGATATCGTTTTCTTCGTATATATTTTGTATATATTTTGTATATTTTTAATCTCAATTTCCATCTACAGACTGAACATACTCTCCTGCAACCCGCCTCACCCAATGTGGTATGGATCTGCAATTCTTTTATACTTTAAAACTGAAAACCCCCATCAGAAGCGAGCCAGCTAACTAGCTACTAGCTAGTAGTCAGTTAGACACTGCTAGCGGACATCAGCCAGCCTCAGCCCGGTCAATTCCTGCCAGTCTGCACAGTATGATATCAACCCAGAGCATATAGGACTGCTTTTTCTCTACCACATCTCCGGATTTCTACCGCAAGCTCTGAACCTTTACACGGGACCACCGTAGCTAGCTAACTGCTATCTGAGTGGCTTCTCCTGGCTAACGTCTCTGACCCGAAGCAAGTACCAGTTAGCCTGGAGCTAGCCTCGAGCTAGGCCCATCTCCCGGCTAGCCGAAGAGATCCATCAGACAATTCCTGGGTTTCAATACCTCTTTTGCCAATTGGCCTGGACCCTTTGCTGCCGACACAGAGCCCCGCCGATCCATCACGACCGGTCTGCCGACGTAACCGTCCAAGGGGGTTTCAACAGGCTCTTCCATTGCGACGTCCCCCTGAGGCCCATCTGCTAGCCTGCTTGCCCCAGCCTGCAAGCTGTCTGAATTACCGTGTCTCCAGCTCACCTAGCTACTCACTGGACTCTATGATCACTCGGCTACACATGCCTCTCCCTAATGTCAATATGCCTTGTCTACTGCTGTTTTGGTTAGTGATTATTGTCTTATTTCACCGTAGAGCCTCCAGCCCTGCTCAATATGCCTTAGCTAGCCCTTTTGTTCCACCCCCCACACATGCAGTGACCTCACCTGGCTTAAATGGTGCCTCTAGAGACAAAACCTCTCTCATCGTCACTCAATGCCTAGGTTTACCTCCACTGTATTCACATCCTACCTACCCTTGTCTGTACATTATGCCTTGAATCTATTCTTCCGCGTCCAGAAATCTGATCCTTTTACTCTGTGTTCCGAATGCACAAGACGACCAGTTCTTATAGCCTTTAGCCATACCCTTATCCTACTCCTCCTCTGTTCCTCTGGTGCTGTAGAGGTTAATCCAGGCCCTGCAGCCCCCAGCATCACTCCCATTCCCCAGGCGCTCTCATTTGTTGACTTCAGTAACCGTAAAAGCCTTGGTTTCATGCATGTTAACATTAGAAGCCTCCTCCCTAAGTTTGTTTTATTCACTGCTTTAGCACACTCCACCAACCTGGATGTCCTAGCCGCGTCTGAATCCAGGCTTAGGAAGGCCACCAAAAAACCTGAAATTTCATCTCTAACTATAACATTTTCCGACAAGATAGAACTGCCAAAGAGGACAGAGTTGCAATCTACTGCAGAGAAAGCATGCAGAATTATGTTAAACTGAACAGGTCTGTGTCCAAACAATTCGAGCTTCTACTTTTAAAAATCCACATTTCCAGAAACAAGTCTCTCACCGTTGCCGCTTGTTATAGACCCCTTCAGCCCCCAGCTGTGCCCTGTATACCATATGTGATTTGATCGCACCCCATCTAGCTTCAGAGTTCGTACTGTTGGTGACCTAAACTGGGACATGCTTAACACCCCCGCCGTCCTACAATCTAAGCTAGATTCCCTCAATCTCACACAAATTATCAAGGAACCTACCAGGTACAACCCTAAATCCTGACCAACTTGCCCTCTAAATACATCTCTGCTGTCTTCAACCAGGATCTCAGCGATCACTGCCTCATTGCCTGCGTGCGTAATGGGTCCGTGGTCAAACGACCACCCCTCATCACTGTCAAACGCTCCCTAAAACACTTCAGCGAGCTGGCCTTTCTAATCGACCTAGCCCGGGTATCCTGGACGGATATTGACCTCATCACATCTGTGGAGGATGCCTGGTTGCTCTTCAAAAGTGCTTTCCTCATCATCTTAAATAAGCATGCCCCATTAGAAAAATTTTGAGCTAAGAACAGAAATAGCCCCTGGTTCACCTCAGACTTGACTGTCCTTGACCAGCACAAAACATCCTGTGGTGTTCTGCATTAGCATCGAATAGCCCCCACGTTATGCAACTTTTTAGGGAAGTCAGGAACCAATATACTCAGTGAGCTAAGAAAGCTAACGCTAGGTTTTTAGAACAGAAATTTGCTTCCTGTAGCACTAATTCCAAAAAGTTTTGGGACACTGTAAAGTTCATGGAGAATAAGAGCACCTCCTCCCAGCTGCCCACTGCACTGAGGCTAGGAAAGACTATCACCACCGATAAATCTACGATAATCGAAAATGTCAATAAGCATTATTCTACGGCTGGCCATGCTTTGCACCTGGCTACCCCAACATCTCAGCACCCCCTGCACCAACTTGCCCAAGCCCCCCCCCCCCGCTTCTCCTTCACCCAAATCCAGACAGCTGATGTTCTGAAAGAGCTGCAAAATCTGGATCATCCTTACAAATCAGCTGGGCTAGACAATCTGGTCCCTCTCTTTCTAAAATTATCCGCCAAAAGTTTTGCAACCCATATTACTAGCCTATTCAACCTCTCTTTCGTATCGTCTAAGATACCCAAAGATTGGAAAGCTGCCGCGGGCATCCCCCTCTTTAAAGGGGTGAGACACTCCAGACCCAAACCGTTATAGACCTATATCCATCCTGCCCTGCCTTTCTAAAATCTTCGAAAGCCAAGTTAACAAACAGATCACCAACCATTTCGAATCCCACCGTACCTTCTCCACTATGCAATCTGGTTTCCGAGCTGGTCATGAGTGCACCTCAGCCAAACTCAAGGTCCTAAAAGATATCAAAACCGCCATCGATAAAAGACAGTACCGTGCAGCCGTCTTCATCAACCTGGCCTAGGCTTTTGACTCTGTCAATCACCGCGTTCTTATCGGCAGACTCAATAGCCTTGGCTTCTCAAATGACTGCCTCGTCTGGCTCACCAACTACCTCTCAGATAGAGTTCAGTGTGTCAAATTGGAGGGCCTGTTGTCCGGACCTCTGGCAGTCTCTATGGGGGTGCCACAGGGTTCAATTCTCGGGCCAAATCTTTTCTCTGTATATATCATTGATGTCGCTCTTGCTGCTGGTTATTCCCTGATCCACCTCTACGCAGACGACACCATACTGTATACATCTGGCCCTTCTTTGGACACTGTGCTAACCAACCTCCAAACGAGCTTCAACGCCATACAACACTCTTTCCGTGGCCTCCAACTGCTTTCAAATGCTAGTAAAACTACACTGCTCAAAAAAATAAAGGGAACACTAAAATAACACATCCTAGATCTGAATGAATGAAATAATCTTATTAAATACTTTTTTCTTTACATAGTTGAATGTGCTGACAACAAAATCACACAAAAATAATCAATGGAAATCCAATTTATCAACCCATGGAGGTCTGGATTTGGAGTCACACTCAAAATTAAAGTGGAAAACCACACTACAAGTTGATCCAACTTTGATGTAATGTCCCTTAAAACAAGTCAAATTGAGGCTCAGTAGTGTGTGTGGCCTCCACGTGCCTGTATGACCTCCCTACAATGCCTGGGCATGCTCCTGATGAGGTGGCGGATGGTCTCCTGAGGGATCTCCTCCCAGACCTGGACTAAAGCATCCGCCAACTCCTGGACAGTCTGTGGTGCAATGTGGCGTTGGTGGATGGAGCGAGACATGATGTCCCAGATGTGCTCAATTGGATTCAGGTCTGGGGAACGGGCGGGCCAGTCCATAGCATCAATGCCTTCCTCTTGCAGGAACTGCTGACACACTCCAGTCACATGAGGTCTAGCATTGTCTTGCATTAGGAGGAACCCAGGGCCAACCGCACCAGCATATGGTCTCACAAGGGGTCTGAGGATCTCATCTCGGTACCTAACGGCAGTCAGGCTACCTCTGTAGAGCACATGGAGGGCTGTGTGGCCCCCAAAGAAATGCCACCCCACTCCATGACTGACCCACCACCAAACCGGTCATGCTGGAGGATGTTGCAGGCAGCAGAACGTTCTCCACGGCGTCTCCAGACTCTGTCACGTCTGTCACATGTGCTCAGTGTGAACCTGCTTTCATATGTGAAGAGCACAGGGCGCCAGTGGCGAATTTGCCAATCTTGGTGTTCTCTGGCAAATGCCAAATGTCCTGCACGGTGTTGGGCTGTAAGCACAACCCCCACCTGTGGACGTCGGGCCCTCATACCACCCTCATGGAGTCTGTTTCTGACCATTTGAGCAGACACATGCACATTTGTGGCCTGCTGGAGGTCATTTTGCAGGGCTCTGGCAGTGCTCCTCCTGCTCCTCCTTGCACAAAGGCGGAGGTAGCGGTCCTGCTGCTGGGTTGTTGCCCTCCTACGGCCTCCTCCACGTCTCCTGATGTACTGGCCTGTCTCCTGGTAGCGCCTCCATGCTCTGGACACTACGCTGACAGACACGGCAAACCTTCTTGCCACAGCTCGCATTGATGTGCCATCCTGGATGAGCTGCACTACCTGAGCCACTTGTGTGGGTTGTAGACTCCGTCTCATGCTACCACTAGAGTGAAAGCACCGCCAGCATTCAAAAGTGACCAAAACATCAGCCAGGAAGCATAGGAACTGAGAAGTGGTCTGTGGTCACCACCTGCAGAACCACTCCTTTATTGGGGGTGTCTTGCTAATTGCCTATAATTTCCACGTGTTGTCTATTCCATTTGCACAACAGCATGTGAAATGTATTGTCAATCAGTGTTGCTTCCTAAGTGGACAGTTTGATTTCACAGAAGTGTGATTGACTTGGAGTTACATTGTGTTGTTTAAGTGTTCCCTTAATTTTTTTGAGCAGTGTAAGTGCATGCTCTTCAACCGATTGCTGCCCGCACTCTCCCGCCCGACTAGCATCACTACTCTGGTCGGTTCTGACTTAGAATATGTGGACAACTACAAATACCTAGGTGTCTGGTTAGATTGTAAACTCTCCTTCCAGACTTACATTAAGCATCTCCAATCCAAAATGAAATCTAGAATTGGCTTCCTATTTAGCAACAAAGCATCCTTCACTCATGCTGCCAAACATACCCTCGTAAAACTGACCATCCTACCGATCCTCGACTTTCACGATGTCATTTACAAAATAGCCCCCAACACTCTACTCAGCAAACTGGATGTAGTCTATCATAGTGCCATCCGTTTTGTCACCAAAGCCCCATATATTACCCACCACTGTGACCTGTATGCTCTCGTTGGCTGGCCCTCACTACATATTCATCGCCAAACCCACTGGCTCCAGGTCATCTATAAGTCTTTGCTAGGTAAAGCCCCGCCTTATCTCAGCTCACTTGTCACCATACCAACACTCACCCGTAGCACGCGCTCCAGCAGGTATATTTCACTGGTCATCCCCAAAGCCAACACTTCCTTTGGCCACCTTTCCTTTCAGTTCTCTGCTGCCAATGACTGGAACGTATTTTAAAAATCACTGAAGCTGGAGTCTTATTTCTCCCTATGTAACTTTAAGCATCAGCTGTCAGAGCAGCTTACCAATCCCTGTACCTGTACACAGCCAATCTGTAAATAGCACACCCAACTACCTCATCCCCATATTATTACTTACCCTCTTGCTCTTTTGCACCCCAGTATCATCTGCAGATATTTCCCTCCAGTGTTAATGCTAAATTGTAATTATTTCACCTCTATGGCCTATTTATTGCCTACCTCCCTACTCTTCTACATTTGCACACACTGTACATAGATTTTTCTATTGTGTTATTGACTGTACGTTTGTTTATGTGTAACTCTCTGTTGTTGTTTTTGTCGCACTGCTTTCCTTTATCTTGGCCAGGTCGCAGTTGTAAATGAGAACTTGTTCTCAACTGGCCGACCTGGTAAAAAATACAATTAAAAACTGTAATATCTTATGTTTCACTGAGTTGTGGCTGGACGACGACATGAATAAAATACAGCTGCCGGGTTTTATGCCTTTTCGGCAGGATAGAACAGCCACCTCTGGTAAGATAAGGGGTGGCGGTCAATGTATATTTGTAAACAACAGCTGCTGCATGAAATCTAAGGAAGTCTCTAGGTTTTGCTCACCTGAGGAAGAGTATCTCATGATAAGTTGTAGACCACACTATTTAACAAGAGAGTTTTCATCTATATTCTTTGTAGCTGTCTATTTACCACCACAAACTGATACTGGCACTTAGACCACACTCAATGAGCTGTATACAGCCATAAGCAAACAGGAAAACGTTCATCCAGAGGCGGCACTCCTAGTGGCCGGGGACTTTAATGCAGGGAATCTTAAATTCTACCAGCGTGTTAAATGTGCAACCAGAGGGAAACAACTCTAGACCCCCTTTACTCCACACACAGTGACGGCTACAAAGCCCTCCCTTGCCCTCCGTTTGGCAAATCTGATCATAATTCTATCCTCCTGAATCCTGCTTACAAGCAAAAACTAAAGCAGGAAGCACCAGTGACTCGGTCAATAAAAAAGTGGTCAGATGAAGCAGATGCTAAGCTACAGGACTGTATTGTTAGCACCGACTGGAATATGTTCCAGGATTCTTCCGATGGCATTGAGGAGTACAACACATCAGTCACTGGCTTCATCAATAAGTGCATCGATGACATCGTCCCCATAGTGACCGTATGTACATACCCCAACCAGAAGCCATGGATTACAGGCAACATCAGAACTGCGCTTAAGGCTAGCGCTGCCGCTTTCAAGGAGCGGGACTCTACCCTCCAGCCAGTGGTGTAAAGTTCTTAAGTAAAAATAATTTAAAGTACTACTTAAGTAGTTTTTTGGGGTATCTGTACATTACTGTTTATATTTTTGACAACTTTTACTTTTGCTTCACTACATTCCTAAAGTAAATAATGTACTTTTTACTGACACCCAAAAGTACTTGTCACTTGTTATTTTGAATGCAGGACAGGAAAATGGTCCAATTCACGCACTTATCAAGATAACACATGGTCATTACTTTTGCCTCTGATCTGTCAAACTCACTAAACACACATGTATCTTTTGTAAATTGTGTTGGTGTTGGAGTGGGGCCCTGGCTATCCATACATTTTAAAAACAAGAAAATGGTGCCTCCTACTTTTCTTAATAAAAGGAATTTGAAATGATTTATACTTTTACTTTTGATACTTAAGTATATTTTAGCAATTACATTTACTTTTGATACTTTTGTATATTTAGAACCAAATACTTTTAGACTTTTACTCAAGTAATATTTTACTGGGTGACTTTTACTTTTACTTGAGTAACTTTCCATTAAGGTATCTATACTTTTACTCAAGTATGACAATTGGGTACTTTTTCCACCCCTGCCTCCAACTAACCATCAAATAGGCAGAGCGTCAATACAGGACTAAGATTGAATCGTACTACACTGGCTCAGACGCTCGTCAGATATGTCAGGGCTTGCAAACTATTAAAGACTACAAAGGGAAGCACAAATTACAAAGGGAAGCACAGCTCAGCATTCAACACCATAGTGCCCTCAAAGCTCATTGCTAAGCTAAGGATCTTGGGACTAAACACCTCCCTCTGCAACTGGATCCTGGACTTCCTGACGGGCAACCCCCAGGTAGTAAGGGTAGGTAACAACACATCTGACACGCTGATCCTCAACATGGGGGCCCCTCAGGGGTGCGTGCTCAGTCCACTACTGTACTCCCTGTTCACTCATGACTGCATGGCCAGGCATGGCTCCAACACCATCATCAAGTTTGCCGTTGACACAACAGTGGTAGACCTGATCACCGACAACGACGAGACAGCCTATAGGGAGTAGGTCAGAGACCTGGCCATGTGGTGCCAAGGCAACAACCTCTCCCTCAATGTGATCAAGACAAAAGAGATGATTGTGGACTGACAGGAAAAGGAGGACAGAGCACGCCCCCATTCTCATCGATGGAGCTGTAGTGGAGCAGGTTGAAAACTTCAAGGTCCTTGGTGTCCACATCCCCAACAAACTATCATGGTCCAAGCACACCATGACAGTCGTGGAGAGGGCACGACAAAGCCTATTCCCCTTCATGGCACTGAAAAGATTTGGCATGGGTCCTCAGATCCTCAAAAACTTCTGCAGCTGCACCATTGAGAGCATCCTGACGGGTTGCATCACTGCCTGGTATGGCAACTGCTTGGCCTCCGACCGCAAGGCACTACAGAAGGTAGTGCGTACGGCCCAGTACATCAATGGGGCCAATCTTCCTGTCGTCCAGGACCTCTGTACCAGGCGGTGTCAGATGAAGGCCCTAAAAATTGTCTCCAGCCACCCTAGTCATAAAATATTCTCTCTGCTACCACACGGCAATCAGTACCGGAGCACCAAGTCTAGGTCCAAAAGACTTCTTAACAGCTTCTACCCCCAAGCCATAAGACTCCTGAACAGCTAATCAAATGGCTACCCAGACTATTTGCATTGCCCCCCCCCTCCTTTTACGCTGCTGCTACTCTCTGTTTATTATCTATGCATAGTCACTTTAACTCTACCTACATGTACATATTACCTCAATTACCTTGACTAACTGGTGCCCCCGTACATTGACTTTGTACCAGTAGCCCCTGTATATAGCCTCACTATTGTTATTTTACTGCTGCTCTTTCATTTTTTACTTACTTATTTTTTCATGAACACTTATTTTTCTTAAAACGGCTTTGTTGGTTAAGGGCTTGTAAGTAAGCATTTCAGTGTAAGGTCTACACTTGTGTTCAGAGCATGTGACAAATAAAATGTGATATGATTTGACCATGCTTGACTGTTGGTATAAGGTTCTTACTGTGGAATGCAGTGTTTGGCTTTCGCCAGGAATAATTTCACTTCCTGTGAAATATCATGACATTTGAAGTGTTCCAAAACCACATGATTTCCCATGTTTTCCCCTCCCCACAAAATTCTTGCTTGAGAAATTGCTCTTTGCTAAGAAGCCTTTTTAAATCATTTTAAGTTGAAAACATTCACAGTAAGGTACTTAATTGTTAACTAGACATTATTTGATTTTGAGATAAAAACGGCTGCATTGGACCTTTAACTTTTCAACCCCAATATGATCAAATAGTTGGGTCTTTCCACAAAATGAGTGCCTTTTGCATCCCTTTGATTTTTTTAAGTAGAAATTGTGCACCAACTTTACATTTTAAAAGCCTGTTATATTAAGTACCCTTTAATATAGACCACGGGATAATTCAATAAGTCAGATTTTTTAATATGAAAAAGAATTGCTAAAGTGCCAAAATTCAGTACTTTAAAATGTCCCTCTGTGCGTACTCTGTGACTTCTAGGCAGATTTTAACCCACTTAACCCCAAAATGTCTCCAAGTTTTCACCATCACTGTAAAACTGTATTTTTTTTTGTTTTTGTTGCTTTGACAAAGTCACTTCAGAAGATTAGTATTTATTTCATGTGATTAGTGATTCATTTACGTCTCTCCCTCATTTTAAGGTCTGCACTGTTACGTGAACTGAACTCTCGTATCAATATGGTGAAACTATTCCTTTTTAAATATTTTTTTCAAAAGTATATTGAACATCTAATAGTCAAATCATACCGTAAAAGCAGGTGAACTGGTTCTACTCTTTTTTGGGCATTTTCTGGTGGAAAACGGAGCGAGTCAGGCATAACACATCAACTCTGTTAACCATAGACAGGCTAGAAATGTTTTCATTATTTTTGTTGTTGTTGGTGACGCTTGCATTCAACTGCCCCTCCCTGTTGCCCACAACACATTTCCATTGCCCCTGTCACAAGCTGATTTAAGATGTAATCCTCAACCCTGTTACAGTCGACCCTGGTTGGCACCTACTAGGCACTTAATATAGTAATTTTGGTGTTTAATAACCTCTTAAGATGGGAAAACATGGTTTTTATGAAGTTGAGCAGGTGCTCTTTATAACAGAATGTGTGTGTTTTTTTTTTTTACCAATTTACACTGCTCAAAAGGCACCCAATTGGTGTAATTATATCAGCTCAATTTAACATGTAATCTGATTCTATGTTATAACTGTTACCTCTTTCTCCTGAATGAGTCGGGAAACATTAACCACTTTTCCAGCCTTCACTTTCTCAGATTTTTGCAGTTAAAAGGACCTCCCCCCCTCAGCTTTGGTTGTGGTTAGGTACAGTACAGTATATCCTGCCATGGCAGATAAATCACAGGGTCGTATTTTACAGTTTAACTACACTACCTGACTGTGAAAAGGCTTTCTTCTCCTCATGTGAAAGCAATTTCTGTTGTGCCTCCAAAATCATTGTTTGAAAGCTTGGAGGTAGACTGACTCTTTTGAAGGTGTGGTTCCGTAATATGGGCAATACCGCACAAAGCTTTCAAACATAAAATGGCACTCTCCATAAATCATAAGTTGAGGGGGAGTGAACAGGAGGGGGATGCAGATGTAAAAGTGATACTGCAGTTTAAGAAAAAAGGGTTCCAAAAGGGTTCCCCAGGTAGAACCCTTTTGGGTTCCATGTAGAACCCTCTGTGAAAACGGTTCTACCTGGAACCCAAAAGGGTTCTCCTAGAGGGACAACTGAATAACCCTTTTAGGTTCTAGAAAACACCTTTTTTTTCTAAGAGTGTGTCCGTTTTTATTGAATTATTGAAAGTGCACTGAGAAGTATCAAAGACAACTTATTAACAAGTTCAGACATACAGTATTTAATCTAAACCCCAAATATGTTGCAAAAGTCATTGCAAACTTAAGCAATTGGATCGTAGACATCCAATAGGAAAGGGTAATAGCACATTGCCATGTTTCACTGAATTTAAAGCAAAACCTGACACCCAAACATTCCCACAACACTATTGTCTGTTGTGTATACTGGGGGCATAGCCAGATCTAGACCAGATGTTAGAGTTCACTTTGAAAGTATGCTAACTCATTAAGGGCTTTCATGACTTGAGATTAGCTTCGCTTGAACTTGGTATTAGCATGTGTGAGAGTAGGGCTTTATGGGTGCTGGTCATGAGCGGGACATCAAAGGACCGTGCAGCTCCTAATGACAGGCCTGGTCAGGATTGGGCCCTGCAATTAACACAGGAGATCCAGCTAATTACCAACCAGGACAATGTCAGAGCAAAGGCATGGCATCAGGAGCCAAGATCGATGGAACATGCAAAATAGGAATTTTATCATCATGAAGCAAAAGATAAACACTGTTTTAACACCAGGTCAGGGCAAGCACATAGGTGAAGTTCACAGACCTCCTGTACATACATCTGGTATTTAATACAACACTTCCTTATGTGCTTCAAGTATTGTCGCAAAGGTGATCACATATCTGTCCCTGCTGGTGAAATATTGCAGGAAAACTATCATCAATCATATGTCCCTGGATTGGGTTAGCCAGTATAGATGTCTGGTGCACCCTCCAAAATACAGGCTGACCCCCTTCCACTCATTTTCCCGTCCCCTCTACCACTCCAGACTCCTTACCATGCTCACACCCCAGTGTCACTCATTGTAATGAAAACCTACCTCTGGAATTTCAGCCGAGAGAGAGAAAGAAAGAGAGAAAGAAAGAGAGTAGGAGAGAGAGTGGGATAGAGAGAGTGGCAGAAGGGGGAGGCAGAGAGAGAGAGAGAGAGGGAGAAGAGAGAAGGAAGAGGAGGATACAGGTCACAGAGGCTTCTATCAGGAGAGTGAAAAGAGTGAGAGAGAAAAAGAGAAAGAGAAAAGTCTACTTACTAGAGGGGAGTGTGTGTGGTGGGGAAACACTAGACTCAATTGGGACTTGTTCCTGGGCTGGGACCCCTGTGTTAGTGCAAGGAGCAATAGCAAGCCCTTGGGAGGAGCAGAGCACAACCGAGCAAGAAACAGAGTGAGTGAGTGAGAGCTTCTGTGAAAAACACAGAGAGAGATAGAGAGAGAGTGAGAGAACGTGAGCTGTACCCAGTGAAAAACATGCAGCCCCTCAGTTGGATCGGTGCACTCTTCTTCCTGTTCTATGTTTCCTCTGGAAGTGCAGACGTCAACAGGTAAGTGAGCAATCAATCAATCAATCCTATGTACTGCTGTAGGAAACGATTGTCAGAGAGATATAAATGTTCATACAGTATAATGTAGTTCATGCTGCTGTCATTGTATCTGTTCACTCTGATGCCTGCAGCAGGTGTAAAGCTCAGTGTTTATTGGTATGATTCATCTGGATAGTAGAGCATTCAGTATGGACATTCCATTGCAGGGTCAGGGGAACAGCACTGCAAAAGCAATTGTCACATCCCTAGCTAACACTCCTAGCAGCTACTAGCAGACACAGCTGTGTGTTGTAAGTGTTGTAAATGCATTATATTCCATTACTTATACAGTATTATAAACTGGGTGGTTCGAGCGCCGAATGCTGATTGGCTAACAGCCGTGGTATATCAGACCGTACACCATGGGTATGACAAAACATGTATTTGTACTGCTCTAATTACATTGGTAACTAGTTAATAATAGCAAAAAGGTACCTCTGGGGTTTGTGGTATATGGCCAATATACCATGGCTGAGGGAGGTATCCTGGCACTTCGCGTTGTGTTTGTGCATAAGAACAGCCCTTAGCCATGGTATATTGGCCATATACCACACCCCATTGTGCCTTATTGCTCAAGTAGAAGTCGCCTCTTATTGAACTGCCATTACCAGTAGCCTGATCCTAATTTTAACTAATGAGACATGTGACAAGCTCATTTTAGTAATTTAGCAGACACTTTTATCCAGAGTGACTCAGTTTAGCTAAAGACAATCACAGGCATGTCAGTTGGTTTCAATATGTAATAATGTGAAAAGTGGTGTTTTGGTGCAATGCATGCCCTCAATCTCAGGCTGTCTGCGCCTTGGCCAGGGACTATGTGAGGTATGGGGGCTGTGTCAGCTAAATGTTGCTCACAGCACTGTTAATCACCGAAGGACACCTGTCACACTTAGGGGCCCCTAGCCCTCTCCTCCTGTAGGCTATTCTGGTTGATTTCTACCAGGTCTCAGATTCTTCCAGTCCCCTTGAGCCAGGGCTGCTTTTAGGAAGCCATGCGGGGAACGCCAGAATGCCAAATATCTGGGCCATTTGAGTTTGGCACTGGGCTAGAGGTTAGAGGGCTCCTCAGATCAGAAGGTTTCCCCAGCCAGATGTGTGTTTCAAAAGCTAAAGTTATTTTGTGATCCTTGAGGGTGCACTTCAAGCAATGAAAGGGGAAGCAGCAGATTGACATCCCATCCCAATTTAATTTACAGTAAAAATATACATGGAATTCAATCACTATGCATATTATTTTCAAAGTGCTGACTTGATGACGGTCAAGTGTAATCAGATGAGGGTCATGAAAATGGAGGGAATAGGTTCCTGCTTGAGTTATTTATGTAACTATGTAAGGACTTTAAGGAGTGACTGATTAAGTGTAAGTAGAGAGTGTAACATGCTCTTTTCCCAATCTGTAACCTACATCCTGTCAGGCTGTCTGCTCTCCATAGAGAGCCCCCTTTTTCTTCCTATAGGAGGGAGCTGGGGGGGGATTTTATTTGGCCTGTTAGTTTTCCAAACCACTGTTACGGTGCTATTAGGGCCACAATTAGCTAGGATGTCTGCAAGGATGCATTTGAGATGCCTATATTAGACTACGTGTTGAAGTCAAATGTCACCAAAAAGTAGCCAGGGATGTGTCCTACAGTGGCTTGTGAAAGCATTCACCCCCCTTGGCATTTCCCTATTTTATTGCCTTACAACCTGGAATTAAAATAGATTTTTTGGGGGGTTTGTATCACTTGATTTACACAACATGGCTACCACTTTGAAGATGCAAATATTTTTTATTGTGAAACAAACAAGAAATAAGACAAAAAAACTGAAAACTTCAGCGTGCAAAACTATTCATCCCCCCAAAGTCAATACTTTGTAGAGGCACATTTTGCAGCAATTACAGCTGCAAGTCTCTATATGTCTCTATAAGCTTGGCACATCTAGCCACTGGGATTTTTGCCCATTCTTCAAGGCAAACTGCTCCAGCTCCTTCAAGTTGGATGGGTTCCGCTGGCGTGCAGTAATATTTAAGTCATACCACAGATTCTCAATTGGATTGAGGTCTGGGCTTCGACTAGGCCATTCCAAGACGTTTAAATGTTTCCCCTTAAACCACTCGAGTGTTGCTTTAGCAGTATTCTTAGCTTCATTGTCCTGCTGGAAGGTGAACCTCCATCCCAGTCTCAAATCTCTGGAAGACTGAAACAGGTTTCCCTCAAGAATTTCCTGTATTTAGTGCCAACCATCATTCCTTCAATTCGGACCAGGTTCCTAGTCCCTGCCGATGGAAAAACATCCCCACAGCATGATACTGCCACCATGGTGTTCTCGAGGTGATGAGAGGTGTTGGGTTGGCACCAAGCATAGCTTTCCCCCCCCCTTTTTTTTAGCAAAAAAAGCTACATTTTAGTCTCATCTGACCAGATTACCTTCTTCCATATGTTGGGGAGTCTCCCACATGGCTTTTGGCGAACACCAAAATGTGTTTGCTTATTTTTTTCTTTAAGCAATCGCTTTTCTCTGGCCACTCTTCCATAAAGCCCAGCTCTGTGGAGTGTACGGCTTAAAGTGGTCCTATGGACAGTGTCACGTCCTGACCAGTAAAGGGGCTGTTTGTTATTGTAGTTTGGTCAGGGCGTGGCAGGGGGTGTTTGTTTAGGGTGTTTCGGGGTTGTTTGGGTTATGTTCTATGTTAGTGTATTTCTATGTTATTTCTAGTTGGTCTATTTCTATGTGGTGTTTATTGGGTTGACCTTCAATTGGAGGCAGCTGCTTCTCGTTGCCTCTGATTGAGGGTCCTATTTATAGGGGTGTTTGTTCTATGGGGGTTTGTGGGTAGTTATTTCCTGGTTTAGTGTTTGTTGCACCTGACGGGACTGTTTGGAGTCGTTTGTTTTGTATGCGTGTTATTTTGTTTTTCCTTCTTCAATAAAAAAAGAAGATGAGTATACATTTTCCCGCTGCGTTTTGGTCCACTCCTTATGACAATCGTGACAGAACTACCCACCACAAACGTACCAAGCAGCAGAGGAAGGAGCAGCAGGAGGAATATAAGGATTCATGGACATGGGAGGAGATCCTGGACGGGGCAGGACCATGGCACCAGGCTGGGGAGTACCAGCGCCCTAAGGAGGAGCTGGAGGCAGCCAAGGCGGAAAGGCCAAGGCGGAAGGCCAAGGCGGAAAGGTGCCATTACGAGGCGTAATACGCGCCGATTGGTAAGTGCGAGAGGCAGCCCCAATAAAAAAAATTGGGGGGGGGCACATGGGGAGAGTGGCTAGGTCAGGTAATAGACCTAAGCCAACTCCCCGTGCTTATTATGGGGAGCAACGGATCATGAGAGCACCGGTGTATGCGGAAGTGCGCACGATCTCGCCCATGCGCACGCACAGTCCGGTGCGAGCAATCCCAGCCCCTTGCAAGTGCCGTGCTAGAGTGGGCATCCAGCCGGGTAGGAGTATGCCTGCACAGCACATCTGGCCACCAGTGCGCCTCCTAGGTCCAGTTCGCCCTGTGCCAGCACTCCGCTCGTGCAGGGCTACTGTTACCATCCAGCCAGGACGGGTTGTGCAGGTGGTGCGTTCCAGACCGCCGGTGCCTACTCATGACCCAGTGTATCCAGTTCCCGCTCCTCGCATTAGCCTCCAGTGCGTCAGCCCAGTCCAGTTCGTCCTGATCCTGCTCGTCGCACTAGCCCTGTGGTGCGTGTCCCTAGTCTGGCGCCTCCAAAGCCAGCCCCACGCATCAGGCCTTCAGTGCGCAGTCCCCGTCCAGAGCTTCCAGTGACAGTTCCCAGTCTAGAGCTTCCGACGACAGTTCCCCGTCCAGAGCTTCCGGTGACAGTTCCCTGTCCAGAGCTTCCGGTGACAGTTCCCTGTCCAGAGCTTCCGGCGACAGTTCCCCGTCCAGAGCTTCCGGCGACAGTTCCCCATCCAGAGCTTCCGGCGACAGTTCCCGTCCAGAGCTTCCGGCGACAGTGCCCCATCCAGAGCTTCCGGCGACAGTGCCCCGTCTAGAGATGGCCCACAGTCCGGAGCCAGCAGAGACGGCCCACAGTCCGGAGCCAGCAGAGACGGCCCACAGTCCGGAGCCAGCAGAGACGGCCCACAGTCCAGAGCCAGCAGAGACGGCCCACAGTCCGGAGCTCCCAGAGTCGCCCTCCAGCCCGAGGTCTCCAGCGACGCGCATCAGCCCGAGGTCTCCAACGACGCGCATCAACCCAAGGTCTCCAGCGACGCGCATCAGCCCGAGGTCTCATTTTTCCGCTGCGTTTTGGTCCACTCCTTACGACAATCGTGACAGACAGATACTCCTATCTCCGCTGTGGAGCTTTGCAGCTCTTTCAGGGTTATCTTTGGTCACTTTGTTGCCTCTGATTAATGCCCTCCTTGCCTGGTCTGTGAGTTTTGGTGGGCGGCCCTCTCTTGGCAGGTTTGTTATGGTGCCTTATTCTTTCCATTTTTTAATAATGGATTTAATGGTGCTTCATGGGATGTTGCAAGTTTCTGATATTTTTTTGTAACCCAACCCTGATCTGTACTTCTCCACAACTTTGTCCCTGACCTGTTTGGGGAGCTCCTTGGTCTTCATCGTGCCGCTTGCTTGGTGGTGCCCCTTGCTTAGTGGTGTTGTAGACTCTGGGGCCTTTCAGAACAGGTGTATATATACTGAGATCATGTGACACTTAGATTGCACACTGGTGGACTTTATTTAACTAATTATGTGACTTCTTAGGGTAATTGGTTGCACCAGATCTTATTTAGGGGCTTCATAGCACCACTTTGCCGCAATTGCTTTTGTTGCATGTTTTGAAACAAGTTATTTTTTTCATTTCACTTCACCAATTTTGTGTATGTTCATTACATGAAATCCAAATAGAAATCCATTAAAATTACAGGTTGTAATGCAACAAAATTGGAAAAACGCGAAGGGGGATGAATACTTTTGCAAGGCACTGTACTAATCACCCCAACCAACCCCAAACAGGTACCCCAAAGTACCCCAACTCGTATCTCGTGACTCGACCATTGGTGACTCAATTCGGACTCGAGCACAATGGACTTGGCACTCAACTCGGACTCGAGGTTTAGTGACTAAAACACTGCCATGTCATCAGTAAACCTGATGATGGTGTTCGAGTCTACGTGGTCACACAGTCGTGTGTGAACAGGGAGTACAGAAGGGGACTAAGCACACACCCCTGGGGGGGGCCCCCGTGTGGCACCGCTTCTAAGCTTTTAAAAATAAGGCATGCATTGTCTGGATGAAGCCTGTGCATTACATTTTATTGGACAATGCACTTGAAATGAAAAAATGCCTTATTGATCAACATTTGAGCCTCAAATAATCTGTCAAAGATAATATATATACTGTAAATAATATAAAAATATGCATTTATGCTTATATTCTCTCAACTAACTGATTCCCACCTATATTTTCACTACTTGGCTGCATTCTCCTGGTTCAGATCTATAAAAGTTGGAGGTACTTTCAGGTACTTGTGGGTACCTCTTTGGGGTTGTTTGAGGTTGCTTGGTGTATTTTGGGGCACCCGGGATTGTTTGGGGTGCTTTGGAGTACCTGTTTAGGGTTGTTTGTCTTTGGGGGGTACACTAATTTAGTGATCCAATTCTCTTCTCTATTTGATGCATATTTACTGCAAGTTGTGTTTATTTGGGTATTTGTTTTTATTCTGCAATCCATTATCAAGTTATGATCATGATTCAACTGGCCCTCAAGGAATGGATCCAAAGATCTAACAGGGTAGAGCTGTGTATCACCTATTTCCCCTGTCCTTTATGTGCACAGGCAACGCAGACAAGTCCCCGCCGGTGGCCAACCAGGTGTGTGTCGCTATGGCAGGAGACTAGAGTGTTGCTATGGCTGGAAAAAGAACAGCAAAGGACAATGTGAAGGTAAGCATCTCAACAAAACAAGCTGTGGTTACGTTTAGTCAAAATGTACTGTAATTGACCTTGTCATGTTGCATGTTTGAATGGTGAATAGAAATGCATTTGTATAGCTCTGCTCATCAATTTAACTTTTTCTTTGTTTCGTTGAATGAAAATATTGTATACTGTAAATGGATATTCAATGAATAGAAACCTCAAGTTTAAGAACTCAAATTGTTCTCCACAATAATGGGTTTTCACATTTGTTATTCTTTGCGGCTGGGTATTTTCCTGCAACAGAAGAAATGTGGACTAAATTACCTCTGGGATAGTAAAACTGGCATGTTTGAACCTCAGTGAACCTGCATAACCCCTCTTATTGCCGCTGGTGGTATTTCTCTCCTTGAATGCTTTACCAGCTCAGTGTGAACATGGCTGCAAGCATGGAGAGTGTGTTGGCCCCAACAAATGCAAGTGTTACCAAGGATACACCGGAAAGACGTGCAATCAAGGTCAGTGGGGTAACTAGAGTCAATGGAATGAGGGTCAAGGGTCAGAGAAATGTGAGCCAAAGTGGTCTCTTTATGGAGATCAACTTGCAGCTCAGATTTGTAGCCTGTCTCTGTAGTTATCCCTCTCTATTTCACAAGCCCCCGATACAGTGTCTTGCAAAAGTATTCACCCCCTTGGCATTTTTCCTATTTTGTTGCGTTATAACCTGTAATTTAAATGTTTTATGTAATGTAATGGACATACACAAACTAGTCCAAATTGGTGAAGTGAAATGAAAAATATAACTTGTTTAAAAAATAAAAAATAAAAAAACAGAAAAGTGGTGCGTGCATATGTATTCACCCCCTTTGCTTTGAAGCCACTAAATAAGATCTGGTGCAACCAATTACCTTCAGAAGTCACTTAATTAAATAAAGTCCACCTGTGTGCAATCTAAGTGTCACATGATCTCAGTATATATACATCTGTTCTGAAAGGCCCCAGATTCTGCAACACCACTGAGCAAACGGCACAACTAATCAAAAAGTTGTGGAGAAGTACAGATCAGAAGTACAGGGTTGGGTTATAAAAAAATATCAGAAACTTTGAACATCCCACGGAGCATGGACTGGGAAACTGGCCCGAATTGAAGGAATGATGGATGGTGCTAAATACAGGGAAATTCTTGAGGGAAACCTGTTTCAGTCTTCCAGAGATTTGAGACTGGGACGAAGGTTCACCTTCCAGCAGGACAATGACCCTAAGCATACTGCTAAAGCAACACTCGAGTGGTTTAAGGGGAAACATTGAAATGTCTTGGAATGGCCTAGTCAAAGCCCAGACCTCAATCCATTTCAGAATGTGGTATGAATAAAGATTTCTGTACACCAGCAGGAACCCATCCAACTTGAAGGAGCTGGAGCAGTTTTGCCTTGAAGAATGGTCAAAAATCCCAGTGGCTAGATGTGCCAAGCTTATAGAGACATATCCCAAGAGACTTGCATCTGTAATTGCTGCAAAAGGTGGCTCTACAAAGTATTGACCTTGGGGGGGGTGAATAGTTATGCACGCTCAAGTTTTCAGTTTTTTTGTCTTATTTCTTGTTTGTTTCACAATAAAAATATTTTGCGTCTTCAAAGTGGTAGGAATGTTGTGTAAATCAAATGATACAAACCCCCCCCCCAAATCTATTTTAATTCCATGTTGTAAGGCAACAAAATAGGGAAATGCCAAGGGGGGTGAATACTTTCGCAAGGCACTGTAAATCACTTGATCATCATGTTGACACCTTTACAGATGCCTCAATATTTCAATACCAACCTATTCATTTTCTGCCTATATAGAATACTTAATCTGGAGAAACCTAAAATGTATTCAATATGTTACCCCTGGGACCACGTAAGATATGATGTCCATGGGACAATATTCAAGTTTGATGTCTTTGGTGAAGCCAACATAGACTTATAGAAGCCACAGGTGCATTATTTCTGATTACAAACTAATATAGTATAGCCATAAATATCCCTGAAGTACATAACTGAGGACGACTGTCTGTCTCTCTGTCCAGATCTGAATGAGTGTGGCCTGAAGCCCCGTCCCTGTGAGCATCGCTGCATGAACACCCATGGCAGCTACATGTGCTACTGCCTCAACGGATACACCCTAATGCCTGATGGTTCCTGTACCAGTGAGTGGGCACTGTAACCCCTACTTTACCTCCTGCTATTCACAAAAAAAAATATGTTAATTTCACACTGTACCAGTACTGTTTAAGAAGTTCTCTTTCCTGTGTCTGTGTGTGTGTGTGTGTGTGTGTGTGTGTGTGTGTGTGTGTGTGTGTGTATAGACTCCAGGACGTGCTCCCTGGCCCACTGTCAGTATGGCTGTGAGGAGGTACAAGGGGAGATCCGTTGTCTCTGCCCGTCTACAGGTCTGCAGCTGGGGCCGGACGAGAGGACCTGCGTGGGTGAGTACCACCACCTTAGACCACCAACCCTGACACTACAGTATATCACTTCATGGACCCCTCCACCTCATAGATTAGCTACTGAACACAACAGAAGGGGTCAACATGTTGGAGCTTTGTAAAGCTCTGTGAAGCCTCCATTATGTGGTTTCACATTCCTGCTCCATCTCAAGGCTTCTCACATAAGAACTTAATCATCTGTAGCAGCCGGTTGGACAAAATGGGGTAGTGTTTCTTCCCACAAAACTACTTGAGTGAAGTGGGAGCCATTGTCCCATTGGGGTGCTAAACTAAAGTGTCAGCCAGGGATGGTTGACATTGATCCAAATATTTAACCCTATGCTTCAATGTAGAAAACAGAACTCAGTCATTCCATGTTCATTCAAATCTCTCCGTCTTCCTCCCTTCCTTCCTTATGCCTTTAGATATTGATGAATGTGTAACTGGGTTGAACCTGTGCCCATACAACAGACAGTGTGTCAACACATTTGGTAGCTACTACTGCAAGTGCCAGAATGGCTACGACCTGACGTATGTTAGTGGGAAATATGATTGTGTAGGTAAGGTATACAATCATTTCACATATACAACAATTTACTTTAAAATAATCTGTGAGGAGATATCAAATCAGTAAATGTATTTTTCAGACAATGACGAGTGTGCGGCCAACACACATAAGTGCAGCCACCATGCAGTCTGTCTGAACACTCAGGGATCCTACAAGTGCAAGTGCAAGCAAGGCTTCCGTGGCAGTGGCTTCGAATGCTCTGGTGAGACCTGAACAGATTTACTATTCATCAATCATCAAAACATTCTTAGAGTAAAAACCATTTGATAGAAAAGTTGTTGATGTGCAAGGGGGCCACAATCGGACAGTGTTTTTTTCCATACTGCATATACTACAGTTGAAGTCGGAAGTTTACATACACCTCAGCCAAATACATTTAAACTCAGTTTTTCAAAACTCCTGACATTTAATCCTTGTAAAAATTCCCTGTTTTAGGTCAGTTAGGATTACCACTTTATTTTAAGAATGTGAAATGTCAGAATAATAGTAGAGAGAATCATTTATTTCAGCTTTTATTTATTTCATCACATTGCCAGTAGGTTTGAAGTTTACATACACTCAATTAGTATTTGGTAGCATTGCCATTACATTGTTTAACTTGGATCAAATGTTTTGGGTAGCATTCCCCAAGCTTCCCACAATAAGTTGGGTGAATTTTGGCCCATTCCTCCTGACAGAGCTGGTGTAACTGAGTCAGGTTTGTAGGCCTCCTTGCTTGCACATGCTTTTTCAGTTCTGCCCACAGATTTTCAATGGGATTGAGGTCAGGGCTTTAAGCCATTTTACCACAACTTTTGAAGTATGCTTGGGGTCATTGTCCATTTGGAAGACCCATTTGCTACCAAGATTTAACTTCCTGACTGATGTTTTGAGATGTTGCTTCAATATATCCACATAATTTTCCTTCCTCGTGATGCCATCTATTTTGTGAAGTGCACCAGTCCCTCCAGCAGCAAAGCAACCCCACAAAATGATGCTGCCACCCCCGTGCTTCACGGTTGGGATGGTGTTCTTCTGCTTGCAAGCCTCCCCCTTTTCCTTCAAACAAAATGATGGTCATTATGGACAAACAGTTCTATTTTTGTTTCATCAGACCAGAGGACATTTCTCCATGTGCAGTTGCAAACCGTAGTCTGGCTTTTTTATGGTGGTTTAGGAGCAGTGGCTTCTCCCTTGCTGAGCGGCCTTTCAGGTTATGTCGATATAGGACTAGTTTTACTGTGGATATAGATACTTTTGTACCCGTTTCCTCCAGCATCTTCACAAGGTTCTTTGCTGTTGTTCTGGGATTGATTTGCACTTTTCGCACCAAAGTACGTTCATCTCTAGGAGACAGAACGTGTCTCCTTCCTGAGCGGTATGACGGCTGCGTGGTCCCATGGTGTTTATACTTGCGTACTACTGTTTGTACAGATGAACGTGGTACCTTTCAGGCATTTGGAAATTGCTCCCAAGGCTGAACCAGACTTGTGGAGGTCTACAATTTTTTTTCTGAGGTCTTGGCTGATTTCTTTTGATTTGCCCATGATGTCAAGCAAAGCGGCACTGAGTTTGAAGGTAGGCCTTGAAATACATCCACAGGTACACCTCCAATTGACTCAAATGATGTCAATTAGCCTATCAGAAGCTTCTAAAGCCATGACATCATTTTCTGGAATTTTCCAAGCTGTTTAAATGCACACTCAACTTTGTGTATGTAAACTCTTGACCCACTGAAATTGTGATACAGTGAATTATAAGTGAAATAATCTGTCTGTAAACAATTGTTGGAAAAATTACTTGTCATGCACAAAGTGAATGTCCTAACCGACTTGCCAAAACTCTAGTTTGTTAACAAGAAATTTGTGGAGTGGTTGAAAAATGAGTTTTAATTACTTCAACCTAACTGTATGTAAACTTCTGACTTCAACTGTATATTCAGCTTTCATATCCGATACAAGAGTGAAAAATCTCTCAGACAGTTATTTCACTATAGCATATTTTAACTGTGCTCTTAAAACATCAGCACTGCCAAAGCCAGTTTCCTGTTTTCAGACAACCCCTGCACTCTACAGATGTTACTCAGGGAGAGCCCCTGATTCAAATTACACCTGTGTAAATATCTGCTGTTCTACTGAACCCAGCCATCTGAAGGACAGAGGAAAGGAGAGGCATGTCTGTCTGTCTGTCTGTCTCTCTGTCTGTGAGTAGCAGAGGGGCCACAGTGCACTCTCTGAACCAGGCAGTTGGCACTAGCTGATGTAGCCTAGGTGACATGATAGGTGCGCCGTGGCTTTGTATAAACAAAGATGCCTTTATGTTTTTGTAGTCAAACCCTTTTATCAAAGCTCGTGGGACCAGGGAGACAAAGGCAGTGCAGATGATAATTTCCTCAATGGTGAGATGTGTATGGAATGCAACAAGGCTCTCCACTTCCTCTGTTCGCACCTCGCCCTGCAGCGTCCCCCACCCCCTACCTACCTACCACTGTTGCTTTGTGAACTCCCCCTTCCTTCCCGCTCTCATGGCTCAAGGCTGGCTACGTCCTATCCGCACCACACACAGCTTGATCTGCCATGTAGAAGTCAGCATGAAACCATTTTAGACTTTGCAAGTACTTACAGTATATATGGCTGAAGCTGGCTGTCATGCTTCCCATGCATGGAGTATGATATTCCTGTCTGTCGTCCTACCCTATGTGCTCATCTTTCATGTCTATGACAACATGTTTACACAAAAGCAAATACATGTATTTCATTGAACAAGGTAAGTCTAATGAATTCTTCAGTCATATCCCAGCTTACCAATTACCTTATGGCTACGCCGAACGATTTGTTTTTTAAATTATACGAGCAAAAAAAATACTTAAACATGCTTATTTATATAATGAATATGAGTTTGGGGGGTAAAATTATTAAATATTACAGCATTAAACCTCACTTAAAGCATGTCAGACAAAAGTTATACATAAACATGAACTGGTTCTCCAGTAGATTAGTAAGAATGGCTCACCCCTTCTTAAAAAATTCCTGAAAATGGAACCTTTTTCAAAATATCGCCTTTTTTAAATGATCTTTGTTAATTATATTATGAGTAGGAAAGGTGGAGTTATGTCACATGTGCAGCTAACAAAAATGTATGAAAATGTTCTATCCAAACTTACAACCAACTGATTGCAGCATTACAGCAAAAATGGAGAAGGTTAGTGGAAGGGGAACTTGTTTGTCTGCCCTTTATTCAAGACAAAAATTGGCAAACCAAAAAATTGTCATGAGTAGAAAAATATACCAGTTTCATTTAAGGACCAAAATGTTGAAATCAGCGCCATTGAGGTTGCAAAAAAGTTGGGAAGAGAATTTCGATGTGCCGATTCCATATCATATGGTTAATGAATTTAAATACAAAACAATGCTTGATTCAAAACTTAAGAGTTTTTCTATTTAAATTATTATACAAAATTCTTGCCACCAACAGAATGTTATGTGTAAGGGGAATACAACCATCTCAACTCTGCAGATTTAGCTGCAAAGAGAAAGAATCAATAGATGAATTAATTAAAAGATGTAAAAACAAGTGGGCCAATAAAAAATAAATAATAATAATCAATAAAAAAACAAGGTAAGTCATTAAGAAAAATTCCCATGACATACTCTCTGACATGTTTTGGCTTTAAAAACTATAATGGCTTTATAAACTATAATGGCTGTATTAACACAGGATTTATGCCTAAACTCTGGTATAACTGCATCAGATTCCACCTGGGATTGTAGTTCCAGAGGTCTGACCTGGTTCTTCTTCCTGCAGCTATCCCAGACTCCCCAGTGAGACCCAGACTGCCAGGAAAGCTAGACAACGAGCAGATCAAGAACGTCATCCCCGAGCCCCAGGTGACCGTCCCCCCTCAGATACGCATGCAGCCCTTCGACTACGATGGCGAGACCTACATCGGTGGCTCAGAGAAGGTGGGCCAGGTGGACTTCACTAATGTAGGGGAGGAGGAAGAAGAGGAAGAGGAGGAAGAGGAGGCAGATGTGGACAACCAACTCAATCCAAGAGGAGATGTTTTCAGTAAGCCTCCTTTCCCTAACTCCTCCCCACTAATCCCCCTATTTATTTCCATCCTGGGTGGTCCCAAATCTGATTACACAAACACTGATCATATGGATTTTCACACACCATTACTGCTGTGGTGGTGTGTCGCACTCATAGTTATTCAGAAATACTATACCCCAGTTGCTTCAGCTAAATAGGAATGGCAAGAACTTTGTGATGTATACTCTTCTTTTCACTCAGTTATATTTAGGGTTACACGTGTTCTATGGCCTCATAGAACACTAAACAGGATGCTCTCAAACACATCTCTATCAGTCAAAGTTAGGATAGATCACAGGGTTTTTGCTCTATGCTCTGTTCTGTGAGGGTTAGTGTAGCCAACAACGACCCTATGACCCTGCTGCCTATCTGTCTACTCTTTCTATTAGCTACCCCCATGCCTTCACAGCGACCCACAGTATATCCTCTCTGGACACCTTTTACAGATGTCTCAAGACAGGGGGAATTTATGGAGTCTAAGGTCTGGCCTAATTACAGCCCCCCCCCCCTCCAAACCTGATGTTATGTTTCTCCGGCCGGCTGGCCTCAGGTTTCTTGGCCTTGCTTGAAGGAAGTCTAGTCTTATCTATCTGTCCTATGTATCTCTTGTCAACTACCAGGGAGTTAAACTCATCGTCGTTGTTAAAATGAAGGGTACTATTTATTAGGTGTCTTTGACATAAACTTGAGGTATACAATAAAACCTATATCGCTTATCAAACACAGTTCTACTTGATATACATACATATGCACGCACACATGTCTTGGAAACTATGTATAAACAACATCTGAGCTTTTATTTTTATATATAGGAGTCAGATGATCCACTGTCACTTGACAGTTTTATTCAGAGACAGCAAGGACTGGGGAGTGCTTTGGATTCCTTTAAAGATCCACGGTTAGCTGGACTAAACGTATGGATTGAGTCCCTTCTGACTCTAACCTTGTTTAAGACATCTCAAAGCTGCAATGTGATGTCAGTCTGTCAGGCAGTGTAAACTTGAGGATTACCATTCCACAATAAAAGGTCAGTTCTAAGCCCTGGACCTGAGTGTGTGTCAGGATTCAGCCTGTTGCTTCATGTTCTGGGCACTGTGTAGGTCTATGGCTTAGATTGAAAAGCTAATTCTCAGTAAGCAGCAGGGTTGGGCTCAAATTAAATTGAGAATGCCTCAAATTCTAGTTCAATTCTTGAATTTGAATTGACGTAGTACATTTTGAATTAAAATAAATCTAATTTAATTCAGTGAAATTCAATAAAATTCCAATCCCTCTTCTATTCTATATATAGGTGTAGTCTATACAAATATAAATATTCTACATATTGTAAATCATCAAACATGTCGTTATGTACGTACATATCATTTTTGGGGAAACTGTTGAAATGAATGCTCAAGGAAAACATAACAAAACTTGTATGCAAATATTCTAAGTAATTATATTTGTCACGGCTGTGATAAGGAGCGGACCAAGATGCAGCGTTTGTGTTCCACATATTTATTTTAACCGTGAAGCAATACATAAATACTTTAACTAACAAAAACAACAAACCGTGACGCAGAAAGGGTTACACACTACTCACAAGATAATCACCCACAAACAACATGCAGAAACACCCCTACTAAATATGACCTCCAATTAGAGGCAACCAGCTGCCTCCAATTGAAGGTCAACCCAATAAACCCCAACCTAGAAATAGACAAACTAGAACTACAACATAGAAAGAGAAAACATAGAACAAACACAAAACACGCCCTGACCACTCTACCATAGAAAATAACAACTTATATTGGTCAGGACGTGACAATATTTAATTAATCACTTCAATTCTGTTAAATATGAGGGAAATACTACATTTCCCAGAATGCATTAGTTTAACCCTCAAGATGCCTTTAAGAAGAAGCCAAACAAATGCAATGGTTTGTGGAAATAAAATGGTCTATTCTAAACACTAAAGTTAAAGGAGTATATGAACATTGTTTTCAGAGAAATGTGATATATTCTTTGGTATCTGGCAGTGTGACCTGTCAGATTCAATTAAACGGTCATGTTCTATGACTGAGTGGAATTTCTTTGAAATGCACTGAATTAAATTCTACTTCCTGTCATTCAAACTCTAATTCTACATCCTGTGGGGTATGTCCAATTAAATTCGAATTTCAACTCATGAGTTGAATCGGAGTCAAATCCAAAATGTTTAATTGAGCCCAACCCTGGTAAGCAGAGAATGGCCTCTTCCACATATTAGATTCACATGTTGTAAATACAACACATCCTGTGAGGTATTAATAGCTAATGTGGTTGGAGGACAAGACAACAACACATTAGCTTACGCTAGAAGAGCTCTTACAGTGTTATGTGTTACCTCCAATCCTAAATAAGATGTAGCAAGAGAGTGAATATATTCAACCATGAAGTTTAACTAAGTTACTGTTAAATACAGTAGTGTAAAGTACTTAAGTAGAAACACCTTAAAGTACTACTTAAGCCGTTTTTTGGGGTATTTATATTTATTTTGAATGCTTAGCAGGACAGGAAAATGGTCAAATGCACACACTTATCAAGAGAACACGTGATCATCCCTACTGCCTCAGGCCTGGCGGACTCACTAAACACAAATTAATATTTTGTAAATAATCTCTGAGTGTTCCCCTGACTATCCATAAATTCTAAAAACAGGAAAATGGTATTAAACAATCGATAAAGGTATCTATACTTTTACTCAAGTATGACAACTTGGTACTTTTTCGACCACTGGTTAAATGCTGTGTGTTCAATGCTGCGTATAGTTCAATACATGCTCTACGCATGTTGGTTGATGTAATAAACTAGATCTGGTCCTACTGTTTGAAAGAGGATTCTGTTTCACCCCTGTCATTTGCCATTGACCATTGAAAGGAGACTAAGGCCAGAAAAACAGCTGTGCTGAATACCAGTGTGACAATCCCACACAGCCAAGCCTGGGAAAGAGGTGGACACACTGAGGCCATCAGTCAAACTGTCAAACAGAACAACTTCTCTAACCTTCTCTGGCCATGGGCTGAAACTGAAAGTTGAAAAGCAAGTAGAAACCCTTGAGAGAATGTCATTTCATTTGAATTGTGGGAAAGAAATATCATGAGAAACACAGGAGGTTGGGGGCATCTTAATTGGGGAGGACGAGCTGGTGGTAATTGCTGGAGCGGAATGGGTGGAATGGTTTCAAACACAGGTATTTATGCCATTCCATTCGCTCTGTTCCAGCCATTATTATGAGCCGTCCACTGCTGAGGAGATACAGTAGCATAGAGATGAGTATAATGAGGCCAGGATGCATAAAAGCAATGAAATATGCCTTTCATGCCAAATCGATCCTTTTGTGCAGATACAACATATGGCCTCAAAGACAGTGGAGCTTATAGCTCTTGGGATAAAATAAACATGCACATAAGCTGCCTCTGTAGCTATTTGGTTTAGATAGCTAGGATTATTATTATTGGCTCTCCATCTTAAGATGAAAACCCATTTGAGTGTGGGCAAAGGATCACACGTGATGGTATGCCTCTCAGTGAGACAGTAACAAGGCTGCCTAATGTTGATCTCTTTAAGGAAACAAGTGAGACAGCAGCCTGAGCCTTCGTCAGGAGGACTCAAATAGCAAGAGGAGACAGGCCCCGAGACATTCATCGGCTCCATGGAGGAATTCCACTCTGCCGCCATGTGAGCGCCTTGGGATACACACAGCTCTCCCTGCGCCTCTACTCCCCATCCACTAGGAAGGGGGGGTGCAGAGAATCCAAGCCTTTTATTATCATCCCCCAGAACAGCTGTTGAGCAAACAGACCTGACTCCCTGACAGAGAGAGTCTGTCATCAGCTCCTCAAATCCCCTCAAACACCAACCGTCTCTGGCTAGGCAGGTTCAATTAGCAAAGCCGCTGTACATCTGGTTGTCTAGAGCAACTCAGTGAAGGGAGAAGTTTGTTGGGAGAGCTTTAAGATGCTTCAGTTATAATATCCTAAATGTCAACAGGGCAGGCTTCCACTTGCAGGCTTCCACTTCCCTGACTGGCTTTTGTTTTATGATGGGAAATCTTTCAACTGCATAATCATCTGGATGATCTTCATGGACCACATATCTTCAGAAGAATGCTTGTAACTGAAATGGCTTGTTTTGATAGAGCTATATTAAGCATTCATAACTGTTTAGACAATGTTATACATACACACCAATCAAGGTGGTTAATATCCTGTTTCAATATGTCTTGTCTTATGTCTTGTCTTTTTGTGCTTTTAGCGGAAGTGAACTACATTATCTTGACATTTGATGGACCATATCATAACGGAGTTCTCTCTCTCCCAAAGCAGTTCCAGAGGACTTTGAGTCAGTATTTGGTCCTCCAACGGAAGTCAAAGAGATTGAAATAACTCCAGCCCAGGAAGGTAATCCTTGGTTTAGTTGTTGACATAATGTGGGTGTCACGCCCTGACCTGAGAGAGACGGTTTATTTCTCTATGTTGTTAGGTCAGGGTGTGGGGTGGGCATTCTATGGTTTATTTTCTATGTTTTGGCCAGGTATGGTTTCCAATCAGAGGCAGCTGCCTATCGTTGTCTCTGATTGGGAACCATACTTAGGCAGCCCTTTTCCCTCCTTGAGTTGTGGGATCTTGTTTTTGTATTGCTGTTGGTAGCCTGCAAAACTTTTCGTTCGTTGTGTTGTTTATTGTTTTGTTTTTGCTGGTTCACCGTTAAATAAAATATGATGAACCCAACACACGCTGCGCCTTGGTCTACCTTTAACGACGGACGTTACAGTGGGTAATAAATAATACCTTTCTCATTACTGTGAATCGTTGACATCTGACTGTGCCTTCCAGAGTTCTTCATGGACTGCAACTTTGATCAGGGAGCGTGTGAGTGGGTGCAGGACAAGGACGATAACGTCGACTGGAGCGTGTCCTACCATGAAAACGGTACATATCATAATGCTAATGGGGCATTAATAGTATTTCTACCTCCTATATTTGCCATGTAGATGCATATAGGTTTATACAATGACCGATAAGGTAAATATTTTATTATCCACATGATCATCTGAATCTATCTTCCAGAAATTGCTCTTTGCTGTGCTTAATCTATGTATTCCCAAATAGCTGTTAGTCATACGTTAACGACTATCACTGATCAGCCTGTGTCCACTCCCTGATCCCTAACCCCCAGGTATGGAGTATTACATGGCTATGAGTGGTCTTCTGGGGGAGAAGAAGGACCAGGCTAGGCTAAAGCTGCTCCTCAGTGACCGGGCCAAACAGGGAAGCTTCTGCCTCACCTTCAACTACCGCGTCACTGGAAACCAGGTGGGCTCGCTGCGGGTGCTGCTGAACAACAATGCCTACCCTGTGTGGGAGCAGAGCCGCAGCCAAGACCAGGACTGGCAGACAGAACTGCTCACTGTGGCTTGGAAGAACCAGGCCCCAGAATCTGTAAGTTACCATTCCATTCAAACGCCTAGAATGATAAAGGACACAGAATGCTGACAATGTCAGCAGATAATAGTACAGTGCATTCAGAAAGTATTCAGACCCCTTCACTTTTTCCAAAAGTTCTTACATTACAGCGCTATTCTAAAATGTATTGAATTAATTGTTTTCCTCATCTACACCCAATACCCCATAACGACAAATTGAAAACAGGTTTTTAGGATTTTTGCTAATTTAAAAACAAATTAAACAGCAATACCTTTTTTACATACAGTACCAGTCAAAGGTTTGGACACACCTACTTATTCAATGTTTTCTTAATTTTTACTATTTTAACGATTGTAGAATAATAGAGAAGCCATCAAAACTATGAAATAACACATGGAATCATGTACTAACCAAAAAAGTGTGTGTATATGTATATGTGTATATATATATATATATTTTAGATTCTTCAAAGTAGCCACCCTTTGCCTTGATGACAGCTTTGCACACTCTTGGCATTCTCTCAACTAGAGAATTCATAGGCCATCTTTGAAAATAACAATTTGTTCTTAACTGACTTGCCTAGTTAAATAAATGAATAAAAACTGCTTCATGAGGCAGTCACCTGGAATGCATTTCAATTAACAGGTGTGCCTTGTTAAAAGTTCATTTGTGGAATTTCTTTCCTTCTTAATGCGTTTGAGCCAATCAGTTGTGTTGTGACAAGGTAGGGGTGGTATACAAAAGATAGCCCTATTTGGTAAAAGACCAAGTCCATATTATGGCAAGAACAGCTCAAATTAGCAAAGAGAAATGACAGCCCGTCGTTACTTTAAGACATGAAGGTCAGTCAATCCGGCAAATTTCAAGAATTTTCTTCAAGTGCAGTCGTAAAAACCATCAAGCTCTATGATGAAACTGGCTCTCATGAGGACCGCCACAGGAAAGGAAGACTCAGAGTTACCTCTGCTGCAGAGGATAAGTTCATTAGAGTTAACTGCACCTCAGATTGCAGCCCAAATAAATGCTTCACAGAGTTCAAGTAACAGACACATCTCAACATCAACTGTTCAGAGGAGACTGCGTGAATCAAGCATTCATGGTCGAATTGCTGCAAAGAAACCACCACTAAAGGACACCAATAAGAAGAGACTTGCTTGGGCCAAGAAACATGAGCAATGGACATTAGACCGTTCTTTGGTCTGAACAATCCAAATTGAGATTTTTGGTTCCAACCGCCGTGTCTTTGTGAGATGCAGAGTAGGTGAACGGATGATCTCTGTGTGTGTGTTTCCCACCGTGAAGCATGGAGGAGGAGGTGTGATGGTGTGGGGGTGCTTTAGTGGTGACACTGTGATTTATTTAGAATTCAAGGCACACTTAACCAGCATGGCTACCACAGCATTCTGCAGCTATACGCCATTCCACCTGGTTTGTGCTTAGTGGGACTATCCGTTTTTCAACAGGACAATGACCCAACACACCTCCAGGCTGTGTAAGGGCTATTTGACCAAGGAGAGGGATGGAGTGCTGCATCAGATGACCTGGCCTCAACAATCACCCAACCTCAACCCAGTTGAGATGAGTTGGACCACAGAGTGAAGGAAAAGCAGCCAACAAGTGCTCAGCATATGCGGGAACTCCTTCAAGACTGTTGGAAAAGCATTCCTCATTAAGTTGGTTGAGGGAATGCCAAGACTATGCAAAGCTGTCATCAAGGGAAAGGATGGTTACTTTGAAAAGTCTAAAATATAAGATACATTTTTTGGGGGGGTTACTACATGACTCCGTATGTGTTATTTCATGGGTTGATGTCTTCACTATTATTCTACAATGTAGAAAATAGTAAAAATAAAGAAAAACCCTTGAATGAGTAGGTGTGTCCAAACTTTTGACTGGTACTGTAAGGATTCAGACCCTTTGCTATGAGACTCGAAATTGAGCTCAGGTGCAGTTTGTAGGCCTCCTTGCTCGCACACGCTTTTTCAGTTCTGCCCACAGATTTTCTAGAGGATTGAGGTCAGGGCTTTGTGATGGCCACTCCAATACCTTTACTTTGTTGTCATTAAGCCATTTTACCACAACTTTGGAAGTATGCTTGGGGTCATTGTCCATTTGGAAGACCTATTTGCGACCAAGCATTAACTTCCTGACTGATGTTTTGAGATGTTGCTTCAATATATCCACACAATTTTCCTTCGCGTGATGCCATCTATTTTGTGAAGTGCACCAGTCCCTCCAGCAGCAAAGCACCGCCACAACATGATGCTGCCACCCCCGTGCCTCACGGTTGGGATGGTGTTCTTTGGCTTGCAAACCTCCCCCTTTTTCCTCCAAACACAACAATGGTCATTATGGCCAAACAGGTATATTTTTGTTTCATCAGACCAGAGGACATTTCTCCAAAAAGATTTCCCCATGTGCATTTGCAAACCGTAGTCTGGCTTTTTATGGCGGTTTTGGAGCAGTGGCTTCTTCCTTGCTGAGCTGCCTTTCAGGTTATGTCGGTATAAGACTCGTTTTACTGTGGATATAGATACTTTTGTACCTGTTTCCTCCAGCATTTTCACAAGGTCCTTTGCTGTTGGTCTGGGATTGATTAGCACTTTTCGCATCAAAGTACGTTCATCTCTGGAAGACAGAACGTGTCTCCTTCCTGAGCGGTATGATGGCTGCGTGGTCCCATGGTGTTTATACTTGCGTACTATTGTTTGTAGCGATGAACGTGGTACCTTTAGGCGTTTGTAAATTGCTCCCAAGGATGAACTAGACTTGTGGAGGTCTACTATTTTTTTTCTAAGGTCTTGGCTGATTTCTTTTGATTTGCCAATGATGTCAAGCAAAGAGGCACTGAGTTTGAAGGTAGGCCTTGAAATACATCCACAGGTACACCTCCAATTGACTCAAATGATGTCAATTAGCCTATCAGAAGCTTATAAAGTCATGACTTCATTTTCTGGAATTTTCCAAGCTGTTTAAAGGCACAGTCAACTTAATGTATGTAAACTTCTGACCCACTGGAATTGTGATACAGTGAGTTATAAGTGAAATAATCTGTCTGTAAACAATTGTTGGAAAAATTACTTGTGTCATGCACAATGTAGATGTCCTAACCGACTTGCCAAAACTCTAGTTTGTTAACAAGAAATTAGTGGAGTGGTAGAAAAATGAGTTTTAATGACTTCAACCTAACTGTGTGTAAACTTCTGACTTCAACTGCAAATGTAATATTTTGGTTTGTATATTTCTGCTTTGTCATTACGGGGTATTGTGTGAGATTGATGAGGGAAAAAACTATTCAATAAATTTTAGAATAAGCCTGTGACGTAGCAAAATGTGGAAAAAGTCAAGGGGTCTGAATACTTTACCAATGCACTGTATGTTCTATGAATGCCGTATTTACTAGCACAATGTTTAGAGAGGTTGTTAATTTAATCACCACACTTGCCAATATGACCACTGTCGAAGCAAACAGGATACACTACACAAGTCCCAATTTCCAAAACATCTCATCAACATCTTTGTTCTCATTCTGCAGATCATCTTTGAAGCTGAGCGTGGGAATGGAGTTAGGGGAGAGATTGGGCTGGACAACGTGGTGCTGACCTCAGGCTCCTGTCAAGAGGAAGACGCTGCCATCTTTTAAACTGCTCAACTCAGTGACACTGTAGATTCAGTCCACTGTGTTTGACACACAGCTCAGAGGCAGAGCAGAAGTCTCTACCTTTAGTCTGCTCTTTTCAGAGAACACACACACATCTTCATAATCCCAAACTAAGGGTGTATTTTTTTCTGTACTGTATGTGCACAAGTATTGTTCAGCCGTCCACATTGGAAAGTGTTGCATAAGGGTTTGAGCAATGGTATGTGGAGGGATTTCTGCAAGTTTACAAGACTCTGCTTTTGAACTTTTCCGTTAATTTGAGCCACCAAGACAAAGAGTAATGTCCACAAATAAATGATCCGACACATATATACAGTTCGGATTTCAATGTTCACAAGTACTTTAATTTTATTCAATTATTTTCACATTAAATATCAGATTTTTATATGTGAGAATATGTCATGTCTACAAAATGTCTACAAAAAACAATATTGTGTTGCTTTTTCATTTTTTAAGTGATAGTGAAATACTGCAGGTAGCTGCAATATAGAAAGAAATAAGATATACTAAGACATGCAACTTGTAGTTATGTGAAATCAAAATATGAATATTAGATTAATCAAGAAGTCTTCACTTGAAGGTAACTAGGTTTTTAAGATCATATTACGTGTATGTAACAATGAATAAACTGCTGTAAATTGCGCTTTCATATCGTAATACATAAAACATGTTTTTATAAGGACTCTGTCCATATTTCATTCTAATGGTCTTTGCTTGTGGTCACCAGCTGCTTGTCTATGAGGCCATGTATACTAAAACGGTCACAACCTCTCACACACCAAGCTTGATCTGTCATAACTGCTAGATATTAGTGAGCGATTAACCAACATTTCTGTTATTTGTAGGTTTTTAAACAACTAATTATTGATGTAGGTTCAATTTAAAAAAAATCTGTGAGCAAGATGCACAGTTTCTCTACATATAAATCAGATTAAACTAGAACTGTGCGATGTGGTAGGGAGTTGTAGTTTCCAACTGGCCAATATTCTACATAATTTAGCGCAGAAAACATGGTATTTAACTATAATGACCATAATCCATTGAGCCCACCTACTTGTCTCTTCTGTGTGGAGCAGACACAGAGATAGAGAGAAGAGAGAATGCGTGATTGAGAGGGATAGAAAGCAGTTGCTTCACGGGGGAGGGATAGAAAGCAGTTGCTTCACAAGATATTTCTACGAACTATTAAGTGATTAATAGTTGGTATTCAGCAGTCATAAAAGTATGCCTTATTTACTATGAACTACTAAAATAGTGATTTTGTCAGACAGTACAGGCAGCAGCTCTATTCATGGGTTGCATGTTTCCTCAATATTGTTTTGAACGTTATTGTTTTGGACTGATGCCCAACTGAGTATTCTACTCAATGCATTGTCAATGAGCGCTGATGAAGATTTCATCAAAAGTGCATTACAGTGCTCCTGAGTGGCGCAGCGGTCTAAGGCACTGAATCTGGTGCAGGAGGCATCACTACAGTCCCTGGTTTGAATCCAGGGTGTTTCACATCCTGCCGTGATTGGGAGTCACATAGGGTGGACACAATTAGCCCAGCGTCGTCCGGTTTTGGCCGGGGTTGGCCATCATTGTAAATAAGAATTTGTTCTTAACTGGCTTTGCCTAGTTAAATAAAGGTTATATTAAAAAAATAAAAAATAATTTAAAACTGTGGCTTTGAAATACAATGGCATTCAAAAGGATGCCAATAACTAGTAGAAAAACCTTTTGTCATTATTTTTATGATGCCAGATTGACTTTAGATGCAGTATAACATTAGATTGCTAGCTATTTTTGACAAACTTTGCTGTCTAAAGTAAATTTGACAACATGATAATGCTGGAAAAGTTGTTTCATACTAAATATTTGACTACTTTAGCAATGTCATTGTATTTCCAGGCACTATAGTGTAATTTAGACAAAACAGTAGTTAAACCCAGTCTTTCTGGACGGAGTCTATCACCACTTTAGGGCATCACAATGACGCCGCCGGTAGAGGGCGCCTTGAGAACGTTAACTAGGCAAGTCAGTTAAGAACAAATTCTTATTGACAATGACGGCCTACCCCGGCCAAATCCTAACCCAGACGACACTGGGCCAATTGTGCGCCCCCTACGGAACTCCCAATCATAGCTGGTTGTGATATTGCCTGGAATCAAACCAGGGTCTGTAGTGACGCCTCTAATACTGAGATGCAGTGCCTTAGAGCGCTGCGCCACTCGGGAGCCCCATGACGTGACCGAGTGACAGAGATGACTTGGAATTAAATAATGAAGTCGTCAAATAAAGCAAATGTAATATATACAACAACTGAAATATTGTATTAATGTAAAGTAATGTGAATAAATAATAGTTAATAAGCAGTAATGGGCAGTCACTACCATCATGGGACTTTAATCGCTCAGCACTACTGCTAGAGAAATGCTGTTTGCCAAACTCATTCTCACAGAAACACATGTTCACTTAAAACAAATTAGTGGGGGAGTAGTGGAAAAGCCTTAGGGGCAGTAATTCCAAACCTTTTACGGTTATTGTACCACCAACTGAATTTTGCTCTGCCTGGAGTATCCCTGAAATACCTTATGTGCATTTTACCAATAGGCCTATATTCAGTAGACCTATGGTCTGTCTCATGGGTCTTCTCAAGTACCCCCAGGGGTCCTCTGGTTGGGAACCACTGATGTAGTGGAATGTGTTCCATAGGCATTGCAAAAGAAAAATTATCTTTAATTGGCCAGTTTTTACTCTTTAATAGACAACACCATGAAAATATTAGGCCTACTACAGACATCAAATCAGCTGACAGACTGTGTAAAATATGGGCCTACAATGTTAGAAATCATAAATAATCGTAACCAATTTACCAGGCAAACGCTTTATCTATAACTTCGTCTATCCTCTGGTCAAAAGTTATGAAAAAAGTAGCTTGATTTTGGTACTGGTCTAGTCCTGTCTACCGTGTGTTTATCGCCCTCTGGTGGCTCTGTTTCTGTAAGAATCAGAAGTGGTGTTGACTGAGTACTGCAGCTAGCTAGCTATTTACTGGCTAAAACCATAGAAAATGATAGAGTCCTCTAGTGGCCAAAAGGACAATTTTAGCATATCTGACCGTTGTTTTCAAGATATTCTACTCACGTTTGCAAACACTGATTCATGTACAGTCTATATCCGGGTAGCACTCAGTGCGCGCAGGGAGCAGTGCGAACAGTGACAATGTCATCACGTCACCTAAAAACATGGCAAACATTGGATGAAAAAACATTTTAATATTGTCGTCCTTCGCAACAATTATTTGAAAAATTCAATGGATGTATTGTGAAAAAAGGTGATGACTAAAGATTTTTATTAGGAATATTGTAATCTGATTTCTCTATGTGGGAGTGTATAGAAATTGTATTTCTGGGCCGGGCGTAAATTAAACTGCAGTACCTAAGCAAAACTATATCCCCTGAAACTGTGCTTCTAAACAGGAACCCTGGCCCCTTGCATTGAGGGCTTCCACCATTTAATGTAGCCAACAGGGTGTGACTTCAAACTTTATTGGCTGATCCCACCTGGTGACCCTGTTGGAGTCATGTCCAACTGGGTCATCAGGAAGGATCAGCCAATCATAAAGAAGAAGATGTACTACTTTAACATGGAGATAGCCCCAATACTGTCACAGATGCTATAATCACACAGATACAAAGATGAGTCCTCTATTAATCTCTATGGCTAAAACAGTCACCAGTATAGTTGCGTTTGTTTAAAATAGCTTTTTATTATAAATAATCTGCTATTGTGAACTGGGTGATGAGCCTCGAAAACATTTGACAGTACTGTAAAAATCTCGAGACTTCTTGGGTCACATGAGTGAAAACAGAGGCTAGCCCGCCAACGCAGCCATCAGTGTTGAGCGAGCGAGAGCCAGCTAGTTAACGTTAGCTAACTCCCATCGAAGCCAAACAATTGACAGCTTGAAAAAAAGCTTTTAACTATCACAGTTCTTGGATGTGTTTTTCAAAACTTGCCAACGGTAAGGTAACTAAGTGTCTGAAGGTTTAGCTAGCTAACGTTTGCTAAATCGTTTTCAGCATGCTTAATAGCTATAGTAGCTAGGCTAACTAGCATAATAAAGCTAGCTAAATATTGATTGTCATCCAACTTCAGCCTGTTGTGAGGGCGTTGCGCCCTCTTTTATTATAAGTTAGTTACAAACAATATTTCACCGTGACTTTTTCTTCCGTGTCATAATTACCTAACTATTTAGCTAGTTATACAATACTAACATTAGCTAGATAACTAGTTAGCAATTTAACTTGTTAACTACTGTTAGGAAACAGTAGCTATGACATGTCAGTTTAACTATGTATCGGTATGTTTTGTAAAAAGGCTGGTAATACAGACAGCTGTGCAGTCACTGTACTGAATGTTTATGTTATGTAGTTATACTTGAAAGTTCAGTCAACACATTGCTTGCAAATATTTCATTCCAGCTGTTTGAATGTTGACTATGCTACACATTATAATGACCGACACGAAACAGACACACGTGACTAAGAACCCGGCCATCGTCTGTAGCACATGATCCGGGCCAGCTGAGACCGAGGGAGGCTTCAATAATTCACGGGTAAGTCAAGTCTCTTTGGTGAAGGTTAACCACATTCCACTTCTCCCTATTTGTGCGATTTCACTAGTGTTTAATTGTTGTAAGATAGTGATAACATGCAAGTGTTTTCCATAGGTTTCAGAATATCTACATTGAGCAGTAAAGGTAAGTCTAGCTCCTAGACATATACTTTTTAGGTGGAAAAACAAGTTTCAGAAACTTGAAGGCTATTGTGCTACAGTTGTTAGCTACACATTACTGTCCTCCAGGTCCTATTCTCCAGAGGAAGAGTCCACGTGTCATTTAAGAGCCATGACCGCCAAGTCATCCCTGCTGAAAGTCATCCTGCTGGGAGACGGAGGGGTAGGGAAGAGCTCCCTCATGAACCGCTACGTCACCAACAAGTTTGACACGCACCTCTTCCACACCATCGGTGTGGAGTTCCTCAACAAGGACCTGGAAGTGGACAGCCGTCTGGTCACCATGCAGATCTGGGACACGGCTGGACAGGAGCGTTTCCGCAGCCTCAGGACTCCCTTCTACCGCGGCTCCGACTGCTGCCTGCTCACCTTTAGCGTGGATGACAACCAGAGCTTCCACAACCTGGCCAACTGGAAAAAGGAGTTTATCTACTACGCCGACGTCAAGGAGCCCGAGAAGTTCCCCTTCGTGGTGTTGGGGAACAAGGTGGATGTGACGGAGAGGCAGGTGTCTGCTGAGGATGCTCAACAGTGGTGTCGGGATAATGGCAATCACCCTTACTATGAGACCAGTGCCAAGGATTCCACCAACGTAGCTATAGCCTTTGAGGAGGCGGTGCGGAATGTGCTAGCCATGGAGGAGAGGGCAGACCACCTCATCCCCACAGACACAGTTAACCTCCACAGAAAGCCCCGCTCCAGTGCTTCCTGCTGTTGATATAATGTAGGGCCTACAACCTATAAAGAACTGGAGCTAGGAAGACACACAGGCTTATCAACACTCATGCTCTCTCAAATAGCATGTGCAAGCACTGGCTAGTGTCTGGATGATAATCCACTGGGCTTGTTGGTCTCTGGACTCATTGATGTGAAGAGGGTGCTGAAGAATGGTATTATTTGTCAGATTCCAAGAAATGCATTATAATTTCAATCTGTGCCGTATTTGAATTATAAAACATATTACAACAATGTGGTTGCCAGAAATATATTTACAAAGTTTAATTTCCAATTCATGTTACACACTCAAAGTTCCTTTTTTTATTTTTTTGTAGGAAGGGTTTCTTACACTGTGACTGAAACCAAGGTTGAGATGTGCTGCCTTACCAGTGAAAATATATTTGATTGCATTCAAATTGTATTGAGGACCTTATCCAGAGATATGACCCCGAATGTGATACTTTAAAAGCAAGTCACTTTAATCAACTGACCTGAATGGGTTTAGGAATATACATAATATATTTATAACAACAAATGTTGATAGAGTAATTTATGCAGTATTTTTATTTGATTAAGTTCAAGGTTTACTGTCACTACTTTATTGTAGAGGGAGAAATGTAAGCAGAAATGAAGGCTTATGATTTCTTACTGTTTATTATAGGTGCTGAGAATTCTATACAACTTGCTGGCCTTGCAATATTTGTTCTCGACATACTGTAATTAATGAGTTATCATTATGTAATGGACTCCATGTTTTAACACCTTCACAGAAGGATAAGAGATGAGGAATGTTCAATAAATATTTGAGTTGGTATCCTATGTATATGTACTGCATGACATTTTATGCTCACTACCACTAAGTTTGTAAAGATGTTTTTTTATCATACCAGAATTTCAGTGATGCAATATCTTGGATAATTGTAATTAAGATGGGTGATAATTAGGTGGATATGATTGAACAAGGTAATATGCTGTATGTACCTCAAATCAAATTGTATTTGTCACATGCTTTGTAAACAGTGAAATGCTTACTTACGGGCCCTTCCTAACAATGGCAAATAAATCTGAGTAATGATAACTTGGCTATATACACGGGGTACCAGTACTGAGTCGATTTGCAGGGGTACGAGGTAGATATGTACATACAGGTAGGGGGAAAGTGACTAGGCAACAGGATAGATAATAAGCATTAGCAGCAGTGTATGTAATGAGTCAAGAGTTAGTGCAGCTGTAGAACTGAAGGCCCATGCCAAATCTTTTCAGCCTCTTGAGGGGAATGAGGCGCTGTCGTGCTTTCACAACCGGTGTTGGTGTGTGTGGACCATGTTCATTCTTTAGTGATGTGGACACCAAAGAACGTGAAGCTCTCGACCCGCTCCACTACAGCCCCGTCGATGTGGATGGGGGCGTGCTCAGCCCTCTGTTTCCTGTAGTCCACAATCAGATTCTTTGTCTTTCTGACATTGGAGAGGTTTTTGTGCTGGCACCATACCACCAGGTCACTGACCTCTTTATAGGCAGTCTCATCATCGTCATGTCATCAGCAAAACCCACTGCCAGTTTTTCTATGGACATCTAATCTTACATGCATTTTAATTACATTTATGGAGATCAATTTCATTTCTTACTTGCTAGTATAGTTTTGATACTAAGACTGGATTTCAACAGTTATTGATTTTACAGTATTGTATATTATCACAAATTCCTCATTCATATTTCATCTAATTCAGGTAGAGTGCTGAGAACACTTTCATATTATTTAGCTACAGCAGTGTTGTCCAGAATGATTGGAATGCAAGTTGAATGGAAAATGTTATTTGAATAAACTGACCATGAATGAATCATTTCCTCTGAAAACATGGTTATATTTCTTCCCTACTATGAAAAAAACCCCTACAAATTATGAAAACAAACACTTTGAAAAATGAAGATATCAGAGAAAGACTTCAGCAGGAAGTCATTGAGAAATGTTTGGTGTGATTGTTGCATTCATAAAGGACCCATTACAGGCAGACCATTCCCTCAGTCAATTGTCATGCGATTTCAATTTAGCAGAAATGTATTGGTGAATCAACATTACTTTGTATGGCACAAACATGTAAACCGGTGAATTATTTGGAACAAGATCACCAGAGGAAATACCCAAATTATGTTAATGATAGTATTTAATCAGAGAAACTGGACAGTGAGTCAAGAGCATTTCACAAACGTCAGGAATGAATGGCTTAGTTTACACGGGCAGCCTAATTCTGATATTCTGCCAATAATGGGTCTTTTGACCAATCAGAGCAGATCTCATCAGAATTGGGCTACCTGTGTAAACTCGGCCAAATTTACATCGATTTAACTAGCTCTCAATAACCCAAGGGGGGTATAACCAGCTTACAGTCGGCCACCATTTTGGCTTCTCAGCCAATGGTACGGACCACAGCTGCCTCCATGTGAACTACAATTCAGATGCTCTGTTTAAACGCAAATACGCCTTTTTGGAAACCTTTGGAACTTAACTTTCATACAAGCAAGAAAGAATCTTTCAAATACAAAAAGGTACACTTACTTTGCGCAGTTTAGCAAAGTTGCAGCCGGCTACGAACATGCCACTCCAGATTTCGAGTGTTCCACAAAATACAGCCGGGTGCAACTTTCCTGATTTGCGTACGTTAAGTGTTTTGTATTTGAAAAATAATTTATCGCTTATATGAAAGTAAGGTTGCAAATGTTTCCAAAAGTATTGTGTGCAGGGCATAGTTGAATTTGCACAGAGCATTTGGGTAGCGCCAGAGATTTCCCCTAAGGCGGCAGACAGCTTTGTGAATGTTTAACATTACCGTCTTTTGAACGGGCTAGTGTTTAACAAGCTCATTCAAGTTCAGAGAAAAGCCTCATACAAACCTTGTCATTATTATCAAACTTGGAAACTAAATTCTGGTGGCACTCACACATACACTACATTACCAAAAGTAGGTGGACACCTGATCGTCGAACATCTTGTTCCAAAATCATGGTAATTAATATGGAGTTGGTCCCCCCTTTGCTGCTATAACAGCCTACACTCTTCTGGGAAGGCTTTCCATTATATGTTGGAACATTGAATGGAAGCAAGTCCCCACAAGAGCATTAGTGAGGTCGGGCACTGATGTTGGGCGATTAGGTCTGGCTCACAGTCAGTGTTCCAATTCATCCCAAAGGTATTTGATGGGGTTGAGGTCAGGGCTCTGTGCAGGCCAGTCAAGTTCTTCCACACTGATCTCAACAAACCATTTCTCTATGGACCTCGCTTTGTGCACAGGGGCATTGTCATGATGAAACAGGAAATGGCCTATCCCAAACTGTTGCCACAAAGTTGGAAGCACAGAATCGTCTAGAATGTCATTGTATGCTGTAGCATTAAGATTTCTCTTCTCTGGAACTAAGGGACCTGGCCCAAACCATTATTCCTCATCCACCAAACTTAGCAGTTGGCACTATGCATTTTGGGCAGGTAGCATTTTCCTGGCATCTGCGAAACCCAGATTAGTCCATCTGATTTCGAAGCGTGATTCATCACTCCAGAGAACGCGTTTCCACTGCTCCAGAATCCAATGGCGGCGAGCTTTACACCACTCCAGCCGATGCTTGGCATTGCGCATGATCTTAGGCTTGTGTGCAGCTGCTCAGCCATGAAAACTCCTTTCATTAAGCTCCCGACAAACAGTTATTGTGCTGACGTTGCTTTCAGAGGCAGTTTGGAACTCGGTAGTGAGTGTTGCAACCTAGGAGACAATTTTTACACGCTTCAGCACTCGGCGGTCCCTTTCAGTGAGCTTGTGTGGCCTACCACTTCACGGCTGAGCCATTGTTGCTCCTAGACTTTCCCACTTCACAATAACAGCACTTACAGTTGACCTAGGCAGCTCTAACAGGGCAAAAATTTGACAAACTGGCTTGTTGGAAAGGTGGCATCCTATGATGGTGCCACATTGAAAGTCACTGAGCTCTTCAGTAAGGCCATTCTACTGCAAATGTTAGCTATGGAGATTGCATGGCTGTGTGCTCGATTTTATACACCTGTCAGCAATGGGTGTGGCTGAAATTGCCGAATCGACAAATTTGAAGGGGTGTCCACATACTTTTGTATATATATAGTGTACCATCCATTCATTAGGCAATAATGTTCCATGCTTACAATAGCTTTTATACAGTGGTTGGGAAGTATCAGTAATACATACCGAATTTATAACGCATACAACAGGTGATCATAGACAAATTATTTGTATATTATGTATATGTCTTAAAACATATTTCAACTGGAAACTGCACACAATGAAGACATTCAAAAAGCTACACGACCATGTTGTCCAGGTTAGTTCATCAGCTCAAGAGGTGCTTCTTTCCAAGGAACTGTACTTTCCTGTCAAATGCCGTCGACCGGATTGGAGCATTGGTTTCATAGAAAGGATTCATTGCAAACTGGAAAAGAGCACAGAATAATGAACAAGAATAAATCATCAGAATATGAATTATACATGAACATCCTGTATTTAGCAAGGATAACTCACCTTAATGTATAAATCGTACACGTCATTGAAGAAGTTTTTGATTCCATCTTCTTGTCGTACATCATGAAGCATGATGAATCTCATATGTGATGGAGATGGTTAAGGGAAAAATGGAACACACACAATAATTATTTTGTCTGGGCCCTTTGTAACAATGACGATTTGTTGAATTCAACACCGTAGACATAATATTTATGTTTTGTTGCAATGTTTGCAGAGGGCTATATAGGTCTCTGTGGATTTGTGGTTGGTGTCCGCCCTGAAATTTGTAGGTTGTGGGTTCAATCCCCAGTCAAGTCTTGATTTTATTAGGATCCCCATTAGCCGATGCCAATGGTGACAGCTAGTCTTACTGGGGTACGACACATAACAAAAAATACATTACAGACAAAATACTTTATATACATTTAAAAACATTAACATGTGTGTGCATCTATCAGTTACATATACAAAAAGTATGTCACATGGGGGAGAGGCGTTGTGACGTGAGGTGTTGCTTTATTTTTTTAAACCAGGTTTGCTGTTCACTTTCTCTATATGAGATGGAAGGGAGTTCCATGCAATAATGGCTCTCTATAATACTATATGTCTGCTTGAAATTGTTCTGGACCTGGGGACTATGAAAAGACACCTGGTGCCATGTCTGATGGGGTAAGTGTGTGTGTCAGTGCTGTGTGTAAGTTGACTATGCAAACTATTTGGAATTTCCAACACATTAATATTTCTTATAAAAACAAGAAACGATGCAGTCAGTTTTTCCTCAACTCTTAGCCAAGAGGAACTGGCATGCATACTATTGATATTCACCCTCAGATTACAATGAAGAGCAAAACATGCCACTCTGTTCTGGGCCAGCTGCAGCTTAACTAGGTCTTTCTTTGCAGCACTTGACCATATGACTGAACAATAATCAAGATAAGATTAAACTAGAGCATACAGGACCTGCTTTGCGGAGTGTGGTGTCAAAAAAGCAGAGCATCTCTTTATCACATTCAGACCTCTCCCCATCTTTACAACCATCGAATCAATATGTTTTGACCATGATAGTTTACAATCTAAGGTAACACCAAGTAATTAAGTCTCCTCAACTTGCTCAACAGCCACACCATTCATTACCAGATCCCAAAGACAAAAACACAGGACCCAATGGTTCTCTGCCTGGCACTCAATATTGGGAGTATGTCCCTGTGACTAGCATCCTAAGTAGAGTTGAATTGTAGCTGTTGAATCAAGCTGCAGAAACAGGAGATATGCTCCTGCACTATGGACTGTTCTGGCTCAGACAAGGCTACTTGAAGTCAGAAGTTTACATACACCTCAGCCAAATACATTTGAACTCAGTTTTTCACAATTCCTGACATTTAATCCTAGTAAAAAGTCCCTGTCTTAGGTCAGTTAGGATCACCACTTTATTATAAGAATGTGAAATGTCAAAATAATAGTACAGAAAATTATTTATTTCAGCTTTTATTTCTTTCATCACATTCCCAATGGGTCAGAAGTTTACATACACTCAATTAGTATTTGGTAGCATTGCCTTTAAATTGCTTAACTTGGGTCAAACTTTTTGGGTAGCCTTCCACAAGCTTACCACAATAAGTTGGTTGAATTTTGGCCCATTCCTCCTGACAGATCTGGTGAAACTGAGTCAGGTTTGTAGGCCTCCTTGCTCGCACACGCTTTTTCAGTTCTGCCCACACATTTTCTAGAGGATTGAGGTCAGGGCTTTGTGATGGTCACTCCAATACCTTGACTTTGTTGTCATTAAGCCATTTTGCCACAACTTTGGAAGTATGCTTGGGGTCATTGTCCATTTGGAAGACCCATTTGCAACCAAGCTTTAACTTCCTGACTGATGTCTTGAGATGTTGCTTCAATACATCCACACAATTTTCATCCCTCATGATGCCATCTATTTTGTGAAGTGCACCAGTCCCTCCTGCAGCAAAGCACCGCCACAACATGATGCTGCCACCCCCGTGCTTCACGGTTGGGATGGTGTTCTTCGGCTTACAAGCCTCCTCCTTTTTCCTCCAAACATAACAATGGTCATTATGGCCAAACAGTTCTATATTTGTTTAATCAGGCCAGAGGACATTTCTCCAAAAAGTACAATCTTTGTCCCCATGTGCAGTTGCAAACTGTAGTCTGGCTTTTTTATGACGGTTTTGGAGCAGTGGCTTCTTCATTGCTGAGCTGCCTTTCAGGTTATGTCGATATAGGACTCATTTTACTGTGGATATAGATACTTTTGTACCTGTTTCCTCCACCATCTTCACAAGGTCCTTTGCTGTTGTTCTGGGAATGATTTGCACTTTTCGCACCAAAGTATGTTCATCTCTAGGAGACAGAACGCTTCTCCTTCCTGAGCGGTATGATGGCTGCGTGGTCCCATGGTGTTTATACTAGCGTACTATTGTTTGTACAGATGAACCCCATGGAATTGTGATACAGTGAATTATAAGTGAGATAAACTGTCTGTAAACAAATGTTGGAAAAATGACTTGTGTCATGAACAAAGTAGATGTCCTAACCAACTTGCCAAAACTATAGTTTTGTTAACAAGAAATTTGTGGAGTGGTTGAAAAGGAGTTTTAATGACTCCAACCTAAGTGTATGTAAACTTCTGACTTCAACTGTACCTGTAGGTATTGGGTAAAAGCTAGAAAAGGATATGTCCTGCAGTGACAAAGGCAGAGACGAACCACTCGTTGAACTTGTCCACAGTTTTCAGGTACATGTTGTTAGACAGCCACATGTTTTCATCCACCAAGTCGAGGGCTGCATGCGCAATGAACTGGTTCAGATGCCGGTGGTCATCCTGTTTACATATAAGAGACAGAATGGTAATTGAGTGGGCATTACAGCATCCTCTTCTATCTACTGGATGTAGACCAATATCTCAATACATAGGCTAGCTGCCTCTTTAGACAGTTATCAGGAACACACATATACACGTGTATGTATGTATGCATGTATGCATGTATGTATGTATGTATGTATGTATGTATGTATGTATTTTACATACATACATACATACATACATACATACATACATACATACATACATACATACATACATACATACATACATACATACATACATACATACTATATTGAGTATATCATAACGATACATTCCTTTGACTCAGCTTTACCAGCAGGCAAGAATTCCATTTCAAAGACAGGATTATCATGATGCCCAACCATGACAAAATAGAAACTCCCAGACATGTTTCTTTCCAGCAATCTGCAATTTTCTGTGTGAACAGAAATATATACACATTATTGGATAGTAGTAATATGGACACTGGACTTAAATCCTTAACTAGCTAGCTAAATTAGCTTGTAGCTAACGTTAATGTAGCTAGCGTGCTGCAAATACGTGATTATCGTCAAGCTAAACACATTGAAGCAAACTACAAAAGTCTTAATTTTCATAAATATCCCATAGGTATGTGCATTTACCTCTAAAGCAATGGTTTTAATTTGATAAATCAAATGTGTATTTACCCGTTAAAAACGAGCCTCTCCTTTCCGTAATAACGTCGCTGTTTGATAACGACATGAAAAGTTGAATATAAAATACATTTGCAATGAAAAGTGATTTAGTAGCTTTGTATATCTTATATTACATTTGATGTATACATATGTAGTAATATATCTGTTAGTTGACTAATGTATTTGTTTTTATTTCTGATTTCAAAGACATAATTGACGCATCATCACTGTGCGACCGGAACTAAAACGATAACGTTGAATTCAAAGCTGTGGGCACTTGGAGTGGACGCCGTTGGTTACTAAGCAAGCCATTTAAACCAGAATACGTTGGAATATGTGCCATAAACACTAGCTATATACATGTTAGTCGCGTTACAGAGAATTTGGTACTTGTCTCCACAGCTAGCAAGTATTCTTTGATTGATCCTCTGTTCCCCAATTTAAGTCAACATGTCTGTTGCCAAGGAGGAGGCTTTATCCCCAGATGAGCTGAGGAAGAGGCTTTACCAAACCTTTAAGAATCGAGGAGTGCTTGACACACTTAAAGTAAGTATTTACATTAGTATTTAGTATTTTACTACCAAAGACCATTGTTTCCCCCTTTGTCAAACGTTATTTCCTTGTTCCAGACGCAGCTTCGTAATCAGTTGATCCATGAATTGAAGCACCCCATCTTGAGTGGAGAAACTGTTCCCAGGCCAGTCCCTATGAAGTCAGACTCTGTCCTGGTCACCGCTTCTAACAGTCTGGTGGTAGATCATCTGAGGAACTCTGGGTATGAGTACACCCTGTCTGTGTTCTACCCTGAATGTGGCATGTGCAAAGATAAGGTGAGCACTTGCACTTATGCTTTGGAGCAGTAACAGTACTAGGGCTGGGAATTTCCAGGGACATCAACGATACAATATTATTACGATACTTAGGTGCTGATACGATATGTATTGCAATTCTAACAATTCTTTATGTATTGTGAGTCAATACTGTGATTTTATTGCGATTCGATGTTCCAAACATACTGCTCACTATATGTCTGCTGCAGAGGGACAAGAGAGAGCCATGAAAAAAAGGTTTTGATCAGTCATGGAAATAAAAGTGCTGAAAACAAATTGGCTTCCTATTTAAAAAGAATAACAAGCTATGACATTTTGGTGCAGGTACAGCCAACTAGCGCAAATATAATATTGCGATATTGTCAAAATGATAAGATCCTGATATGTAACTATAGACCCCCCCATCACTACACACTACCTTATGTTTGGTCCTGTACAATGCATTCTATTATGTTGAAGCTCTGAATGACCCCACTCCAGTAATGTGTGGTCAGCTCTGCTTGTGCTGAACTCTCAGCTTCTTCCTTTACGTTATACTCTTTGTTGACTATGCTCTCATCTACACCCTGCCAGATTTTCACTTCAACTGACCTTCTTCAACTTATGAAAATCAGCCCGCGGTCACCACTTTACAAATCTCTGGTAATCACATCATCTTGGTAAAATTATACAAAATGATATAATTTGTACCTAATGATGTGATTGATGGTTATTTGTATATTTTTCAACAGGCATCAAGCACACAGAAAGAGAATAACGGTATGTTGCGTGATGTTTACTTTCATATGCCAAGCCCCCCCTTGTCAGCTCAAGCATCCTGGCATGTCCCTTATTGATGTTTCTTCCAGGTTTCCTGATGAGTCTCTTGATAGAATTAACAGACCATCATCTGCATGGAGAACAACGTGATGCTGATACTCAGACCACCACTACGCCAGCTTATAGAGAATCTCTTGGTAAGCATGAAGCACTCTCAAATTGACCCAGTATTATAGTAAAATACTGCTAATAAAAAATAATGGTTATTTTGTGTGTGCAGTTGACAAGATGAAAATGATCGATGAGGAGTATGAAGCTCTCCGCTACAAAGGAGACAAGTGGGTGTCCTATGAATCTAAGCTTGCTGCATATCGAAAAGAAGTTGAAGCACAGGTTCAAGCAGAAATGAATGCAAAGGTATGACTCCATTTCTCAACGCCTCTTTATGCATTCTGATGTTCTAGTGTTGGAAATGTTTGTATTGAGAAACATGGTGCTGTTTGCTTCTTCAGCTGCAACATTATAAAGATGTGGAAATATCCAAAGTGAAGATGGAGGAAAAAGACAAATCTCGCAAAGAGATTTTGCAGCTTAGGCAGGACATGGAGAGGACTTATGAGATGAAGTCAGGGGCATTGATCAATAGGGAGAAGAATGCCATCGATCGATTACAGAAACAACAAGAGGTAGTTGATTCTCAGTTCTCCAATCATCGAGTCTGTGGCCAATTCATGTTTTACTTGGGTCGTTCTATTTTCTTAAACTTTTTGCAATCGGGTGTTGTGAGGTTATGTGATGTTATGAATTACTTTGTATTTCATTTGGGTTTTTCAGATTGAGGAAAAAGACGTCTATATGCAAAGACAAGCTGTGTTGAAAGAAATAGAAACCGTGCGGAATAGAGAAGCTGAGCTGAGGTTAAGGATGGAGGCTTTTGAAAAGTAAGATGAAGTCATATTGCCATACTCATGCTGAATCATTGTCATACTGGGATTATCAGGGTTGGTTTAGCATGTTACTCACAGAATGCTTATTCACCACAGGACTTGCAAAATACAGGAAGACAAGACCAAGACCATGGAGGAGCTGCTGAGAAGAAGAGAGCTTGCAGTCAAGACGATGGAGGACACCTATGACCAAAAGCTGAAGAATGAGCTTTCAAGGTGTTATGATGGCATTTTGCTAAATGTAGCCTACTTGGACTGTTCTGTACTTTTTTAAGATGATAGTTACTTGCTCTATCTGTTTGATTTCCCTTCACCTGCCAGCACAGAGGCCATCATTCCATTACGTCTCTTCTCTCTGCATCCAGAAGGTGGCACTCTTGTGTAGAGCAAAAATATGTATACTCTGACATTCACTTTCATATCCTCTATGCATATTTTCTTCATGTATTGTGTGCTTGGATCCAGTTCATCGGGGACAATTAGTTCACCTTCTGATTCAGTTGATAAAAGGGATTGCAGGAATGATAGCATACAGTGTATTGTACTGCCTTGAAAATTGGGCTAAGTAGCTTTGAATGCTAATAAGTTTGACTCTCACCACATCTATCACCTCTTAAACCCCAAACCACATAGTACTTATTTTTAGATCGTAAATATGACTAGTATAGCCAGCTGTCAGTTAGTATTAGTGTAACATGCAGGAGTACTGGTCACAGAGGCTGTATAACAAGCAGTCCAGATGCATGGCTTCTTGAATAGAGCATCTACCCAGTGCCAGTATCATAATGTGCTATCATGTCATGGTTTTGGGATAGTTACAGTCTAAGTATAAGAAGTTTGATGTAAGCTAAGCAGTGCATCACTTCAGGATACGATTATGTTACCATTACGCTATATTTAAGCAATAAGGCGAGAGGAGGTGTGGTATATGGCCAATATACCACGGCTAAGGGCTGTTCTTGGGCACGATGCATTGCGGAGTGCCTGGACACAGCCCTTAGCCTTGGTATATTGGCCATATATCACAACCCCCTGAGGTGCCTTATTCCTATTATAAGCTGGTTACCAACATAATTAGAGCAGTAAAAATACATGTTTTGTTATACCCGTGGTATACGGTCTGTTATAAACTGGGTGGTTCGAGCCCTGAACGCTGATTGGCTGACAACCGTGGTATATCAGACTGTATACCACGGGTATGATGAAACATTTATTTTTACTGCTCTAATTACGTTGGTAACCAGTTTATAATAGCAATAAGGCACCTCGGGGGTTTGTGGTATATGGCCAATATATCACGGCTAATGGCTGTTTCAAGGCACTCTGCGTTGCGTCGTGCATGAAAACTGCCCTTAGCCGTGGTATTTTGGCCATATACCACACCTCCTCGGGCCTTAATGCTTAAATATACCATGGCTATCAGCCAATCAGGATTCAGGACTCGAACCACACAGTTTATTACATTGCTGTCTTATATTACTAACATGTAGGCCTATGACATTTATGTTACTGTCAGTCATTATTCCATGCTGTTTATGTCAATGCTTACCTTGTATAAATCATTTTAGTGATTATTTGAAATTTCTCTCTGGCTATCAGATATCAGCTTGAGTTGAATGAAGACTACACCAAAAGGACTGAAAAACTCACAGAGAATGAAAAAAGAAACAAAGGTCTGTATTTTTCCTGTAGGCCGTCGTTATTAACAATATATTAACTCTTGTGCTTTGTATCATTTTATACAAATGTCTTCTCACACATTAATTTTCTCTCAGTGGAGACTATTCGTATGCAGAAGGAGTCGGCTGCAATCGATGCCAAGCTAGAGGAACACAGCAGAGCTTGTGCTGAGTTGAGACGATTGCAGGTAAACTTGGCAACCAATAACACTGTAATGCAGAGACTGCCCCTGTTTTGTAGGATTGTCCTTAGACAGATTGTCATCAGATGGTATACAGTTTTAAGCTGAGTAAGTTAATGTGTACAACTGAGACATACAGTAGCTTGTGAAAGTATTCACCCCCCTTGGCATTTTTCCTATTTTGTTGCCTTACAACCTGGAATTAAAATGGATTTTTGGGGGGTTTGTATAATTTGATTTACACAACATACCTACCACTTGAAGATGCAAAATACTTTTTGTGAAACAAACAAGAAATAAGACAAAAAAAATGGAAAACTTGAGCGTGCATAACTATTCACCCCCCCCCCCCAAAGTCAATACTTTGTAGAGCCACCTTTTGCAGCAATTACAGCTGCAAGTCTCTTGGGGTATGTCTCTATAAGCTTGACACATCTAGTCACTGGGATTTTTGCCCATTCTTCAAGGCAAAACTACTCTAGCTCCTTCAAGTTGGATGGGTTCCGCTGGTGTACAGCAATCTTTAAGTCATACCACAGATTCTCAATTGGATTGAGGTCTGGGCTTTGACTACGCCATTCCAAGACATTTAAATGTTTCCCCTTAAACCACTCGAGTGTTGCTTTATCAGTATGCGTAGGGTCATTGTCCTGCTGGAAGGTGAACCTCTGTCCCAGTTTCACATCTCTGGGAGACTGAAACAGGTTTCCCTCAAGAATTTCCCTGTATTTGGCGGCATCCATCCTTCCTTCAATTCTGACCAGTTTCCCAGTCCCTGCCGATGGAAAAACATCCCCACGGCATAATGAAGCTGCCACCACCATGCTTCACTGTGGGGATGATATTCTCGGGGTGATGGAGGTGTTGGGTTTGCGCCAGACATAGCGTTTTCCTTGCCAAAAAGCTCAATTTTAGTCTCATCTGACCAGAGTAACTTCCATATGTTTGGGGAGTCTCCCACATGCCTTTTGACGAACACCAAACGTGTTTGCTTGTTTTTTTCTTTTAAGCAGTGGCTTTTTTCTGGACACTCTTCCGTAAAGCCCAGTTCTGTGGAGTGTACGGCTTAAACAAGTTATTTCTTTCCATTTCACTTCACCAATTTGGACTATTTTGTGTATGTCTATTACATGAAATCCAAATAGAAATCCATTTAAATTACAGGTTGTAATGCGATAAAATAGGAAAAACTCCAAGGGGGATGAGTACTTTTGCATGGCACTGTACCATGAGATACACAGACATAACATTTTCACATACTGATTCGGCCCTTACTGTGCGCATGCTACTCTCTGTAATTTAGATGGAGCTGGACACGTCCCAGTCTCAGTACTCTCTGCTAACGCAGCAGAATGAGCTGCTGAGAGAGAGGCTGGAGACCATGAATGACTACCCCACCCTGAGGCGAGAGAGGGTGGAGCAGCAGGCCCAGCTCAGGCTGCTGAAGAAACAGCTGGAGGAAGCTCAGGAGGAGAACCAGCGCCTACGGGCAGGTGAGGAATGGTGGCCTTACCATATGAGATATGCTACTGCTTTCTTTCAGTTTTGCATTGGTGGGCTTAGTCTGGGCATGTGGGGAACCAGTGAAATTTCCCTTCACTTTTTGCTTCCATTTTAGCCTCTAGCATCTATCTCTCTTTGACTAGTCCTTTTCTCTAAGGGGGAAATGTTTGTTTTTTCACTGTCGTTAGTTCAGAGGTTACCTAGTTTAGAGATGCTCTAAACGGAATGTTTTGAGAAGTATACAAATAATACATGAAATTCTTTTCCAACCCAGTATGTCATTTTTGAGGCATTCAAAGGCTTTTTGGTTTGACTGTGTGGAGTCTGTATAGACTCTAGTGGGAAGTATTCAGTCTACTCTTCACAGCTGGTCTTGGCACTGTGGCCGAGTCTTTTTGGATGTGCTCTAGATGACTGTCAATGCGGGACCCTCTCTGCAGTGTTTGTGGCTTTACAGACGGCTTTGTGAAGTGAAAGCAGGGGGGATGTGGGGGTGGAGGGTTCAGGCGACTGCGGAGGAGGAGGGACATAGGGCTCTTTACAGAGGGCAGAGGGCCAATGCTTCATCCCTCTCTGAGGGACACAATGCTCTTCCTGTCAGAGGAGAAGGGTGGATGGGGGACCAATGGGCTGCTCTCTTCCTCACTAACAGTAGGCTTCATTAACCACCGAGTTAGGCTAGTACTATGTGCTCGATAATGTCAACCTCCCAGCACCATCTCAGCCAAACCAATATACTGTAGCCAGCTGAGGAGATTAACTGGAGCGTATCACATGTCAGGTGAAAATCAGAAGTTAACGTTTTTGCCACAAAACCTCTCTTGACATTTCTGGGGCATTGTCACAATGATTTTAAGAAAAGTACCCAACCTAAGCCCATTACAACTTGTCCTTAATTGAAAGTTAAAGATTGGTAATTGGATATACTGTACAATGAGTGCTCTAATGTGTAAGCGGTTTGCCGGGATGTTGTGACTCTCCTAGCTGATTGTCTCCCCATAGATCTGGGCAGGCCGTCGGTGGAGCAGCTGGCGCTGCAGACGGAGCTGAGGAGGCTGGAGAGTGCCAGGAGGCTGTCAGAGGAGGAGTTTGACAGCCACAGACAGGTGCTGCAGGCCCAGCTCCACAATGAGGTCAGTGACACAATGCTTCTCTGATAGTGTGGGAAACAATGTGGAGAGACTTCTTCTCTTTAACGCACATCTGGCCTGACGTTTAGTTCTTTGTGCCTATGGTTAGGCCTTACGTCTGAGTTCCGGTCCAATTGGGAGCCTGCATGTCATCTTGCACCTGTTGCAGGGTCTTCTTCTCTGTCTGTATTAACCCCTTGTTGACTGTGCCTGTGTGTACCAGGTGGAGCGCTGTGCCCAGTTGAAGGCCCAGCTCATAGATTGTGAGGAGAGGACTCAGTGGATGACCACCCATGCAGAGGACATCAAGATGCAGCTCCGACAAACACAACTAGGTACACTGAGTGTGCATGGTCCCCTGTGGCTTATTTTATTTTTTTAGACATGGCTAGTCACCCTGAATCATGTGTGCATATTGTAGTTCCTTTATCTAGCTCTGCTTCACATCTCTGTATTTTGCATGAAGCCTAGCTTGTGTAGCTTAGCTTGTATAGTAGTCTGCATCTCAATGGTGGCCTTTCCTGACTCTCTTCATTCCTGTTCCTTCACCTGCTCTGATCTTCAAAAGTTGAACAGGTGAAAGCAAGTCCTACAGTAGGCTTTCGATACACTCCTTTCGCTTAATCTCTGTTCTCAGATCAGTGCTGATGAAGGAATGAAGGCAAGGAGAGGAATCCACTTCATGATATTGACATGCACCCTTAGACTTCTCTGAGATCAGTCTACAAATCACTTTCTCCATCTTATCTCCTTATAGTGGTTGGTATTTTGTGGTGGTCCCGTGTGGCTCAGTTGGTAGAGCATGGTGTTTGCAACGCCAGGGTTGTGGGTTCGATTCCCACGGGGGACCAGTACGGAGAAAAAATTTATGAAATGTATGCATTGTCTGCTAAATGACTAAAATGTAAATGTAAAATGTATTTTGTCTTTGCCCTCATCTTCTCCTCTTTCTCTCCCCATTTCTTTTCCCCCTTCGATCTCTTGGTTCCGTGTGTTCTGTGTGATTGCGGTGGGCAGCTCTAGAGAACGAGGTCCTGCGTAACCCTAAGCCCTCCCTAGTGGACCGCTCAGTGCTGGAGCTCAGTCCTGATAAACTAGTGCCCCCTGATATCTATGTGGACAGAGGTGTCCTGAGAGCCTGGGTGGCGGGTTATGATGACGTGTGTGAAGCAGGCGTGATGCCCTCTCGAGGGCGCAGCAGCTCCCCAGACTCTGACACTGAGCTGGTGGCCGGGGCCAAGGCCAGGATCAGAGAGCTGGAGAAGGAGGCGGAGACACTGGAGGAAGCTTACAGAAACTACCAGCAGAGGGCGGTGCACGCCACTGTGTCTCACATGCTGCCCCCGCGATGCCTCTCACCCCAACGAGCACCGGTATCACCCCGCCCTCACTCAACTCAGAGGCAACATATCTCTCACCAACGCCCTCGCTCTCCCCAAAGACAACAAGTCCCCCCCCATCCTTGCCCCCACTCACCCCAGCATCCACAGGTCTCCCACAGACCTCTCTCCCCTCAACGACAACCCCCTCCCCAGCGTGCCAGAGACCCCACCTCTCCCCAACCCAGAGTGACCTTCGCTGAAGACCAGTCCCAGGATCAGTACCCTGGTCCAGGGAGCGGAAGGGACTTCCAGTCTCTGGACTTCAGTGAGGCCCGGTTTTCAGGAGACAGATGCCCCCAGGAAGGCAGCTCCTCTCCCCCCAGACGCCTGTCTTCCACACCCCTCTCCCTCTCCAGGAGGCAGCTTCACACAGAGCCTGTGGAAGGTAGGAGCGTGCAATCTGTTTTAGTGGGTTCTTTCACTTCAAATGGATTTAATGTCCCAAGCGCTTTACTGCTAAGACTGTAAATGTGTTTTGGAAATAATTTACTGTCATTGCTCGAAACAATGCTTGTCTTGGTGTATAGTTAGTATTTTATATCCCATTCATAACTTGTGAGTCATTGAGTCAGTCCATACCATTGTATTCTGAGTTTTAGTCGACATCTTGTCATCTCCATATTTCCCCCCTTTGAGCCCTACCACTACAAACATTTTGAAACCCCATGTGACAGTGCTGAAGCTGTGTCTTCTGTCGTTTGCGGCATTTGGAACTAACAGTTGCTCCCCCTCTCATTCTCAGAGGCTGAGGTATCGTCTGTGGCGTTTCCTGTGCTGTCTCCTGAGAGGCAGCTCTCCCCCCTCCCCCTGCCCCGCGGAGAGGTGGCGTGCTCAGGGGACTTTACCTCCGATCTCTCCCCACCTCGCAGCCCTCAGCTCAGGAGCACTGCACGAGGCCAATGCAGGTAGCACCGGGGTTCACCACATGGTCGGCATTATAACAACATATTACGATCGATTCAGTTCAGTTGTACAGTTGTTTGTTCGTCTGCAGTCCACCACAGGTACAGCAAATCATCTTCTCCAGTTCCGAGTCAGAGTCTTCCCCTCAGCCTGGGAAGATAACCATTGAAGATCTCACGGAGCCTTTGCCAGGTACTCTTAATCCCAGATCAGTTTTGTTATGTTGTGTTGGTGTCCGTCTTGTTTTATAGTCCTGGGATACTGTGATGGGGGGGTGTGTTCTGTACTGTTTTAATATGTACTTGAAATTGGACCAAAATGTCTCTTCCGTCTCTCTTTCTTCAACACGGCGTTTAGTTTCCATGATGATTTCCACTACTGACGACTCTAGTGTACTTCAACTCACATTATGTCGACTATGTGCTGCTCCGTGCATTTTATTCTACATCGTCGCCCTTATTAACTAGTGGGATTTACTTCATAACCAGTCAGCCTTTCCAGTCTACCATGAATAATACAAAGCACTAGAACACCAAGCTGGATTGTGATTGATGTGTCTGTTTCCAGTCGTATTATTACATTCCACTATATAATCTCTATTGACCCTAACCATCGAACTGCGGTATGGTTAAAATGTCATCTTAATCCGTGGTCGGCAGTTTGCCATGCTGTAGTCGGTCTATTAATAACTGCTGTGGCTTGGAGATATCTGAGATGGCAGAAGCCTTCTCTATAGGACGCCAGGCAGAGATGACACAGCCCCCTCTGCTCCCAGGATGCTTTGCTTCCTAAACATACAGCACCTGTGCGTTTCCCCACTGTAGTGCTGTAATACTGGAATCATACCTTGGGAGGGGCCAGGGGGGGAGCAAACACCTTCAGCACTGCAGGAATGGTGTTGGGATATTGGTTTGTGTTGTTGACCAGTGGCATTGAAATATTCACCTATTTCGTTATCAGTGATGCATCCAAGGTTTTCTGCATCTGATATAGCCGATTGACTGATCCATATTAGATTTGGGAGTGTTTGCAAATCCAGGCATGTTTTCACCTATGATTCTCAGTGCTGAATCAGTACCAGCTAACAGAGGGTACGGGCCATACAGTATGCCATATGTCTGCCCATACCAAATGCCCCTCCTAACCCCATGTGTCGCATTTAGTCCCATACTTTTACTGGGGAATCCCATTTAGAATGACTGCTAGACATCTAGTAATACATATCAGTTTAAGGTGGCCTTCATCAGGAATTACTCTTTCCAGATATTTACACAGGTCATCTATAAATCACTGTAACGACAACACCTACTGTTAAATCAGTTATGGCTGCGTTTTAATGTGTGACTGGCCTCCAGAGTGGCCTCTCACTGGCCTGGCACAATGGTAAGGATGAAGGGCAGCTGATTATGTATTCTGTGTTGGTCCTCCTGGCCTGAGCATAAAGGGCCTCATTGTGACTTTCTTTCTCTCTATGCCCCCCCCCCCCCCCCCCCCCCAAGAGCCCAGCCACATTCCAGAGCTGCTCCTGGACACGGCGGGCACTGAGGAGGAGGCCCTTGACGGGCCCCTGACTGTCCCCCCGTCTCGGGCCCCTTGGGACCTCACAGAGGCTCAGCTGCAGGGGGGTGAGTAAGGGAGCACATCCCCTCTCCCTAGAAGAGCACACCCAACTTTTAGACTAACTGATCCGTCACCCCACCCACAATGCAATGGCCATACTCTGCCCATGTTTTATCCAACCTGATGTTTGATAGCTTACCACTATACTGCAATACGGGAGTCCCGTTTTTAAAACCACTGTGCAGGAAACACCGATTCCACTCATTCTTTTAACTCAAGTGAATCCACTTTGATTTGTAGAAGTTCAACAAACGCTGGATGAACCTGCCAGACAGGAGGAAGAAGAGGAGCTGAGGTGGGAGCGAGAGAGGAGAGAGAGAGAAGAAAAACGGCAGCGGGAAAAGGAGGAAGCCCAGGAGAGGGAGCTGAGAGAACTGGAGAGATTGGAAAAAGAAAGGGTGGGGATTAAGTACTAGGCTGTTGCATTGACACATTGACCTCCTTCTATAATGACCTTAACATTGATGGATTGACCTATCCGTTTCTTAGCTATTGGAAGAAGTGCAGCAGTATGGAGAGGAGGTGGGGGGAGATGAAGAGAAGGAGGAGAGAGGAGGGCAGGAAGAACTGAAGGAGGCAGAAGAGTCTGAGGAGGAGAAAGCCCCATCCTCGGACAAAGATCCACTCCAGAAGTACCTGAAGATGATCATGGAGCAAAGACGGAGTCCGCATGTACAGGTGCAACACACACTCGCACACTTTTCTGTCCTCTGAAGTGTGAAGACCCATTTTTCTTGTGGAACGGAAGCAGCAGGCGAGTGTTTCCAGCGGAGTGTTTGAATTTGTGTTGTTTTTTTAGAGCCCTGCTGGGAGAGAGGAGCCAGAACACAGGAGCCCCGAGGCCAAGAGTTTGTCTGATGAGAAAGATGATAGGTAAGTCTAAACATTTCACAGTGCTTGTGAGAGAGGAGAAGAGCGGGGCAGATTTTAGATATGGCAGAGACACTGCCAATGAGGTTTCCTAGACCAATTTATCAAGAACATGTGTTTTTCAATCCTATCCATAGACTACTGTTAATAAACCATGATTCTATTCCTCTTTAGCGTTGCTTTCTCACATGAAGATGCAGATGAGTTCTGGTGAGGTGGCACAGAGTGTGAGTGTGAAAGGTACAATACTACTGTACGTTTTACTTTGTTGTTTTTAGATGTTTAAGTTGTATAAATGTCAGTCTTGGGTCATTAACACGAATAAACCTTTGATTTATAAATCACACAGTGCCTCAAAGTGACTTATCGACACTTGCTTACAACTTTTTTGTATGTGTGTGTACCATGACATTAGGTTCTATGCCCATTTGACATGGAAAATAAATGCAGTACATAATTGAGTGGAGTTCAATTTTGTATTTCTTTATTTTCATAAAAACAGTTAACAGGCTTGTTGAGAGAGAGATGTCAGAGGGGATCCCAGTCAGACAGGATGTTGGATTGGTGTCCTCCTGGGGATTGATCAGTAGCCATTTTGATTTCTATAATTTTTTTGGTACTTTATACACAGGAAACACTGTATAATGAGACTGCATGATCAAAGTCATTCACTTCACACCAGTCATCTTCCTGCAGGCCGCTTTTGCATCTGTTCTACAATATTTCTGAGACCGCTTTGTTCACAAAACAAGATGTTGTCAATCAAGACTTACAGTGGCTTAAACTTTGGCTGAACCGTCTTCCATTCATGGTGAGATTGCCATTTTCAATTATATGGTGATGAGTGATGATTAATATTCATAATACTGTGATGCATTAAGTATCAACTGAAATAAATTCACAAGGAAGCCCTTAACACTCATAGAAAAAAAAATGGGGTACACTATTAGGTTACAAAATACTATAGAGGATTCACATACGTCAGACTTGGAAACACCTAGGACTACTATGCCATACAATGGACATACAATGGATTAATTGGTTCTTTTGTTAGAAAAAAAAGGAAACAGGCAAACACTGCCTACGATAGTTGTCAGTACATATGACTACACATCACCTGTATCACTGCAGAAACAGTTTTCTCCTTCATGCAATAATGAATTAACATCAATATCCCTGTGTCTTCTCTACCTAAAAGAAAAAGATTACATCAGTACTTGTCAGTATTTTAACAATTGCATGTCAAAAACAATGCTGAGATGCAATTCAAGAGGTTTTGAAACTTTTTTTCTTTTTTAAGTGGTTATATATTCAATAAAAAAAACAAGATTGAAACATCACCAAAAGATTCCTGACTTGTAACATCTTGACATTGTACACATACAAGCACAGATTTTGTTTGTAGATCCACATCCTAAGACTGATTTAGCCTGGATGTAGAAGGGATAACATTCACACATTTTACTTGCACTGTCTAAGTTGTAAGGTCTGCCATGGTAACAAAGCACATCACGTTATATTGAATGTTTCGTTACAGACAGTTTTTTTTTCTCAACCAAGTATAATGGAAGCATCCTGTATCTTGTAGTTATAGGGATGAACATTTAAAAATCGCAAATGGGAATTTCAAGTCACATGGGAATTTGGAATGAACTGTGGGAGATCATACACTATACAATAGGAAGCATTTATTCATCCCAACAATACTTTGGATATACAAGCCCCTCTGTCCAACAGGGTAGTATACCATCCTCATACTCTACTGTCAAATTTGACATTTATTTTTCATCTCACAAAGACATTAACCATGACATTTTAAATTGCTGCATTTAAAAAATAAAAAAAATGATACTAATTATTACCCATGGCATCACACTTTGGTGATGTATTAAGATGAACTATTTTGGTAAGTCTAACAGTAGAATTGTTATTGGCACCATTCACTTGCCAGAGTTTTTTTTAAAACTCTAAGAGAAGAAAAAAACCTTTGCATGTATTTTAGTGTAAGGGATTCCTCCCTTCCAAAAGTACTAAAACAAAATCTGAAACCACCACGGTTTCGCTTACAGTCACATGGGCACGTGGTTAAGTAAAATACCTATGTATGTAGATAAAGTGTACCTACGTAGGCCCACTATTGTACACCTGAGGAAATTAGTATTTTGCATCATTATTTATGTATGTGACGAATGTAACTAGAATTAGCATACCTATTTAAACTAAATGTCAGCCCTAAAATAGGAAAACTACTATCAAGAGAAAATTAATCTAAACCCAACATAGTTTCAATGGGCAGAGGGGTAACATAAATTGTCAATGAAGCCAACAAATGCATGTTCTGTTCTACAATGGAATGTTGTTGTGCCTTCATATTTCTCTTCCTTATATTCTCTCCATTCAAAGCCAGGAGGACCAAACTTGTGTGCAATTAAAAACAACACATTGCACTACTTTAATATAACTGATTTTGTAAGGCGTTTCATGTTGTGCTATGAAGTGTTATCAAAACTGCATCTTTGATAAAAAAAAAAAAAAATTGGATTCTCTTCTCGCTGACACGAACTTCCTGCTCTCCCTTATTCATAAATGGCCAACAGTCAGGTAAGAATCAGAACAGAACACTCTAAAACAAGTTTCACTATTTCTTTACGTTCTTGTGTTAGAATAGTGCAATGTTTCAAGGTTCACCAGCAAAGACTGATTAGGAAGAAACCAAAAAAAGAACAGATCAAAATAATTTTTCAAAACTGCATATTTTTCTTATTCGACAATTAGAAAAATAAAAACAAAAATATATTCACATACAAAAGAGGTTCCGACACATCTTGGTTAGTTAGTTGCAGAAAGCGACATTGATGCTTTAGTTTGTTAGGAGCTGTATTACTGCGCTGCGTGAGGGCAGCTGGCAGGTTACAGGAGGTGTGTGTGTGTGTGTGTGCGTGTGTGTGTGTGTGCGTGCTTGTGTGTGGTAGAGGTGTAAGAGGTGGACGAGGGCGTAATCCTTATGTGTAGGAATTGAGACATTCCTTTGAGCGAGACGTGATGTCGTGCAGCTCCTGCTCTTCCTTCATTTTGATGTCTTGGTAGGCATGCATGTGACTGGCGTCCTTTAGGTAGGCCCAGTTTGCTGAGAGAATCATGAGGAAGTGGATCTGGAAGAGAAGGGTGAGGGTGGATGGCCGGTGAGCATGTCAAGATGCAAAGCAGGCTACAGGAGTCAGAGCTACGTCACACACACATATAACACAACGTTAAGCTGACAACAGACAAACCTGCACAGTAACGTTATATCATTATTATCAACACAACTAACATTACTATTACACTATGAACAAACCATACTACAGAAGAGACATTTTAAAGGGGAGATGAAGGGGAGTGGGGTTTGAGGTTTTGAGTGCAAGCTTGATGAGGATGGTGGTTAGTGAAGGTCAGAGGTTAGTGGGAAATTAGATTGAGACGTGAGATGGAGTCAACCTTATCTTCCTGTGTTCTGTCACTGGTACTGTTCTTTGTTAGTGTCTGTCTTTCATTTGACAATAACATAGACCAATAGGGATATTTTGTACACAAAGATTGTTTATTTTGTATAGAAAGAGAAAAATAATAACTACAGTCTTCAAAAATCTTAGGAAATAATTAAATATTTATGAAATATGGAATATAAGTAATCATAAACAGATTAAGTAATACAAAAAAACTACAAGTAAGCATGCAGGCTCAGTGTTAAAAAAACAACAGCGGCTCTTTAATAAACAACTGATTGGCAGTTTCTGGATGAGTCAAAGAAAAAATAATTAAACAAAACATGAAACTATCAGCTGAAGCTAGGAAGGCATCAGATTGCATAAAAAAATCACATTACTCCTCTAAAATAGGAAAACCTCCGTTATAAAATGAATGAAGTCATAAACTGAGGCTATATACCTTGAGCAAAAATATACCCCTGGTACTGTCCTAAACCTTCAAAATACTAGTTATATGCTCAGTTATTTCTGAAGTGCTACTGTACAACACTGTTCATCTTGTCTATGTCATCTTACAGATGAAGAGTGTCTATATCTCTATACGATTTAGGAGCTAGTTTGTGACAGAAGCTTGTAATACTGACAATTCTCTGTGTAACACTTTGTGGCTTACACCAAGAAAATACAAAAGTACACATGATCAAACCGAAAACATGAATGGGGAAAGGGCACTATGCCAAGGCTGGCTGGTCCTCGGACAAATTGACCATTAGTAAAAAAACAAATCTTTTTTTTCACCCCGAATGTAAGAGCGATAGTCATAGCACTGACTGAAGCCTGAGAACTCATTCAAAATACTGTATTGTCCTCAGATTAAGTGTGTTTTGTCTTCCTCCTCCAAGCCTACTCTACAATAGCCTGAGTGCTATTCATTTAAGGGAGTTATTACTGATTTCATGTCCTAATAAGATCTTAACATGAGCTGGAGAAAAGCATAAACCTGCCAACTATACACCACCCCATTCTGAAGACAACTCTCCTCGGATACCATTGAACCTTTCGACAGGCCTATCCCTGGATATCAAATGCTAAATGACGCATACACTCTGCTATTTACGCTTTAGGTGAATACTAATGGGGAAGACGTTTAGTCTATTTTCTGTTGGATTTTAGTTCATGTAGTAAGTGGCTGCGGTCTCTACTCAGTGTAGTGTCATAGACTGTGCTGTGTCTCTGAACACCAGTTAAAACTTAGTGCAGCAGTCTTCTCGACTCTTAAACTTCAAAACGGCAAAGTTATAAGTGGTAGCCATCATGTAGATCAGCTGGTGGAAGAGAACAGAATACAGGCGGTAAGAGAACACTCCAGCAATGTGCATGGCTGCCATATTGGCAACAACTGATCTGTCAACGTTCACATTTTTACTTGTAAAAAATAAGTATTAGTAAAATATTACTGTTTATCACTTTCAGATGTGAGTTAAGTAGAAACGTATGAAACTATCTTTGGAAGCAATCAGAGAACAAAATGGTCTCCATGGCCTAGACAGAGAATTTTCCTCTACTATCATACTCATTGTTTTCAGAACACTCAAGATGGGACTCTTTGGAAATGGGGTGCCCTTAGTTCAAAGCACTCTGATTTAGTCTTCAAATGTTTATATCCTTATAGAGATTCTCCTTGATACTGTATAAACATTGCCAAGGCAAGTCTCCACCCTGTTTCCTTTTTCCTATAATAAGACTGGGGCCAAGGGCATCTACGGAGATGGTTTACAGCGAATGGGATTGGAGATGTGGAAAAGCCTATGTGTAATCTGCTTTACAGAGGTTACATAAACCATATGGGAAATGAGGAGAGGAGCACTGGATTCATGATCTACAGTCAGATACAAACCGTGCAAGGATAGACTGAGTGGGAGGATGAGCGAGAGAGAGAGAGGTGAGCTTACCAGAGCAATGACGGTGGCCCCGGCTCCAGCGCATGCCACAATGTACAGGTGGTAGGACAGGTAGAACTAAAAAAGACAAGAAAAAACGATGATTTATGTGAATGAACACAGTACCACAGTACAGTAACTTACGTTTACATTTTAGTAATTTAGCAGAAGCTCTTATCCAGAACGTTTTACAGTTAGTGCATTTATCTTAAGATAGGTAGGTGAGAGAACCCCATATCACAGTCATAATAAGTACATTTGTCCTCAATAAAGTACCTGTCAGTAAGTAAAAAAAGACAAGTGCGAGTGTGTTCAAGAAAGGAAGGAGTGTTTTTTTTATTTGTATTTTTTACTCATTGTGAATACAATTTGTTGCGCCTCTGTGGCCCCCAAACACTTAATATAGTTGAGAGCGCATGCATCTCAAAGTAATGACACCAAATAATAGACAGTATGTCACCTGTGAATGTATGACTCTGAATTAGAGGAGAGAAGCCTTACCTCACTAGTATTACAGATGTGAATGAATGACTCCAAATTAGAGAAGAGAAGCCTTACCTCACTAGTATTACAGATGTCTCCTAGTGTGGACCCACAAGCCCTGCCTGGTGTAGCATTCCAGGGGATGATACCTGCAGACAGTCGTTAAAGGTTAATATTTACACTGAGCAAATTCTTCACATCATGTCTTCATAAAACGTGTTCATATAATTCAGATAGTCATGCAGTAAACGAATCAGAGTAAAATCGTTAATGGCCCATAGTCACATATCACATTACAATTTACAGAATGGTTGTAACTTCAAATCACCATTAAAATGTCATAATTGGAGAGTTGAGTGTATTAAAGCTGCAAAACTCAACACACTGAACCTTATGATGTCTTATTGCTGCTATAAAACTCTGCCTGAGAGGAGACAGGGAGGCAATCGAGCTGTAGAAAAGATGCCACACGTGGTTTGTTATCCTATTCGTTATTTATCCCACTACCATCTTGGCTCTCAGCCACTATGGTGAAATAAGGGTCATATTCAGTAAAGCACACCGTAAAAAAAACATTTAAAAGAAAAAGAAAATACACGTTTCTTATTGGAGAAGTTTAGGTAGTCCCTCCTTAATTTCAGTCTGTTTTCTTTCACATGGTGCCTAATGAAGATGACCCTGACTGTGACTGAGGCCTTCTCTTACCGTACTGACGGACGTCCACGCAGATAGAGTCCACGTTGGTGAAGTTGGCGACTGGTGACCTCATGGCGGCACAGGTGGACCACATGTTGTAGAAGAGGAAGACGGGCACGGCGGAGAAACCAAACACTCCCAGCCAGGCAATACCCAGGATGTAGGTCAGGAACACAAACTGAGAGGACACACAGACAGACAGACACACACACACACACAGACAGACAAAATTACACAGCATCCTATTAGCATCAGGCAGAACGGAATCATAAACAACATTTTCGCAGCCTATTTGACGGGTAGGTCTTTAAGGGAGGGACTGTCTATGTGTCCAATTGCAACAATATTTTCTCTTTATGGTTCTCTTTATCAACTTGTTTGATTGATCGCATCTACCCAGGATTAAAACATCATGTGGTTTGGTGGAAATACTTAAAAAAAAATGTTTTTGATCTTGTTGACAAAAGGGTTTGATAGCCAGTCGAGACTGCAGTGAGTTGGTTATTTGTGTTTTGTGTAAGTTCAGCGCATGGCAATCACAGTCCAGTGGTGTTGATAGTGACGTACCATCCCACTAATACAGCGCCCGCAAATGGTGGTCTTGAACTCGCTGTGCAGCTCCTTGACAGCGCTGGTGGTGTAGAAGCCCTCGGCCAGCAGGATGATCCCATAGAGGAAGAAGAAGGAGGCGATGCCATAGATGACGTACTGCATCAGCTGTATTCTGTATAGGAGCAAATCACACATAAACCATCTCAGTGTCCCGTGCGTGATCAAAGGCACAGAGCTGAATTAGTTTACATTAGTCTTGGGTTGGAAAACTGCAACCTATACCATTCATTCTGTGAAAATCTTGAAATCATTAACAACTTTGGCTGATGAACTGTAAACAGATGTCTTCGAGTGAGGATGACTGGCTCAGTTTCCCAAAAAAAGGAGAAACAGTCCCAAAACCTTAACCTAGACTGGACAGATAACAGGTGATACATGCCTGGGGAAATAATCAGCTAAAAGACCGATCGGCCTGCTAGACATCTTCAATTAAACAGTGCACTCACAGAGACTCCCCTTTCAACCTCAACACAAAACACATGCTCTGTCCTGTCTTCTCTCTCCTCTGTTTTTCTCCTTAGACTAATGGATCAAGATAAGAAGAGCTCCATATTAGGCCTTGTCTCCAGGATGAGGTTCAGACAGGGGATATTATCAGCTAAAAATAGTCGCCGTGATGAGCTCATTGAAGAAAGAACATAACTATATAAAAGTACTTGTAATTTATGGATTGGGCTTATCTATGCTTACACTAGGAGACTCGGCTTATTTAGATAAAAGGGGTTGATGTTCAAGTCAAAAGTTTGGACACACCTACTCATTCAAGAGTTTTTCTTTATTTTTACTATTTTCTACATTATAGAATAATAGTGAAGACATCAAAACTATGAAATAACACATATGGTATCATGTGGGAACCAAAAATGTGTTAAACAAATCAAAATATATTTAAGATTTTAGATTCTTCAAAGTAGCCATCCTTTGCCTTGATGACAGCTTTGCACACTCTTGGCATTCTCTCAACCAGCTTCACCTGGAATGCTTTTCCAACAGTCTTGAAGGATTTCCCACATATGCTGAGCACTTGTTGGCTGCTTTTCCTTCACTCTGCGGTCCAAGTCATCCCAAACCATCTCAATTGGGTTTAGGTCAGGTGATTGTGGAGACCAGGTCATCTGATCCAGCACTCCATCACTCTCCTTCTCAGCCAAATAGCCCTTACACAGCCTGGAGGTGTGTTGGGTCATTGTCCTGTTGAAAAACAAATGATAGTCCCACTAAGCGCACACCAGATGGGATGGCGTATCCCTGCAGAATGCTGTGGTAGCCATGCTGGTTAAGTGTGCCTTGAATTCTAAATAAATCACTGACAGTGTCACCAGCAAAGCACCATCACACCTCCACCTCCATAATTCACGGTGGGAACCACACATGCGGAGATCATCCATTCACCTACTCTGCGTCTCACAAAGACATGGCGGTTGGAATCAAAAATCTCAAACTTGGACTCATCAGACCAAAGGACAAATTTCCACCGGTCTAATATCCATTGCTTGTGTTTCTTGGCTCTTCTTCTACTTTTGGTGTCCTTTAGTAGTGGTTTCTTTGCAGCAATTTGACCATGAAGGCCTGATTCACGTAGTCTCCTCTGAACAGTTGATGTTGAGATGTGTCTCTTACTTGAACTCTGTGAAGCATTTATTTGGGCTGCAATCTAATGTGCAGTTAACTCTAATTAACTTATCCTCTGTAGCAGAGGTAACTCTGAGTCTTCCTTTCCTGTGGCGGTCCTCATGAGAGCCAGTTTCATCATAGAGCTTGATGGTTTTTGCAACTGCACTTGAAGAAACTTTCGAAGTTCTTGAAATTTTCCGGATTGACTGACCTTCATGTCTTAAAGTAATGAGGGACTGTCGTTTCTCTTTGCTTATTTGAGCTGTTCTTGCCATAATAAGGACTTGGTCTTTTACCAAATAAGGCTATCTTCTGTATACCACCCCTACCCTGTCACAACACAAATGATTGACTCAAATGCATTAAGAAGGAAAGAAATTCCACAAGGCACACCTGTTAATTGAAAAGCATTCCAGGAAGCTGGTTGAGAGAATACCATGAGTGTGCATAGCTGTCCTCAAGGCAGCAGGGTAGCCTAGTAGTTAGAGCGTTGGACCAGTAACCCCGAGCTGACATGGTAAAAATCTGTTGTTCTGCCCCTGAACAAGGCAGTTAGTTAACCCAATGTTCCTAGGCCGTCATTGAAAATAAGAATTTGTTCTTAACTGACTTGCCTAGTTAAAATAAACAAAGGCAGAGGGTGGCTACTTTGAAGAACCTTAAATATAACACTTTTTTGGTTACTACATGATTCCATATGTGTTATTTCATAGTTTTGATGTCTTCACTATTATTCTACAATGTAGAAAATAGTAAAAACAAATAAAAACCCTTAAATGAGTAGGTGTGTCCAAACTTTTGACTGGTACTGTAAGTGGAATGTGTTTCAAGATATCGCTGTAGACATATAGTCACTGTGCTACTGCATGGATCAGGATGTATAGGTTTTGGGATGAGGTGGGATCCAATAGTATCTAATTGCTGCTCTACTCTGACCATACAGTAGGATACTTATGGTTAGCCAGACCCTACTTCTAGATTGTGTTTCATGGTCAGGTTATGGTCTACAGCTCAGTGTAAAGAGGTGTGTTCACTCACACGTCGGTCAGCATGGCGTGGTCAGAGGTGATCTTGGAGAAGTGGTTCTCCAGGATGCTGATGGTGCCGGTGAGGGCCACATGGCCACAGCCACAGAACAGGGCCACGCCAGAGAAACACAGGATCGTAGCCACCAGTGACGCATACGGCACCCCACCTAAACACTTGATGCAGCACTCAAAGCAACCTACATGGAAACACAGATTGAGAGAAGGTGTGAGGTCAGTCAATTTATTGAAATCATCATTCATCACAGACTAGTTAAAGTGAAGTTGTTTTCTGTCTTACATTCTCTTTAAATTCTTTGGTGAACTTTTTACTGTAGGCTGCAGTGTAACAGTGACACACCTCCATATAAGGAGGTTGGGTTTCACTCTATAATACACAGAAGAGCTGAAGTATTGGTGCACAATGCATTTAAATCATATACATAGCCATCTTTGCAGTAATGAGTTTAGGGAGACGTTTCAAGTTCAACTCACTGAAACATTCAAATGAGCTGTTGCATAACCAACGACAGTACAGTAGAGGTCATTTAATTATTCATTATTCATCAGAACTCAATATGAACATGTGCTGACTTTCTCAACCTCCTCCAAATGACTCATCATCACGGAATCCTCATCTACCAATACACTACAAAACATTGAACACACACTGCCAACACACACTCCTCATCAGACATAGAGTGGAGAGTGGAGTGGTATTTTGATGACGATTTATGATGAGTGACGGTTAATCATGCATTGATTATCATGCTAGAATGAGACTAAACGTTACCGTTACCACTCAGTAGGGTCATCTAGCTGTGTCTGCCTGTGCAGCCAGCAAGAGCAGCCTGTCCTGACTATTCATCGCTAGAATTAAAGTGCACTAATGGGAGGCAGACAGGTCACTACTGGGCTGTGGAAGCCAGCCAAACCCTAATGGAAATCAATGGCAATTCATAATGGCAGAATTAAGTGACCAGATAAGTTGTACTGTATAATCCATCTCCTCTACTGCATTATGGTACACAGTGCCTTTGGAAAGTATTCAGACACCTTGACTTTTTCCAAATTTTCTTACGTTACAACCTTATTATAAAATGCAATAAATCATTTTTTTCCCTCATCAATCTACCCCATAATGACAAAGCAAAAACACGTTTTTAGATTTTTTTTGCGTATTTATTACAAATAAAAAACGGAATGGAAATAACACATTTACTCAGTACTTTGTTGAAGCACCTTTGGCAGCGATTACAGGATCAAGTCTTCTTGGGTATGACGCTACAAGCTTGGCACACCTGCATTTGGCCAATTTCTCCCATTCTTCTCTGCAGATCCTCTCAAGCTCTGTCAGGCTGGATGGGGAGCATCGCTTCACATCTATTTTCAGGTCTCTCCAGAGATGTTCGATCCGGTTCAAGTCTGGGATCTCGCTGGGCCACTCAAGAACATTCAGAGGCTTGTCCCAAAGCCACTCCTGCATTGTCTTGGCTGTGTGCTTAGGGTCGTTGTCCTGTTGGAAGGTGAACCTTCATCCCAGTCTGAGGTCCTGAGTGCTCTGGAGCAGGTTTTCATCAAGGATCTCTCTGTACTTTGCTCCGTTCATCTCTCCCTCGATCCTGACTAGTCTCCCAGGTCCTGCCGCTGAAAAACATCCCCACAGCATGATACTGCCACCACCATGATTCACCGTAGGGATGGTGCCAAGTTTCCTCCAGATGTGATGCTTAGCATTCGTGCCAAAGAGTTCAATCTTGGTTTCATCAGAACAGAGAATCTTGTTTCTCATGGTCCGAGAGTCTTTAGGTGTCTTTTGGCAAACTCCAAGTGGGCTGTCATGTGCCTTTAACTGAGGATTGGCTTCCGTCTGGCCACTTCCATAAAGGCCTGATTGGTGGAGTGCTGCAGAGATATTTGACAGTGCATGTCAGAGTTAAAACCAAGCCATGAGGTCAAAGGAATTGTCCGTAGAGCTCCGAAACAGGATTGTGTCGAGGCACAAATCTGGGGAAGGGTACCAAAAAATGTCTGCAGCATTGAAGACTCTAGAGTTCCGTTCACCTCCCTGACCAAGGCCCTTCTCCCCCGATTGCTCAGTTTGGCCAGGCGGACAGCTCTAGGAAGAGTCTTGGTGGTTCCAAACTTCTTCCATTTAAGAATGATGGAGGCCACTGTGTTCTTGGGGACCTTCAACGCTGCAGACATTTTTTGGTACTCTTCCCCAGATTTGTGCCTCGACACAATCCTGTCTCGGAGCTCTACGGACAATTCCTTCGAACTCATGGCTTGGTTCTTGCTCTGACATGCACTGTCAACTGTGGGACCTTATATAGACAGCTGTGTGCCTTTCCAAATCATGCCCAATCACTTGAATTTACCACAGGTGGACTCCAATGAAGTTGTAGAAACATCTCAAGGGTGATCAATGGAAACAGGATGCACCTGAGCTCAATTTCGAGTCTCAGAGCAAAGGGTCTGAATACTTATATAAATAAGGTATTTATGTTTTTATTGTTAATAAATTTGCTAAAATGTCTAAAAGCCTGTTTGCGCTTTGTCATTATGGGGTATTGTGTGTAGATTGCTGAGTTTTCTTTTTTTATATATCCATTTTAGAATAAGGCTATAACATAACAAGACGTGGAAAAAGTGATGGGTTCTGAATACTTTCCGAAGGCACTGTAGCCTATTTGGTACAGACGCACCAGCAGAGCAGTGCCTCTTAGACAGACAGTATGTAAACAGACCACAATGTGTTGCCAATAAAATCCACATGTTTGTCTAGAAGGATGTTGTATTTCAAACAGCAGGCTGTAGATTTATAGCATGGACTGGTCCTGGTTGGAGAGTGAGCTGCATATGTGAAGGCCTTACTAATGTGTGTTCCATAAAACTGTATGGATAGATTCAGAGAGTCACATTGATTTGTTCAAGTGTGGAAAATGGTGTTACAGACAACTGTTTCCTCCATTGGATATGGCCTGAACAGAGGCTTACTAACTGTCAGTGGACATGGCATTCAATAAATGCCCAGCCATGATTTCAGCAGAATATAAACAGCCCCTTGGTGCATGTTCTAGAGACTACTCCAATGCAAAAGTCTGAGATAAGAGAGACAGGGCAGAATATGCCTATCGAAATCCAAACCTCTTTCCATGAGGTGGGAATCCTGAAAGTGTATTTGTGTTTGTCCTCTTTCCCTGGCGACAAAGGAAATTAAACATAAATATATTAGAGCCAGAACAGAGCCACTCAATAGTTGTGTGTTAACAGAAAGTTCATCCCGTAGCCTTTTGTGTCACACGGAGGGATAAAAACATTTTTGTCCCAGGGTTGGTGAATAACAGTTGTCATGGCAGCGCATTAACCACAACCCAGTGAGCGTGCTCGAGGCGAGGCGGAGCACATTTCCCACATAGACACAGATGGCAGGCAGGACCAGCAGGATATAGAGCTCAGCCACAGTGATGGTCCTCTGTCATCCATTACTGTCAGGTAGGCCTATCTTTGGGGAAATAAGTTGGCTTTCACTCCAAGTCATGGAGGTCATGTGTCATGAAAACCAACCAACCAACCAATTAACACAATCAACCAGTGAATCCAATCCCCCTCCTAAAGTGACAAACATCACTGCTGATGGGGAGCGTGACAAAGACTGAGCTGCATAACACAATCATTATAGTGTCAAATAGACAGTTGAGTGACAGAAGCAATAGCAACATTCCAACTAACCCGTTATGAAATCACTGGAGCTCAATCAATAGTGGCACGTCTTGGTTGAAATGCGGACATGATGGCTTTATTAAGTGTCTGTTTGCTGTAAAGACGCGCCTCTGTCCATATCATATCACTCATTAGGATAAATGCCTAATACCAGAGAGCACATCAAATCAAATCAAACTTTATTTGCCACATGCACCTTCTCACTCATGATATCATATGCCACTTTACATATACTGTACATCTCATGCCCTGATATTCTTAGATCCAACCATGAAGGGAAACATTTTGTATCCAGTCCATCACAATTTTCAACACATGACTGAACCAAGGGGAACCTATAGCATCCATTCACCTTTGCCTCTAAGCTGCCAAGTAGCAGTCAGGCACTCTATCTGTCAGCTTTTCCCCAGTGGCCTACATCCCCTGTTGCCTGTCCTGTACTGTGAGAGAGAAGGTCAAGCTGCAATATCAACATCTAACTAGGTCCAGAGAGAGAGAGAGAGAGAGAGATGCCATGTTCTTTCCATTTTTTAATAATGGATTTAATGGTGCTATGTGGGATGTTGAAAGTTTCAGATATTTTTTTATAACACAACATCTAACTAGGTCCAGAGAGAGAGAGAGAGAGAGAGAGAGAGAGAGAGAGAGAGAGAGAGAGAGAGAGAGAGAGAGAGAGAGAGGAGAGAGGAGAGAGAGAGAGAAGAGAGAGAGAGAGAGAGAGAGAAGCAAGATTTGAGACCTGTTGCCACAAGAAAAGGGCAACTTGTGAAGAACAAACAATTGTAAATAAAACCTATGTTTATTTATTTTCCCTTTTGTACTTTAATTATTTTCACATTATTTGAAATGTTTTTATTCTTTTGGAACTTTTGTGAGTTTAATATTTACTGTTAATATTTTATTGTTTATTTCACTTTTGTTTATTACAGTGCCTTCCAAAAGTATTCATCCCCCTTGGTGTTTTTCCTATTTTGTTGCATTACAACCTGTAATTTAAATTGATTTTTATTTGGATTTCATGTAATGGATATACACAAAATAGTCCTAATTGGTGAAGTGAAATGAAAAAATAACTTATTTAAAAAAATAAAAAAATTAACTTAAAAGTGGTGTGCGCATATGTATTCACCCTTTTTGCTATGAAGACCCTAAATAAGATCTGGTGAAACCAATTACCTTCAGAAGTCACATTATTAGTTAAATAAAGTCCACCTGTGTGCAATATAAGTGTCACATGATCTGTCACATGATCTCAGTATATATACACCTGTTCTGAAAGGCCCCAGATTCTGCAACACCATTTAACAAGGGGCACCATCAAGCAAGTGGCACCATGAAGACCAAGGAGGTCTTCGAACAGGTCAGGGACAAAGTTGTGGAGAAGTACAGATCAGGGTTGGGTTATAAAAAAATATCCAAAACTTTGAACATCCCACACAGCACCATTAAATCCATTATTAAAAAATGGAAAGAATATGGCACCACAACAAACCTGCCAAGAGAGGGCCACCCACCAAAACTCATGGACCAGGCAAGGAGGGCATTAATCAGAGAAGAAACAAAGAGACCAAAGATAACCCTGCAAAGCTCCACAGCTGAGATTGGAGTATCTGTCCATAGGACCACTTTAAGCAGTACACTCCACAGAGCTGGGCTTTACTGAAGAGTGGCCAGAAAAAAAGCCATTGCTTAAAGATAAAAATAAGCAAACACGTTTGGTGTTTGCCAAAAGGCATGTGGGAGACTCCCCACACATATGGAAGAAGGTACTCTTGTCAGATGAGACAAAAATGTAGCTTTTTGGCCATCAAGGAAAACGCTATGTCTGGCGCAAACCCAACATCTCTCATCCCCACGAGAACACCATCCCCACAGTGAAGCATGGTGGTTTCACGCCCTGACCATAGAGAGCCCTCGGGGTTCTCTATGGTGTTTTAGGTCAGAGCATGACTAGGGGGGTTTCTAGGTATTATATTTCTATGTTGGTGTGTGTGTATGGTTCCCAATTAGAGGCAGCTGAATATCGTTATCTCTAATACTTAGTGTGTCCTTTTTCCCACCTGCTAGGGGGGATATTGTTTTGTATGAGTGCCTATGTGCGCTACGTATTTCATGATCGTTATATCTTTGTTGTTTTGGAAATGTCACTATCATTAAAATGTGGAACTCTACTCACGCTGCGCCTTGGTCCAATTATTCATACGACGGTCGTGACAGGTGGTGGCAGGATCATGATATGGGGATGTTTTTCATCAGCAGGGGCTGAGAAACTGGTCAGAATTGAAGGAATGATGGATGGCGCTAAATATAGGGAAATTCTTGAGGGATACCTGTTTCAGTCTTCCAGAGATTTGAGACTGGGAAGGGGGATTCACCTTCCAGCAGGATAATGACCCTAAGCATACTGCTAAAGCAACACTCGAGTGGTTTACGGGGAAACATTTAAATGTCTTGGAATGGCCAAGTCAAAGCCCAGACCTCAATCCAATTGAGAATCTGTGGTATGACTTAAAGATTGCTGTACACCAGCGGAACCCATCCAACCTGAAGGAGCTGGAGCAGTTCTGCCTTGAAGAATGGACAAAAATCCCAGTGGCTAGATGTGCCAGGCTTATAGAGACATATCCCAAGAGACTTGCAGCTGTAATTACTGCAAAAGGTGGCTCTTTAAAGTATTGACTTTGGGGGGTGAATAGTTATGCACACTCAAGTTTTTTTTGTCTGTCTTATTTATTGTTTAATTTCACAATCAAAAATATTTTGCATCTTCAAAGTGGTAGGCATGTTGTGTAAATGAAATGATACAAACCCCCAAAAATCTTATTTTAATTCCAGGTTGTATGGCAACAAAATAGGAAAAATGTAAACATGTTTCCCATGCCAATAAAGCCCCTTGAATTGAAATTTAATTGAGAGAGAGAGACAGAGAGAGCGAGAAGGGGGGGGCATCGGTGATTAAAGGCCACAAATCCAATCAATTTACCATCCATTTGATAAGAGGTCCTTTAACAACAATGGCCTGACCTGGCCTGCTTTCAATTCCCAGAACACATTAGTTAAACTGGAAAGCTATTGTACTGTACTCCACTGTACCACAGTATGCTGTCATGCGACCTCTCTCTGTCCCCTCAACACTGACTGTGATGCTATTACACCTTGGAGTGCTGTTAAACACCACTCCTCACACACACAACGGTCCTTCTCTCTTCATGGAGAAGCTTTGTGCCTCTCTCCTAAGGTGCTGTGTTTAATTACTCTATAAATCGGAGGTGGTGTTTTCTCAGCTGGAGTAACATTCGCCATGCTGTAGGCTGGATTGTGTGTTACGTCTAACCCTAACCCTGAAACAACACTGGCACCAAGACAGGCCCGCTGACATGGTTTAGCGTTTAACCACCACAATAATACCACTCTATTTACATAGAACCACTATAAAGGACTTATTCTTTGGTGCATGAGTCGGAGGAAATTGAAAAAACATAATCTATCGCCTACGCAGATCCTCAATGGGTCCTTCACAAAGGACCATAGAGAGGGCTGTCTGGATTGACCATCATGCATCATGTTTGCATTATGTGGTATTAATCTCTTCTTATCTCTTCTCATCTCTGCAGAGACTCATTCAGTGCAGGGGAGTAATAATATCCGATACTGATTATGGATGTGAGATAGGAGGTCCCCTATGGGTAAGTGGTTTAACACAGTGATGGGCAGTAAGCACAGTCTCTCTCACACACATACATAGTGTGGTAGTCTTTCCGTGTGTAGATAGTACACTATAGGACAAGAGCAGTGTTAGCCCTGTAGCTATTCTTGTCCAAATATCAGACTGTGAGAAACACTGTAGCGTCAGAACAATAACTAAGGTCTCCAGGGCCACTAGACAATACTCAGTCCCTGTTTTTGCCATCGCAGTCTAGGGCTCTATTCAATCAGGGCTCTAATCAATCTGCATTACTGGAGCGTTACAGAAAGCGCGGTAAAATGTATACGGTCATTTCCTATTGAGCTGACATTGGCAGCGTTTAGCGGAAGTTAAGCCTCCACTACTGCGGGAACATTGCCTTTAAATTTCAATTGCGCTGCAACACAGAATTTCCGCGATACGGATTCAACGGAGCCCTTAGGCTTATTTGCTCTCCCATTCACCACTTGCAAATTACAACTTCATCAACGATGATATTGAAACAACGTTTTCACTAGAGAGCTTCTGTAGAGGGGTGAGAGTAAACGGGTATACGGTTGTGAGAGGAGTGATGTACAGTGTAAGAACATGTTGGCCATCAACAGGTAGTGGCCTGGCACCAGGGACTAGATCAGAAACAACACACAAACCCTTTATGCTGGCTAAACCTGACACACAAGTCAGATCAGAGGATTCTCTATAAACCTCTTCTCTATAAATCCAGGCCTTTATAGTACACCAAATATTACAGGATATTACAGGCCTTGATTTCTGTAGTAAAGTCCTCCTCAGGGAGAGAGAAGGGGATTTGTTGACTCTCTCTCTCTCTCTGGGTGACACACACACGTAATCACACACAAGATGGAGCCTCGTGGCATAATCCGAATAGAGAACTGTTCCAAATGAAAATCTAATTGGCCCTCTTCTCTTTGATGACATTCACATGCTCATAGAGCCTGACCGATATCCCGGTTAAACCACTAACGTAACTCTCCCTCCACTCATCCCCTCCCTCCTGATTGAAAAGACAGAGAGGGTGAGGGAGGGAGAGACAGAGGGAGAGAGACTGAGAAAGAGACTGAGAAAGAGGCAGAAACAGACAGAGAGAGAGAGAGAGGGAAGGGAGAGAGAGAGAAGGGAGAGAGAGAGAGGCAGAAAGAGGGACAGAGGCTGATGTTAAGTCGGCGAGAGAGCGAGAGACAGAGACGGAAAGAAGTATTCTGAGAGACAGACAAATAGAGAGACAAGGAGGGATGTGAAAAGTGAAAACAGAACAACTGTGACCATCTGCAGTCACACCATGCCAAACTGTTGAGTCTCTCATTACTCTGGTCATGCTATAGAGACTGAGTCAGAAACACAAAGAGAGATTGAGCCAGAGAGACAGAGAGAGACTGCCGTATGAACAGCAGTCAAAAGAGCCCTGACACAAAGAGCCAGTGTGTGTAGCCCCAGACTATCCGTCAAGCTGCAGTCTCAATGGAGAAGGCTCATTCAGAGCAGCTCTGGTCCAGGGCCCTGCTCTTCCAGCCTCTTAGTTTGGACAGGAGCACAGGGCAGGCCAACCACAGAGCTCCATCCTGTCCGCCCAGCATGCATTGCGCCGGCCACAAAGCGCGCTGGAGGAGATGGGTGGCAGCCCACTTCACACTCCAGAAGCATCCTGTTGATCTGGGCATCTGACAAGACAAACAGGAATCATCCCCTGTGTCAATCAGATGGCTCATTAGGAGAGACATGGAGAAAGCAGACTGTCCAGAGAGAGAGAGCGAGAGAGAGAGAGAGAGAGAGAGCGAAGACGAGAAAAAGAGACTAGGATTAGAGATAGATAGAGAAATAGGAGAGAGAAATTATGTGCATTTGTGTGTAAAAGAGAGCGAGAGAGCGAAAGAGAGAGAAAGTGATATGGAAGGTGGGGGTGGGGGAGGGGGTTGACCTCTAACCCTGCTGCTGTAGCTCATCCCCATGTTTCTAGCTTCAGACCCCTCCATGGACTCCACTCCCTTCCACATCCACAGCTGGGGCTGCTTCCTCATGCCCGTCCATCCCTCAACACCAGCTGTCACGTGACCCACCACAGCCTGTCAACACCACCACACAGCCCCCACTCAGACCCTCTCAATCCCCAACAGCTGCCTGGGACCCTCTGTGGGAACCGTGGAACTGAGGCTGTCCGAATAAAGCCCACCAGAAAAATCTCTAATCTTTAGGCTGAGCAATGCAGATCATAACAGCTGTTCTCATTATTGTATGGGGATTCTATAACTGCAGACAGGTAGCTATTACATGAGAAAAAACACTTCCATTGTACAGTGAACCAAAATATAAATGCAACATGTAAAGTGTTGGTTCCATGTTTTATGAGCTGAAAAGATCCCAGAAATGTTCTACACGCACAAAAAGCTTATTTCTCTGAAATTTTGTGAACAAATTTGTGCTTTGCCAAGATAATCCATCCACCTGACAGGTGTGGCATATCAAGAAGCTGATTAAACAGCATGATCATTACACAGGTGCACCTTGTGATGGGGACAATAAAAGGCTACCCTAAAATGTGCAGTTTTAAGGGAGTGTGCAATTTGCATGCTGACTGCATGACTGTCCACCAGAACTGTTGCCAGAAAATGAAATGTTAATTTCTCTACCATAAGCTGCCTCCAATATTGTTTTAGAGAATTTGGCAGTACATCAAACTGGCCTCACAACCACAGACCATGTGTATGGCGTTGTGTGGGCGAGCAGTTTGCTGATCTCAACGTTATGAACAGAGTGCCCCATGGTGGCGGTGGGGTTATGGTACGGGCAGGCATAAGCTATGGACAACGAACACAATTGCATTTTATCAATGGTAATTTGAATGCAAAAAGATACCGTGACGAGATCCTCAGGCCCGTTGTCGTGCCATCACCACATGTTTCAGCAATGCACGGCCCTATGTCGCAAGGATCTGTAAACCATTCCCGGAAGCTGAAAATGTCCCAGTTATTCCAAGGCCCGCATACCCCCCAGACATGTCACCAATTGAGCATGTTTGGGATCCTCTTGATCGACATGTACGACAGAGTGTTCCAGTTCCCACTAATATCCAGCAACTTTGCACAGCCATTGAAGAGGAGTTGGACAACATTCCACAGCCCGCAATCAACAGCCTGATCAACTCTAAATGAGACGGTGTCGCGCTGCATGAGGCAAATCGTGGTCACACCAGATACTGACTGGTTTTCTGATCCATGCCCGTATCTTTTTTTTTAAGGTATCTGTGACCAACAGATGCATATCTGTAGTCCCAGCCATGTGAAATCCATAGATTAGGGCCCGATTAATTGATTTAAATTGACTGATTTCCTTATATGAAATTTGAAATTTTTGCATGTTGCATTTATATTTTTGTTCAGTACATATGAAATGCTTTGTAGCTTCCTGGCTCCCTATTAATACTATAGAGATGTGATTTACAGTCAGGACAGTTATGCCATTTGACATGTGTTGGGTTGTTTTTTCCTACTGAAGTCTCCAGGTAGAAGCTGCCAACAGAAAAAACAAACGACAAAATAAAAACAGAAACACAGCATGTTGGACGTCCTCCCATTTCTCTCCTCTTAAATGAACTTCTGCTCTATATGAGCACACACACCACAGCCCTCTAGCGAAATACGTAAAGGGGACACAAAGTTCCAGTCAGCGTGGCAGCACGGAGCAGCACTGAGAAGCTAATAACAGCTCTCCGGCCTAATCTGCCATCTATCTTCATTATTAACAGATGTGCCCTGGTTGCTGCGAGGACTAAGTGTTGTTGCTTGTTGCTCCACTCACTGAGGCGCGGCCAAAATACTATTTATGAGGCATAAGGATTTTCCACACTCCTAGACACGAGGTAGATCAGCAGTTAGAAAGACAACAGTGATCATTCTCTAGGGACGAAGAGGTCTAACTTCGCTCACACATCAAAGGATCGTATTGTTTACTTGTGTTGAAGAGCAAAGAAATGTTACGCCGGCTAACGCTCGCCCATGACTGGGGTTGCCTGTTCAGACTGCTGTTGACTGTAATTCATAATGACATAATGTTAGATTGAGATTTGTGTGTGTTTGTTTGTTAGTTTGTGTGTGTGTGTGATATGACATCTTCAGGTATACAGTGCATTCGGAAAGAATTCAGACCCCTTCCCTTTTTCTAGATTTTGTTAAATTTCTCAACAATCTACACACAATACCACATAATGACAAAGCAAAAACAGGTTTTCAGAAATGTTTGCTAATTTATTTGAAATAAAAAACAGAAATAACTTTTATTTATATAAGTATTCAGACTCTTTGCTATGAGACTTCGAAATTATGCTCAGGTGCATCCTGTTTCTTGATTGGAGTTCACCTGTGGTAGATTGAATAGATTGGACATGATTTGGAAAGGCACACACCTGCCCATATAAGGTCCCACAGTTGACAGTGCATGGCAGAGCAAAAACCAAGCCATGAGGTTGAAGGAGTTGTCTGTAGAGCTCTGAGACAGAATTGTGTCGAGGCAGATCTGGGGAAGAGTACCAACAAATATTTGCAGCATTGAAGGTCCCCAAGAACGCAGTGGCCTCCATCCTTCTTAAATGGAAGAAGTTTGGAACCACCAAGACTCTTCCTAGAGCTGTCTGCCCGGCCAATATGAGCAATCGGGGGAGAAGGGCCTTGGTCAGGGAGGTGACCAGGAACCAGATGATCACTCTGACAGAGCTCCAGAGTTCCTCTATGGAGATGTGAGAATCTTCCAGAAGGACAAACATCTCTGCAGCACTCCACCAATCAGGCCATTATGGGTGAGTGGCCAGACGGAAGCCACTCCTCAGTGAAAGGCACATGACAGCCCGCTTGGTGTTTTCCAAAAGGCACCTAAAGGACTCTCAGACCATGAGAAACAGAATTCTCTGGTCTGATGAAACCAAGATTGAACTCTTTGGCCTGAATGCCAAGCGTCACATCTGGAGGAAACTTGGCACCATCCCTACTGTGAAGCATGGTGGTGGCAGCATCATGCTGCAGGGATGTTTTTCAGCCGCAGGGACAGGGAGACTGAGCAAAGTACAGAGAAATATTTGATGAAAACCTGCTCCAGAGAACTCAGGACCTCAGACTGGGACAAAGGTTCACCTTCCAACAGGACAACGAACATAAGCACACAGCCAAGACAATGCAGGGGTGGCTTTGGGGACAAGTCTCTGAATGTCCTTGAGTAGTCCAGCCAGAGCCTGGTCTTGAACCGGATCGAACATCTCTGGAGAGACCTGAAAATAGCTGTGCTGCGACGCTCCCCATCCAACCTGACAAAGCTTGAGAGGATCTGCAGAGAAGATACCTAATACAGGTGTGCCAAGCTTGTAGCGTCATACCCAAGAAGACTCGAGGCTGTAATCGCTGCCAAAGGTGCTTCAACAAAGTACTGAGTAAAGGGTCTGAATACTTATGTAAATGGGAAACAGTTTTTTCTTTGTCATTATGGGGTATTGTATTGATGAGGATTTATTTTTATTTTTATAAATGTTAGAATAAGTCTGTAACGTAACAAAATGTGAAAAAGGCAAGGGGTCTGAATTTTTTCCGAAGGCATTGTAAACAAAGGTAGTGACAAACTGAGTGCGTTGGTAAATCCACTCTGGTCTTGTCAAAAGCTTTAACTCTGGAAAACAGCCAATGCTCCAAAGCAACAATCCTGCTAGAACTGTCCACCTCATCAGAGAGAAATGTGAGCCGGTACTAACAAAACATAATCATTCCAACAAATAAAGGTTGCTATAATGACCAATAAATCAACATCCCATCTACCTTTGTTGTATTTGATTACTGTTCAATACATCTAACATGAATGACATAAAAACACACATCATTTGTGTGCTTTGATATGAAACGGTAGCCTTTTCTCTTGGGGGAGAACCAGAAGAAAGAGGAGACAAATCAATATAACCCTGACCTGCAACTGATTCCTGAAGACGTGATTGTGTGTGTGTGTGTGTGTGTGTGTGTGTGTGTGTGTGTGTGTGTGTGTGTGTGTGTGTGTGTGTGTGAGAATGTCTACAAGTTGTGTGCATGCATGTTTGCGTGTGCGTGTGTGTGGTGTCGACAGATCAGCCAGCCCCAGAGGAGTGATTAATCTGTAGCGCTGTGTATGGGACTGATGATGTGCTTGTCTCTTTGTCTTGATCCCCACATCCCTCACACACACACTCTCTCTCTCTCTCTCTCTCATCAACCTAATTAACATCGACCCACCAATAACATCCAATTCTCGCAGTAGAGTAATAAATGTTCACTTATGATGAGGCATGAAATAGGTCCTTCATAAGGGGACCAATAATGCCAACGACAACAGCAACATAAGATACACCATCCACCACACGTTGAGAGACAGAGACACCGACACAGAAAACCAAGCAGTCAACGCCTTACTAATACACTTGCAACAGCCTCTCACATATTCTTCATATCCTACATATAGCATGGGTCATCTACTGTGGATTGTCCAGCAGACGTACACACGGAAATACAACGCCACACACAACCATCACATCGTCGACTGTACTAAATGAAGGAAAACGGAGAGCGATTGCAATTGCTTAAAGCGGAGCGATGAGATATCGAGCGTGTGAATGGAGCCCCCTGCTGAGCAGTCTATCCTGCTATTGTGTGGAGTGAACCCAAGCAGCCTCAAGTAGGCTAAAGCCCCAGTAAACAAGGTGGTGAGAAGAGTTAAACGTCTCTTTTGTTACTGTTCATTCTGGTACCTTTTTTCTCCTGGCTCTGCTCTTGGTTCTCTTCTGATGTAGTTTCCATGGTTGCTTTTATCCCATCCACCAAAAATGCTTCCTTTCAGCAGAATTTTCTCCTATCTCTCCCTCGCTCGCTTGCTCTCCTCCACTCACTCTCGCGCTCTCTTTTTTCTCCCTCCCTCTCTCTCTCTCTCTCTCTCTCTCTCTTGCACGTTCCCTCGCTCCTTGCTCTCTCTCTCTCTCTCGTGCTGCCCTGACTGAAGCACAGCTTCCGAGTATATCACAGTTCCTTTCCAAGATGCAGAGGTCTTGTCGGATGATATTTGGTTGTAGCTTAGAGGTCCAGAAGCAATGCTGCCAGCTAGCTTGATGCTCCACCATACGTCTCTTGAGATTCCACTTTCCCAGGAAGTCTGCTTTATTTACACTGACTGTTTGGTCATTTAGTCTGTGTAGCTATGGAACTACTTGTCGCATCAACCATACACCTCACTCACACACACATCGACCCCCCCTGCTCAACCCACATAGACACTCCCTCCTCTGAGGCGTCTCGGGCTCAGGGAGGCGCATCATGAATGACAATTAGGGGGCTGCTTGCCCTGCCTGCCTGGTAAGAATGGACTGGTTACATCACAGGAGTAGATGTGTGTGGGAGAGTAGGGACCCCCTCCCTTGGCTGCTGGGGGGGCTCCACTGGATGAAAGCCCCACTCTGTTTTGTGTGCTGCTGGGAGAGAATGGGGGAGAATGCATGTCAGCACACAATCTCCAGCCTCTCTTTCCCATCCGACCACAGTTAAAGGGGGAGGGTGGGAGTTTGGGGGAGAGGGGCAGGCCGCTGATTTGCACCATATGCCCCCTGCTCCCGTGGCATACATTCACAACCTCTGAACGCTGTCTCCCCTCCATCTTGTAACTTTTAACAACCACATAAAAGCACACAAGAAAAGGTGGATGCTCCCTCTCCTCCGAACAAGCACAAGGAACATCTCCGGTGTTTGTACGGGTGAAAGAGGAAATCCCGGGAGAAAATGGGCGAAAGAGAAAGAAAAAAACATGAGAACTGTAGAGGCATTAGGAAATAGAAGGAGAGAGAGAGAAGTGAAGAAGAGGCTGAGAAAGGATGCCTGAAATTATGAGAGGGAGAAACAGAGAGGGAAAGAAAAGACTCAGCTGGAGAAAGAAACAGAGACAGATAGAGATAAAAACAGAAATACAGAGAGATAGAAACGGAGAGAAACAGAAGTAGAAACAGAGACAGATAGCGATAGAAACAGAGACAGATAGAGATAAAAACAGAGAGACAGATAGAGATAGAAACAGAAAGACAGATAGAGATAGAAACAGAAAGACAGATAGAGATAGAAACCGAGAAACAAATAGAGATAGAAACAGAAAGACAGATAGAGATAGAAACAGAAAGACAGATAGAGATAGAAACCGAGAAACAAATAGAGATAGAAACAGAGAGACAGATAGAGATAGAAACAGAGAGACAGATAGAGATAGAAACAGAGAGACAGATAGAGATAGAAACAGAGACAGATAGAGATAGAAACAGAAAGACAGCTAGAGATAGGAACAGAGAGACTGATAGAGATAGAAACAGAAAGACAGCTAGAGATAGGAACAGAGAGACAACAGAGTGACAGCAGCCAGACACAGAGATAGAGAGACAAGGAGACAACAAGAGAGATGGCCAGAGACAGACAGGGACAGAGATAGAGAAACAAGGAGACAACAGGAGAGATGACCAGAGACAGACAGGGACAGAGACAGAGAGACAAGGAGACAACAGGAGAGATGACAAGAGACAGACAGGGACAGAGATAGAGAGACAAGGAGACAACAAGAGAGATGACCGGGACATATAGAGACAGAGAGAGGAGTCTTGGAGAGAGGCTGTGTTTGTTTATCTTAATCGGTCTGGGTCTGGGGAGAGTCCTGAGGCATGCTAATGAGAGAGTCATCTTTGAGTGTGGAGCCCTGCTGCTGGAGTGCTGGTAAAGTGGGGTCTTCTCACGGATTCCACACCACAGAGAGGAGGGGGAGCAGTGGGAGAGAAGAGGAGAGGGGAGCCTCAGGGGTCAGGGAAGTGAACTTAGCAGGGGTCTCACAACAACAAACGCTAGGCTGCACAGATCTGCAAGCTTTTTCATTTATCTCCCCTATAAAACCTAAAGAGTTGACGTCATCGTTTGAAGAAGAAAAACAACTGTCAGAACATGAGTATGGCTAACTACATCTAAAGCTAATTCTTCATGAGCAAAATCTCATAAGATAGAAATGCAGGTTTGCACTTTACATGTGAGGATGACAAAGATGTAGCTCTGTGGTGATTTGGATGTGACTTGATGCTAATTGATATAAGTGGTTCATTTGAGGCTTGGCATTATGGTGAAACTTGTAATTATCCAATTAAATAGATTGTGAGAACTGCAGAGCGAACAAATGAATGATGATGACAATCATGTCCCTCCCTGTCCACAGTCAGCTCTCCTTTCTCTGGCCAAGAGATAGAGTTCAGTTCTCTCTTTTGGAGATGCAGTAGAACTCCCCATGAGAATTCATCTCCTTCACTCTCTCTTATACCTTTCATACCAAGTTGTTTTTTTCCGCCAACTTTACCATGCCACCAACGTTTTGACACCTTTTCTTTATATCTGAAAGGAATTGCCAGCAACAAAGCTTGTACTTTTATTTTCCGCCAACCGACCCAGCCATGATTGAGGTAATGTATTTAAAAGTCTCGCCAACCCCTCAGCATAAACGTCGCCTTTCATCTTACCGTCTTTGGCACATATTGAATTATGAACATTCTACTTGTCCTTGTCAACCACAAAGCTTCACAGAATTTTTTTTCTCGCACCATTTAAATGTATGTACAGTTCTGTCCTTGAAATGTTTGCGTCAGTTGTCACAGAAATGTTTTGGCATTTAGCCTGGGGAAATGCACACTGCCATTTCATTTTATTTTTTATTTTTTACTTTGACAGGTAAATATCTAAAGGCCCTTATATTTAGCAAATACATGATGGGTTAATATGCATACATTTCTAACTTAAACTACAAATCAGTAGGCTGTCTTCAGCCAAAATAACTGTTGGGGAGTTTCAAAGATGAGACAGTGTGCGATGTGATCACATCCAACGTGGATCAAAAAAGCAACTTTCTGAAATCATCCTACAAATGAGGACATGGGCTCTGTTTCAAAATACAACTTTTTTTGTCACATGACCACGGTTCCACATGTTCTTGACATTCAAGTTAGAATGTGTTCAATAAATAGGATTTCAATTTTCTTCTGTTATATTCCTTTATATTAATTCTTACAATAAAATATAGGCCATATGTGTGTTGATCGTGATCAGGGCAGTGGAATGTAGGCTAAGTGTGTCTCTTGTCTGTTTAAAAAACATAACTATTGATTTCATTTGCATGGTGCAGCAGACCAGTAACATAATAAACTCAAAATACACTATTCTGTTCTTTTGAAAATACATTTGATTAGTCTTTTAATGTTTCTTAAGACCTGCATAGTGTATAAACAAATTAATAATGGATTTATTTGCCTAACCAGCTCGTATAATTACCATAACATAGGCTATCCAACAACGTTTTGAGTAGCCAACAGGAAAAAATAAGGTCATTATTTACAAATTATTTACAAGTAGGCTATGTATGGCAAGCTGCTAGCTTTCAGGTTATCGTGACAACAGTTGCAATCACAGGGTCCAAGTTGAATGCCTCTTGCTCCTTCCCGGCACAAGAATGAGGTAAAAATAGGTCTGTGTGAAATAAAGGCAACATACCGGCCGTGTCCAAATACCCATACTTACGTCCTAAATAGTAGGCCGTTTGAGTATGCGAAAAAATTATAGTTTTATAGTATTTTATTTGAACATATGGATTGTTTTAGTTTTGTAGGCTAAGCTACCTATTTAATTATGTAATTTATGGATCAAGCCTAAGCAGTCATTCTGATCTCCTTCCCAATGATCAGTTCTTTAGTTTATTATGTTGCTATCCAGCGGTTCTGAATTTGCGATGCACTCGACTGTGCAATAACCTTTTGATTTGAACTTTTGAAAAATTTTGGTGTGTATACTAGGTTACTTAATTTAATTGATATATGTTTCAGCACTTTCTCTACCCTTAGCCTTGTTCTGAACACCTCCAAAACAAAGGTCATGTGGTTTGGTATGAAGAATGCCCCTCTCCTCACAGGTGTGTTTACTACCTCTGAGGGTTCAGAGCTTGAGGTAGTCACCTGATACAAGTACTTGGGAGTATGGCTAGACGGTACACTGTCTTTCTCTCAGCACATGTCAAAGCTGCAGGCTAAAGCTAAATCTAGACTGAGTTTCCTCTATCGTAATTGCTTCTCTTTCACCCCAGGTGCCAAACTAACCCTGATTCAGATGACCATCCTACCCATGCTAGATTACGGAGGCATAATTTATAGATCGGCAGGTAAGGGTGCTCTCGAGCAGCTAGATGTTCTTTACCATTCGGACATCAGATTTGCCACCAATGCTCCTTATAGGACACATCACTGCACTCTATTCTCCTCTGTAAACTGGCCATCTCTGTATACCCGTCGCAAGACCCACTGGTTGATGCTTATTTATAAAAACCCTCTTAGGCCTCACTCCCCCCTATCTGAGATATCTACTGCAGCCCTCATCCTCCACATACAACACCCGTTCTGCCAGTCACATTCTGTTAAAGGTCCCCAAAGCACACACATCCCTGGGTTGCTCCTCTTTTCAGTTCGCTGCAGCTCGCGACCGGAACGAGCTGCAACAAACACTCAAACTGGACAATTTTATCTCAATCTCTTCATTCAAAGACTCAATCATGGACACTCTTACTGACAGTTGTGGCTGCTTTGCGTGATATATTGTTGTGTCTACCTTCTTGCCCTTTGTGCTGTTGTCTGTGCCCAATACCATGTTTTGTGCTGCTACCATGTTGTTTTGCTACCATGTTGTTGTCATGTTGTGTTGCTACCATGCTGTATTGTCATGTGTTGCTGCCTTGCTAGGTTGTTGTCTTAGGTCTCTCTTTATGTTGTGTTGTCTCTCTTGTCGTCCGGGATTGGCCGGTGTAGGCCGCCATTGTAAATAAGAATTTGTTCTTAACTGACTTGCCTAGTTAAATAAAGGTTAAATAAATAAATAAAGTCAAATACTGCGTTGCGGCTGTGGCATACAGCATACTATTTACTAAACGGTACATGTTAAATAGTATGCGATGATGAGTACATAGTATGCAGTTTAATATGTAGTACACTAGTATGGTTATTCGGACACAGCCACCGTAAATCCTATGTGAAAGCAGTCTCTCTCTCTCTCTCTCCCTCTCTCTCTGTGTGTGTGTCTCCCCCTGGCCAAATAGTGCTTTGTTTAATCAGGTCATCAGCAGTTGACTGTTGTTTTAACATAAATCATCCTAAATATGTAATGTTATGCAGCAAAGATCGTCATTGTTTTATTACTTTTGCATGCAAAAACGCTACATCTCTGGCCACTGTTCAAAACGATCGCATTCTAAAGCATCTAAATTACATTTCAGAATGCTATTTTTCCGAAGAACTGCCAATTTCACTCAAGACAAGATCTGAACAGGGAAACATCATTTGCTCAAGTTCATGTTTATTGTCCTAGGGTATGCTGCAGCAAATCAATTCCTATTTCCACCAGAGAAAACATTAGCGAGAAAAGAGGCCAGATCTTGGAAGAGAAAAAAAACACAAAAGAATGGCCTGTGTAACCCTGACTGTGAAGATATTGCACTTTTCTGTAAGTACCAGCTCCCAGACATTAACTCCCTCCCTTTTACGTTCCACATTCAAACCACATGTCTCTATCCTTATTGTATTCTAACACCACAAACATGTTTGTGGACTTCAGGACATTTCAGAGGCAGAAAATGAACAGTTGGAGTAATTATGGTACAAACTATCGCGGTGCACAAGTTGATATGATATAAATATAACATCAGCCTGAAATGTTAATGTGTGTTTATCTTCATAAAGCACCAGACTACATGGATAGCTTTCCATGAGAACAATCTTAACTCTACCAAATATGTATCTCTGCCTGAAACATGATAGCCATTGAGGTCCCCAAACACTACTTTGACTGCCTGAATGACTGTGAGAAGATCAGTCGGCCGTACTTGACAAAGCAGGGCGTCACTGCATACTCAGTACCAGTGTTAAGAGTGTGTACCAGCCCCCCTGTCAAGGGCACAATCTGAACGCTGATGAAGCACAGTAGAATGCAGGGAGCTGCACTGTGGCTCAATCATTATGGCTCAGTCATTATGGCTCAGTCATTGTGGCTCAGTCATTATGGCGTGAGACTGGCCCTGAATGCTCCCTGAGTGCTCACTCACCCGTGAAGACCTGTGCCCTGCTTGGCCCATACAGAGGAAGGCGTTCTCATGGACCAAGGAGTTCCCAAGCCTTAAGCCTATGGCCTCAGCCCCGACACCATTCATTCATACACACTTACAACAGAACAGGCTCAGACTCAACATACTATCTCCTTTTACTGGGACTGGAGACTGGGTCAAGGAAGGTGGGATGGGGCGCAGGGAGCTGTGAACATCCTGTCCTTTGTTTATGACAGACAGGACAAGGAAAAATAAAGTTTGATGAGTTGTGAGTTATGTGGTGTAGCAGGCCAGCGTGGAAATATTCAAACATTTTGGTAGACTTTTATGCCAGGAAACCATGAAGCAGGCTTCGGTTGGCGATAACCCCAGATAACTTCACGCCACAGTAGACTGTGTCACTTTTTGGGAGGACTTCCTAAGTCAATATGCTCTATATTTCTGACGTCATGGTTGGCATGCTGCACCATCCATTATGTCATTGATTTGTTATGCATATCCATTCTGTTGTTTGTTGACCCATTTAATGTGAGTGGCTCCACAAGAACAAAGGCAGTTGAAATGCAACACATATAACATTGAGCCCTGTAGTTTATCTAGCTGAACAAGTCTCAACCTACCACTTAGAGTTAGCCTAGTGTACAGCGCACACATACATTGAGTCTACAAAACATTAAAAACACATGCTCTTTCCATGACATAGACTGACCAGGTGAAAGCTATGATCCCTTATTGATGTCATTTGTTACATTCATTTATTTAACTAGGCAAGTCAGTTAAGAACAAATTCTTATTTTCAATGACAGCATAGGAACATCGGGTTAACTGCCTTGTTCAGGGGCAGAACAATAGATTTTTACCTTGTCAGCTTGAGGATTCGATCTTGCAACCTTTCGGTTACTAGTCCAAAGATCTAACCACTGGGTTACCTGCCGCCCACTACAGTCAACGTAGATGAAGGGGAGACAGGTTAGAGATGGATTTTTAAGCCTTGAGACAATTGAGACATGGATTGTGGATGTGTGCCTTTCAGAGGGTGAATGGGCAAGACAAAAGATTTAAGTGCCTTTGAACATGGTACGGTAATAGGCGCCAGGCGCATGGGTTTGTGTCAAGAACTACAACACTGCTGTTTTTTTCATGCTCATGTGTATCAAGAATGGTCCACCACCCAAAGGACATCCACCCAACTTGACACAACTGTGGGAAACATTGGAGTCGACATGGGCCAGCATCCCTGTGGAACGCTTTTGACTCCTTGCAGAGTCTATGCCCTGACAAATTGAGGCTGTTCAGAGGACAAAAGGGGGAAATAATCACTCAATATTAGGAAAGTGTTCCTAATGTTTGAAATACTCAGTGTATGTACCAAACCCATAACAAAATGCAGTCCACATGTCCATGTAAAGGAGACCTTGCTAAGGTCTTTAAGAAAGCATTATTCAACTTGTATGCTTCCAATTAACCCCAGGAGTGTAGCTAATGTTGCCCAGTCATTGTTCTAATGCTCTGATGTACCGTCTGAGGCCCTTGAACCTACCTCCTCTGGGAAATACCTCTCTTTTATTGCTGAAAAACTGCTGTTTAAGAACAACTGTCCTCATTCATTACAGAGAGATTCATGTAGGGAAGAGGATATAACAACAGGCTTTCTGTCAGTAATGAGCCTCATTAAGGCAACGGGCTAGGACAAATGTACAACTCGCTACTGAATGGTCATAATGGAAATACAATCATAGTTTGAAAACATTGTTTACCTCTTCACTTATGAAAATATTTGAGCTTACAGTAAAACTGACATGCTGGCTATAACAACTGATTTGATCAAGTCAACTTTGTAAACTAAAAGTATTGCATACAAGGATTTGCAAAGAAAACCTCACAGAGTGAATTTAGAATCAAGTGATGCTAAATGGACAGACAAGATTTTAACAAGGGTCTCTAAAGTTCAAACTTACACAAATCCACAACTAAAGGACTGGGGAAATAAATTCCCTTCACGCAACACCATGTTGTTTACACCTCAAGGTGGTAGCCTTTGAATGCTGATCAAAAACACATGGAATATGTCCAAACTCCTTCAACTGCTTGAGGGGACACTTCAGGGGCCACAGTTTGATATATTGTTAACCTCTTGCAAACAAACCACAGGGTCATTGTGTGGTGCATCACAAGTCTCTTCATGCATACCAACACATTAGGCATTTAGTGCTTTAAAACTCCAGTAGCCTGACAGGCGTTGTTGACACCATGTCAACATGTTGGCTGTGTTTGAAAGTTCATCACCTTAGCTAACCTTAGCTATCTTCTTCATAGATACTATGCTTCTCTTTAGAAACCCATATCTGCTGAAGTTAGATTGATGTTTGACACACTACTCATTGTGTTGTTCTCTCTGGTCTAGGAGACATTCTCTGCCTGGTGTAATTGCTAGCTAGTGTTTGACTAAATAATCCCCCGGACCTCTGACTCAGTGCTTCTCAAATTGCATGTTTGCGTTGCTGTCGTTTTAGGTCTGGGAGAAGGAAGAAGAGAAGGGGAGAAGCCACACTGGGGGATGCCTGGCAGCCATGTTTCGCCTCTCATGTGACTTTACACTCCCAGAGCTGGCACCTCCAGCGGGCCTTTGGGATTGGCTGTGGTGAGCAGTACCAGATGTTTCATATTACCCGTGCTTCCTGTCTCTTCCACCTTGGAAACTGCCATCAGGCTTGAAGAGCCATTGGCTGGGCAGAATGCAGATAGCGAAGAGAATGAAAGCCTCAAGACGTTGTCTTCATTTTAACGCTGCCACCAGGACAAGGCTGGGTTATAACTGCGTACATATACAGTTGAAGTCGGAAGTTTACATACACCTTTGCCAAATACATTTAAACTCAGTTTATCACAATTCCTGACATTTAATCAAGTAAGAATTTCATGTCTTAGGTCAGTTGGGATCACCACTTTATTTTAAGAATGTGAAATGTCAGAATAATAGTAGAGAAAATGATTTATTTCAGCTTTTATTTCTTTCATCACATTCCCAGTGGGTCAGAAGTTTACATACACTCAATTAGTATTTGGTAGCATTGCCTTTAAATTGTTTAACTTGGGTCAAACATTTCGGGTAGCCTTCCAAAAGCTTCCCACAATAAATTGGGTGAATTTTGGCCCATTCCTCCTGACAGAGCTGGTGTAACTGAGTCAGGCTTGTAGGCCTCCTTGCTCGCACATGCTTTTTCAATTTTCTATAGGATTGAGGTCAGGGCTTTGTGATGGCCACTGCAATACGTTGACTTTGTTGTCCTTAAGCCATTTTGCCACAACTTTTGAAGTATGCTTGGGGTCATTGTCCATTTGGAAGACCCATTTGCTACCAAGCTTTAACTTCCTGACTGATGTCTTGAGATGTTGCTTCAATATATCCACCAGTCCCTCCTGCAGCAAAGCACCCCCACAACATGATGCTGCCATCCCCGTGCTTCACTGTTGGGATGGTGTTCTTCGGCTTGCAAGCCTCCCCCTTTTTCCTCCAAACATAACGATGGTCATTATGGCCAAACAGTTCTATTTTTGTTTCATCAGACCAAAGGACATTTCTCCAAAAAGTACAAACTTTGTCCCCATGTGCAGTTGCAAACCGTAGTCTGGCTTTTTTATGGCGGTTTTGGAGCAGTGGCTTCTTCCTTGCTCAACGGCCTTTCAGGTTATGTCGATATAGGACTCGTTTTACTGTGGATATAGATACTTTTGTACCTGTTTCCTCCAGCATTTTCACAAGGTCCTTTGCTGTTGTTCTGGGATCGATTTGCACTTTTCACACCAAAGTACGTTCATCTCTATGAGACAGAACGCGTCTCCTTCCTGAGCGGTATGATGGCTGCGTGGTCCCATGGTGTTTATACTTGCGTACTATTGTTTGTACAGATGAACGTGGTACCTTCAGGCATTTGGAAATTGCTCCCAAGGATGAACCAGACTTGTGGAGGTCTATAATTTTTTTTCTGAGGTCTTGGCTGATTTCTTTTGATTTTCCCATGATGTCAAGCAAAGAGGCACTGAGTTTGAAGGTAGGCCTTGAAATACATCCACAGGTATACCTCCAATTGAATCAAATGATGTCAATTAGCCTATCAGAAGCTTCTAACGCCATCATTTTCTGTAATTTTCCAAGCTGTTTAAAGGCACAGTCAACTTAGTGTATGTAAACTTCTGACCCACCGGAATTGTGATACAGTGAATTATAAGTGAAATAATCTGTCTGTAAACAATTGTTGGAAAAATGACTTGTGTCATGCACAAAGTAGATGTCCTAACCAACTTGCCAAAACTATAGTTCTTTAACAAGAAATTTGTGGAGTAGTTGAAAAACGAGTTTTAATGACTCCAACCTAAGTGTATGTAAACTTCAACTGTATATATATATATATTAAAAAAACTTTATGAGAGGCAGTTTACAGCGCTTTGGTAATGCAGTTGTTTCCAAGTAGAATGAAACCATCTCGTTTGGCTCCTTTTCTAAGTAAATGGGCCTGTTGACATTCTTCAATGGAGTATAGAAGACTGTTCTCTACTCAAAGTGAAAAGACAAGGGATCCTTGACTTGTGCCTCTGGCCTGGACAAGGCTCTTTGTGGTAAAAGCGACGCTTATCAAGTCAATTAGCAAGTAGCGAGGTATACATGTAGCTCTCCAAGATCAGGTCCAGATGACATGGACGGACCATACTACTTATAGATAGGTCCCGTTGGCCTATATGTACTGTATGTTTCTAGTTTTGAAAGAATACGAACCAGTAAGACTCTCTCGTTACCCCAGAAAATATGGGCCACTAGAAAAATGTGGGTTGTAAATCAAAACAAAACACATCACTATGGCTCACAGGGGTAAATGCAGCTCATTCAATAATTATTCTGGAATAAAAGAAGCCACTAATAGCAGCATTTGGAATGACATTTTCCACTCCACAGGCGAGCCATGGGTTCCTCTCTCTGCTGAGCAACCATTCCATGGTCTGAGAGTTATTTAAACTGGAGAGGGAGGGAGGCTCTTCTCAGAGAAAAGGTCATGAACAGGTCATGAACAGAACTCTTAAAAAGCAATTGGCACAAGCCTCTTTGTTCCCAAGTGACAATAACAAACTGTATTTGACATTGAGCAGTATAGAAAAAAAAATGGTGCTACAATTCTGCTTTTAGAATAACAGCTCTATCCTAGCCTGGTACTATACTGTACAGTAGCCAAGTCTTCTATCATTGTCTTTGACTAAAATACAAACAGGCTGATCACCAGGCTAGATCAACCCTTTTAGAGAAACTGTTTCCAGGTGTATGCTCTCTGTGTGTCTGAAAACTCATTTGGTATGGGCATTAGTCAGGCAGCCGCACAGGTGGATGAAATCCCTCTAATCTGAGTCAATCTGTCCCCTCCGTTCCTCACTGTGCCTGCCTGCCTGCCTGCCTGCCTGCCTGCCTGCCTGCCTGCCCCTCCCTCCCTCCCTCCCTCCCAGGGGAAGAGAGGGACACATTGACACATCACAGCCCTGCTAATAAAGCTCTAAGTCTCCGTGATGACAAACGATAATGGAACTGAAATTGCACCCACTTGTTCTGCTGATCTATAATTTCAAAGAAGACAGAGAAGACTCAATAAGCTCAGATCTGAAGTGTGTGCTGTTCATTGGCGCTGGACCGTATACAGCATGGAACAGAACCTCACCTCTGTGAACTTAATCTCCTAAATACAATGTTCATCATCATAAGCCTTTTAAATTTAACCCAGCACAAGGTTCATGGTACTGCTACTTGTATCATAAATAATTCAAAAACTCATTGCTGTAATTACTCAGCAGTAAGCATTAATATTACCAGCCATCTGCTGTATCTCCATCATGAGAATACTGTGTTACTTGACTCTTGAATACTGTTTTCTTGCCCTCTTTATGCTACTTTCTCACGTCTCAGTACATCTGAACATGTCCTTCAGGCAACGAGAGGCACACAAACTTGACATTGTTAGCCAGCCATGTGAATAACCTCAGACTTGAGAAATCAACAGTGTACATGAATATTCATTAGTAACAACAGCTGCTCCTATAGAATTCAATATAAAAGTGCTGGAATTGAATGGATAAGTAGGCCTACCTCGCTATCTATGACAAGGTTAGTATGGATCATACAGTTTGGCCATTGCCTGTGGCCAAGGAATTATAATGCATGTAATATTCCTTGCATGTATGAAAGCATGAGGTTGCTCATACTCTAAATTTCATGTAAGCCTGTATTCGATTAAGGGCAAAAATATGCTTATTGTTCAGATACTATCTCAAAGAAAAGTGCTTTACTTGTGTCCCAACAGTTTCTAATGAGACTATAATCACTTTCCAGAAGTTCCCATGCTGCAGCTGCTATGATTGTGCATGACATTATCTATGATCAGGTCTTTAATTTTGCTACTTGTCACACAGGGGATAGGGACATGCACGAGAGTACACGCACAAGCGCACACACACACACACACACACACACACACACACACACACACACACACACACACACACACACACACACACAATGGAGACATAATGAAACACAGAGACAAAACTCTCAGGCTAATCTTGGGGGTTTCCCATGACCACCCCCTACTCCCTCCTCCTCCCTCCTTCTCTCACAGCTGCTGGGAGCTCTTTCTCTTCCAGCGGTCTCCGTATCGGCATACCTATTGTCTCCAGCATCACGCTGCCAACCTCTCACCCCTGACCCAACAGTTTACCCTACTCTAACTCCAGGGCTCGAGGCTCCCAGACATCTTTAACACGGGGACCTCCTTCTCCATTCAGCCCAGCTAGAGCTCCCCCCTCTCTCTCTCGCTCTATCTCCACAGGCCAGGCATCTAAAGGAGTGTCAGGATTCATCAGCAGCGCTATGACAACAGAGGAATGGATGAGGCAGCTCGCTTTAATGCCTTTGTTCTGCCACGCAGCACTCCTAACCCTCCTAACCCGGCTATGTGAGCTGTGATCTGCGTCCTGGGGATGGATCCTGGAAGGACAAAGACATGCTGCAACCTGAACTTGGCATTTCCACCCAGCTGCTGGCCTCAGGCACCAACCAGGAGATGTGTTGACCAGTTATCCTTTATTCAATTCTGACTAAGTGAATATAGGGTCACAAGTGTTGTAAGATGAAGATGGAAACTAATCTATTTTAGTAATAGTATTGGGCATTAACATTGACCTGTAAGGGAGTGGGTCATTCCATTACTCTACACAGAAAATTCTCCAGTGTTATTTTTTTAAAGTAATGAACACTGAAAGTGTTAAATCAACACTGAAAGTGTTGAGTATGTGGACCAAAATACTCAGTGTTAAGTGAACACACTGCTTAGAGTAAAGCCTTATTCAAATATTTCCCGGAGTGCCCTGCCTTTGAGTAAATTGTAGAGTTAACACCTATGACTGTATTTGTTAGTGACAGCATGGTTGTTGCATTCACCCATTCACTTATCACTGTAGTGGTACCCTGTAAGGTCATCCTTTGTACCTTTAGTTATAAGTGCATAATTGTGCCCCAGTTCATACAGGACTGCAAGTAGGGTCCCAAAATTCCCACATTTTATTTTGTTTTTACACTGGATAATTTCCGGGCCAATTGGTATGCCTAAGGAGAGGTAGAGTAGAGGGAGCAGTGAAAACACAGACTGTGGATGACCCATTTATGCCAGCATCAGCCTCTGTACTGTACTTCTAAATGTCTCCTGCTCTCAGCGGTAGCTGAATGTGTACATTAAACCATCCTGAAGGACAAAACACAGTTTCAACCAACTGTTTGGTATATCTTCATGTGAAAAATAATAGACATCATTTTATAGACACTATAGACTGCAAGCTGAATTCCAATCTCCAACTGCTCGGCTCATGCATCTGACAGTGCATACTTTAATATGTTCTGAAGCCATGTTATTCCTCATTAGATTCACCCGTCCAATTGTGAACCACAGACGACAAACACAGACGTCCCTCAATTCTAGTGCCAATAGCCAAACATCAGATCTAAAAACATAGCAAATGATCGTCCCATTTTTTTATGTTCAGAAAAAAACTGACCATAGCTGAAAAGCCAGCCAGGCGACTTGAACAGCTTTCGTTAAGCCTAAATGAAACCAGCAGCTTTGAACTTGGTCAAGTCAAATAGATGACGCGCGCACACACACACACACACACACACACACACACACACACACACACACACACACACACACACACACACACACACACACACACACACACACACACACACACACACACACACACACACACACACACACACACACACACACTGACGTCTCACCCTGTTCATAAAGCAGTGAGTATGGCACGAGGAGAGAGGAAACACTGAATCCTACTTCTCATGTACATCTGGTTAATAAGGTCCACTATTCCCAATACGGTTCTACAAAGCTCTTTAATTGGTCCCAACCCTGTTTGGGTAACAGTAAACCAGGAAGCTGGTCGCTCCCTATGTTCCAGATGTTCTCTCTCCTTCACAGCCTTATTTTTTCATCTCAGCTGTGGCCTCTCTATTGTTACAGCATTAGTTTCTTATAGAGCCGATGTCCGACATTAAAATGAATTATGAGACATAGCAGCAGTTTAAATATCATACAGCACCGCTAACTCCTCTCCCCTGGTCTCCCTTGGTCTGTGTTGCTCACTGAACACAGTTACGGGGTCAAGTTGTTTTTCAGACAGGAACATCTGGGATTTCCTCTCCCAGGCCCTGAAGCTCCATTCCCATTGACATTCTCTTAGTCCAGGGCTTTGCAGCTCTCACACTGCTCTCAATGCTTTCACTTCTCATTTCCTCATAAATGAACTAGAAGGATACAAAATCCTCTCAGCTTAAATACTGTCCCATTGTCACGATCGTCGTAAGAACTGGACCAAGGCGCAGCGTACGTAGCGTTCCACATCTTTATTATAAAGTGAAACCTCAGCAAATACAAAACAATAAACGAACAAACGAAACGTGACGTGACGTTCTGGAGTGCTCACAAAAAAAGATCCCACAAAACACAGTGGGGAAATAGCTGCCTAAATATGATCCCCAATCAGAGACAACGATAAACAGCTGCCTATGATTGGGAGCCATACCAGGCCAACATAGAAATAGAATAACCTAGATTACCCACCCTAGTTACACCCCGACCTAACCAACATAGAGAATAAAAGGCTCTCTATGGTCAGGGCGTGACACCCATAAACCAAAGAACCATAGCAATGCTAGCTAGACACCAGCAAAAATGCTTCCGGTATAGTTTGGTCAAGATATAAATGTTACCAATAATATTGATAATTCTTTACCAGCCAACACACCAGATATCTTTCTACATCTCTCATATTTGTGTTGAGAGAATATGAGGCTCAGTCATGCGTCTAGATACTGTAAACTACATTCTTTATTCCAATTTTTCAATCCCCAAACAGTCTTAGCGGCAAATGTGATCCCTGGATACACAAGCTAATGGGTTTCCTGCAGCTGTCGCTTTATCCAGACAGAATGCTCAGCTATTCCGGATATTTTCATCTGCTGGGCAGAGGTGTCTTCTATGTCTATCAAGATAATCCTAGGAGGATGACAGGTGGACAATGTGAGCTTGACTCAGAGCCTTCATTCATTCCACAGGAAAAGCATTCCTAGCGGAAGAATTTGACTAACACGGTCAACGCTCTAAGACACTGGTTCCATAGTCACATGCATTAGAATCACAGTGAGCTGACTGGGGGGGGGGGGGGGGGTCATCATGTGTACATTCCGGAACATCTAAGATGTGCTAAGAATATTCTTCAATTAAAAGGAGTTAGGCATTGTGTGTACATGATGACCTTTTGGAATAGTTCAACTGATTTATCTCTTGAATGTATCTTTGAATAGCAGTGATCAATTATGATTGGATTATAAGGACGTTGGTCTAACTCGTGCCTTTTCATTTGACATCTTTTCGCAAACATTGAACATTTGTACAGTGTTTGGGGGTTGGAACTTGCTTGATTGGACTTGATAAATATTAAACGGAGTTCTCTTTATTCACATAAAACGAGTCAAATGAATAAGATATCACTCTATTGGGCAATTAGCAAATTCCATCAGAATGCCAGAAGCAGTATCCATCCACAGCTATGCAACAGGTAAACCACCAGATACTTGGGTGTTAAACCAGATCTCACAAAATTATTATTTTTCATGTTGTCCTGAAGAGGCCCAGAGGAAGTATGAGAGGGTTACTTTAGTTTGCATTTAAAAGTCTGCTCGATACAGCGTACCCTTTTGGCTGCATGTGAATGGCCCGGGGCAGGCCAGCATGCCTCTTCATATGGTGAACACTTCTTAGCGCTGCACTGGGGGAACCCCAGATGCCTTTGTCTTACGGTTGTTTAGCAGCAGCGCTAAAGGAGCCGAGCACAAAGAGCTATCTGTGAAGTTGTTGAATATTCTCCATGGGCACCTGGCCAACAGGCTGGTCCTACAGCCTCCTTCTGTAATTTTGCTTTCACATAGGATTCACAGTATGTTGCCTGTAAAAACAATTGGTCAATGTTTCTTTTAAACAGACCTATTTTTACCTCTTTCTTGTGGGCATTCTCTTTTTATATAGCCATTGCTTTTGCAGGGATGGAGCAAGAGACATTCAACTTTGACCCTGTTGTTGTGATCGTTGTCATGGTAACCTGACAGCTGTAGTTTCTATTCCCCTATTTAAATTCTGGCGTTCCACTGCTTTCATTTATTCACATTCACAACGGTAAGTTAGTAGCTTGTCATAGCCTACTTGTAAATAATTAGTAATTAATGACCTTGCATTTTCCTGTTATGCTGAATAAAAAGTTGGCTACTCAAAACATGCTATGTTCTGGTAATTATATGAGCAGGCTAGACAAAGAAATCCATTATTAATTTGTTCATGCAGGTCCTAAAAAACATTATAAGACTAATCAAATGTATTTTCAAAATAATAGAATAGCATATTTTGAGTTGATGTTACTGGTCTGCTGCACCATGCAAATGAAATCAATAGTTATGTTTTTTAAACAGACAAGAGACACACTTAGCCTACATTCCACTGCCCTGATCACGATCAACACACATATGGCCTATATTTTATTGTAAGAATTAATATAAAGGAATATAACAGAATAAAATTGAAATAATATTTGGAACCGCATTAGAATCTGCTCTGTTCTATCATGTACAGAATAAAAAAATCTGACCTGGATGAAGCTCTGTAGGATGATTTCAGAAAGCAGCTTTTTTGATCCATGTTGGATGTGATCACAAAATCGCTCACCTTCTTTGCTTTCAAATTCCCCAACAGCTATCTGGCTGATGACAGATAGCCTACTACCGATTTTGTAGTTTAAGTTAGAAATGTATGCATATTAAGTATTTAAACTGCGATATGTAACTTTTTGGGTGACCCAACCAAATTCACATAGAAATGTGTGCTATAGATCTCTTTCTCTGTGAAAGCAAGTCTAAGAAGCGGTAGATCTGTTCTATGTGCGCTATTTCTATGCTTCCCGTTCTTGTTTCGTTTTTGCATCTTTTACTTCGAGTTTTGTACATCAGCTTCAAACGTGAAAATGCTATATTTTTGGGTATGGAAAACATATTTCACAGCAGTTTAGATGGTACAACGATTATGTGTTACTGAAATTAGCAGATTTATTCTAATTTTTGCAACCAGGAAATGGCGGAGTGATGGTGCGTTGTTTTGTAGTAAAAAAAATAGAGAAAGATAAGTGTTTCCAATGACATCATTGGTGTGCATCGTATGATTCTAAACAATTATGAGTAGGCATTGCCTAGTAATTGGTTAATGATGTCATTGGAAACGCTTATAGCAACACGCCATTTTCACAACAGTATGTTGATGTTGGGGTGTTGCTGGAGATGAAGCCTTTAAAAACCTGACGAAGATCTGAAGATCCATTTCGAATCGAAAAGCGGTGAATTGGGAGCTTTAACAGTGTGCGGGCCTTCTTGTTCTGTACTAGTATTCTTTATTAGCCCAGCACCGATGTTTTTAAGGATGTGCGTATGACCACAAACTTGCCTTTAAATACTTACCCATCAAAAAATCCATCAAAAAAGATGAAATGGCAGTGTGCATTCCCCCAGGCTAAATTACAAAGCATTTCTGCGACAATAGACAAGAACAGCTCATGGACAGAACTACATACATTTAAATGGAGAGAAAAAATGCATTAAAAGCATTTCTGTGGCCGACAAGGACAAGTTTGATGTCAGACAACAATAGAATGTTCATAATTCAATGTGTGCCAAAGACGGTAAGATGAAAGGCGAGGGGTTGGCGGGACCACAATCATGGCTTGGTTGGTTGGCAGTAATAAAAGTACAGGTTTTGTTGCAATACCTTTCAGATATAAAGAAAAGGTGTCAAAAAGTTGGCGGCATGATAAAGTAAGCGGAAAAACGTCTAGGTATGAAAGGTATATAACAGTCCTCCGCCAACACAATACATTCCCAGTCTCCCACGGCGTAATGTATTCTGGGGGTATTTTCTCTCTGGCTCTCTGCAGATGACCCTGTAGAGAATTAGCTGGAATCTCCAAATCATTTGGACTCACTTTAACTCTTTTGCTGCTACCCTAACTGCCATCCACAGTCAAACAGTTCTTTATTTCTTTTTTTATGTATCCATAAAAAGCAAAGACTGAACTGAACTAAAATACAAACAAAACAGATCCAGGCTACAACATGAGAAGTTCAAGCGGTGGTTTTGAACAAGGTCAGAAGACAATGAGAGACACTGACCGCAGTATGTTGAAGTGTGTTGAATGGCTCCAATATTTCACTTGAGCTCTCACTGTTGACAGCAAAATCACCACAAAGTGTCTGCCAGTTGTCTGTTTCAGGCACATTATAAAATGGAAGGTCAAAGATTATTGGGGCTCCTTCGGTCCTATTGGATTTTATTTCGTTATTTTGCTTTCTCTGCAGAGATACAGTAAGATGTCGTACTTGTATCATTAAAATACTATTGCTCCCACAAAATTAAGATCCAACAAATCCAAAGGAAGTAGTCTGTCTTGTTAATTGCATCTTTGACGACACTATCACTAACCCCCCATCTGGCCCTCTGACCTACTAGCTAATTCACTGGCCCAGATCCTGATCTAGTACAGCAGGGTTGGGGCCTCTGGGTTACTAGGATAGGAAATGGTGTCACAACCTACAGATACCTCTGCCCCCTGTTATCAGTAGCTAGGCATGATGCTGTCTATCACTATATACCAATTATGTCAAGCCACTATTCCTGACCCTGAAACAAAGTGACTGTTATGCCCTAGCCTATATACTTTATGATCTGTGTAGGCTATTTGTTTAACCGAAGCTTGGCAATAGTTCTGGGTCATGTTGGAAATGGTTATTGATTTCCGTCGCATCGATACAGTCCCCAAGCGTAGGCTGGACAGAGGAGAGTGTATCAGAACGTAAATGGTGTGTTGGTGTCATGGAAAATGTGTGTGTCTCTCTCTCTCTCTCTCTCTCTCCAGTGTTGTGTACTTTGATTTGGGCAGCATGCAGCAGTGCATGATGCACTACAGTGGCTTGTTCAATGAGGGTGTGAATGCACATCAGCACTGTGTCGGTCTGTGGCCCACTGTCTGTTTTTGTGTCCATCTGTGGCCCACTGTCTGCTTTGTGTCGGTCTGTGGCCCACTGTCTGCTTTTGTGTCCATCTGTGGCCCACTGTCTGCTTTGTGTCGGTCTGTGGCCCACTGTCTGCTTTTGTGTCGGTCTGTGGCCCACTGTCTGCTTTGTGTCGGTCTGTGGCCCACTGTTAGCTTTTGTGTCCATCTGTGGCCCACTGTCTGCTTTGTGTCGGTCTGTGGGTCACTGTCTGCTTTTGTGTCGGTCTGTGGCCCACTGTCAGCTTTGTGTCGGTCTGTGGTCACTGTCTGCTTTTATGTCTGTCTGTGGCTACTGTCTGCTTTTGTGTCGGTCTGTGGCCCCCTGTCTGCTTTTGGGTCGGTCTATGGCTACTGTCTGCTTTGTGTCAGTCTGTGGCCCAATGTCTGCTTTTGTGTCGGTCTGTGGCCCACTGTCTGCTTTTGTGTCGGTCTGTGGCCCACTGTCTGCTTTGTGTCGGTCTGTGGCCCACTGTCAGCTTTTGTGTCCATCTGTGGCCCACTGTCTGCTTTGTGTCGGTCTGTGGGCCACTGTCTGCTTTTGTGTCAGTCTGTGGCTACTGTCTACTTTTGTGTCGGTCTGTGGCTCACTGTCTGCTTTTGTGTCAGTCTGTGGCCCACTGTCTGCTTTTGGGTCGGTCTGTGGCTGACTGTCTGCTTTTGGGTCGGTCTGTGGCCCACTGTCTGGTTTGTGTCGGTCTGTGACCCACTGTCTGCTTTTGTGTCGGTCTGTGGCCCACTGTCTGCTTTGTGTCGGTCTGTGGCCACTGTCTGCTTTGTGTCGGTCTGTGGCCACTGTCTGCTTTTGTGTCGGTCTGTGGCCACTGTCTGCTTTGTGTCGGTCTGTGGCGCACTGTCTGCTTTTGTGTCGGTCTGTGGCTGACTGTCTGCTTTTGGGTCAGTCTGTGGCTCACTGTCTGCTTTTGTGTCGGTCTGTGGCCCACTGTCTGCTTTTGTGTCGGTCTGTGGTCCACTGTCGGCTTTCACCCAGGCCTTCTGGAAATGTTTGTGTGGACCACACATTCTGTACTGTACAAAAAACACTGATACAGACTGTTTTTCCACAGACAGAGATTGCAAATATCCCCTATCCCCTCAGCTGGGCTCGGGCCACTGCCAGCATACAGAGCATCTGAAGACACTTTGTCCATCATGGGTTTGTTCATGTTACAAGGTACTTCATACTATCAGAATGCATGTCTTTTTTTATTAATAAATAGGCTATTGTAAAAAAAAAAAATTGTTACTCTGGCGGTAATGTTCAATAACAAAAACCCACAGTTAAAAAAACAAAAAAACAAGCTCAACAAAAAATCGCACAGTCAATGTCTTTACTATGACCGACCATGTCAAACGGAACAAGTGTTCTGGAGGAGGCAGGATGTACTCATTTACATATCCTGGATATTTTTAGGCATTGAGATTCCATCCTGTTTCCAGCACCAATGTGACAACTCTCTAACAAGGGTGAACTCTGGAGGTTAGCAGAGTGAATCCACCCCCCCCCCCCCCTCCCCACCCCCCCACACATCACTGTGGAGCAGTGAATAGACCCTTAATAAAAGTGAGGGGGACGGGCCATGCTTGAGCAAGCATTCCCACTCAGGAACTTCTATTCCTATCATTTCATATCACAATACACAATGGCCCTCTTTGTGACAGGAGGAGGACTTATTAAGCTCAACAAATTAACATGAGCGCTGGGACGGAGCCGCAATGTTGGTGCCGGGCAATCAACCATCCACAGTGAAGACAGAGAAGAGAGGATAAGAGGTGTGGACGAGTGGAGAGAATGAGCAGTGAAGAGGGGGAGAAGGAAAAGAAGAGAAGGGGGAGAGACAGCAGGAGAGGTGGGAAGGTGGAACAGGAGAAGAAAGAGGAGGGGAGAGAAAGAGAAAGGGATTAAATAGCAGAGTTTATTTGGTTGGACTAAGTGGTTTCACATCAGAGCAGCTCAGATTGTCGGAGAGGATATGTGGGCCTCATCTCCTGCTTAATTGCCAAAGATGCTCGGTAAGATCCTCTGCCAAATGGAGAGAAGCCCAGAAATCATTAAATTATTACAACAAATACCCCATTAACATGGATATTAAGCATATTTGATGCCCGCAAACCCATAATAAAGAGTAATGAAAAATTGTGAATGCTGAAAATGAAATTGTCTAAATAATAACAACAAAAACATACAGTATGTGGAGAGGGGGGGGTGAAATTGTGGTTGATGAAACATAATAAACAAGTGGTTGCATCAGTGGCTGAGTAAATGTGTTATTACTTCATCCTTTCTACCTTCATCACTCCAGGTGGTAAAATGACAGCGGTCACATGTGAGAATACCAGGTATTTGATCAGAAAACAGGCCAAACTGCATCTCTGCAGACTTCACAAAAATATGGATGTGAAGTTATTGATGAGCTGTCCCCTGTTCCAGTATCCATTATCTGGAGCCTGGACCAGCTGTGCTCCCACACACAGAGATAACCTTGAATCATCTCAGAGCATGGGAAAAATGATCTCACCCTCTGTTATTGCTCAGGCATCGGTTGACAAGCCGCTGATTCTGAGAGCAAAAAACACTCGCCCGGTGGCATGACGTTCAAAGATGTGGAACCTTCCCTCTCCTTTCCTCTCGTCCCTCTCAGGATGCAGGGTCACTGCACAGTCGTGTGCACTTGTGTATATAACCCTATCACAGTAACCCTGCTTGGTGTGACAAAAACAACCTGACACCTTCCAGACATCCCAGATGGTTGCACAAACACCAGGCAGACAGGCAGTTTAAAAAAAAGTCCCAAGGAGGGACAACATCTGAGATAGATAATTTCCATGAAGCAGAAATAGACAATATGTCTGTTTTCTCTGTTGGTGTGTCAATGTAGTCAACAATGATGTTCTGAAATGACAGTCAATGGAGACATTGACTTGGGGATTGAGGGAGATTAACAACATTTGGCACAAGACTTATGTCACCACTAAATGCTACCCGTAAACCATGAGTAATAGAGATAAGCCAATCGGATGACAGACAACAGCACCCATGAGATGTTTAATCAAATGAATCTTTCAAAATTACATTATTGATTTGGGTTAGCGATCAAGTGATTTTTTTTTCTCTCTTTCTCCGATTACAGTTATAAACAATGGTGCAATGTTTAAATCTTGAGGTTTGACGCCAGTGGTGAATCACTCTTTCCAGAGAACAATTATGTTAAGTACAGATCAAAACAGTTTTTGGGGTTCGAGAGTTTCCATGCAGGAAAAACTATTTTTATTTTTTTGGCTATCAAGGTCTGGCTCAGAGAGGAATTGTTCAGAGTCAAGTAAGTCCATAATTCGCTGTATTTGCTTAGCCTTAACTCCTGCAGTCACAAGACAGCCCTAAATGTGAAGGAGCATATAATTAAATTGTCTCTATAAAATGGAAAATGACAGATTTGTAAGTTTCCCCTTTTCGCATCTGCCCCTTCTCTCCTTTCAGAGTTTATAAAAACCGGCAGTAGATCAAGAAATGGCAGAAACATATTGATGCCATCTGTAAAGTACTTTGACTAATGAAACAGCCAGAAGCCACTCCTAGGCCCCTGTATTGCAAACAAAAACGTAAGTTCTTAGCTGCTGTACTGCATAAACATGCATGATCCTCACAAGCACTATAAAACAGTTATCCTTCCTCAATTATATCATGGTAATTTCCCAAGGGGTGATAGTTTAGATCCCATAACAGTGTTGCATGAGTCCACAATCTCTACTCTGGGCTGTTGGCATGGAGGAGGTGCATAGCAACAGAGGCCGATGCTGATTAAACAGGTGAGAGTCGCATGACTATAGAGCTGAGGAGTAGACGTTGGCAGAACATCTGGAACATCTAACTCTATGCTGCTTCCTCACTGAATTAAGTCTTGGACTTCGGAGGTCCCAGTCAGAGCCAAGCATCCTCCCACATTGTCCATATATCCACTGTTATAATGCCTCTTTAACACCATAGAGGCATGGGAGAAACAGTGGGGAATGTTTTAATTGTGACACCACCTCCAGGAGAAAGACACCAGGGAATCCATTTAGACAGTTGCCAGTAACCTACAGTCTAATGTCTGAAGGGCATCATCTGTTCTCCATGTCTTCAAGGCATCCTGTATTTGTTGGGATGTAGTCACCAGTCCATGCCTACATTCCTGATGTAATCTACAGAAGAGTCTTCTCTGTGTATTCCTATGAAGCATGGGCGAACGAAAAATATCCCTAAACAGCTGTAAGACATTAATTTCATTATGCAAAACAGATCAACCATCAGAACCACTGGAAAGATCCTCGTGCTTGTTTGCCACTTTTCCACAGTGATAATATAGTCACTACAGGCTGCTAGATCACGTCTTATTAGTCTTTCTCGTGAGTTATGGATAACATCTTAGCGAAAAGTTCAACAACAGCGCCAGCCAATACCTCATTATAAGAAGCTCACCAGCACTACTATACTCAATGGTAGGTTGAAATGAATACACTTCTAACTTCTCATTCCTATCCCTCCTAGGGGACCTATTGTCTTAATGTCCTACTGAGAGACATATGAATGTGAACAGAGCCTTGAGGCAGTGGACAATGGTCAATTGCAATGCAAGGCAATATCCTCTGAGAGAGAGAGAGAGAGAGAGAGAGAGAGAGAGAGAAAGAGAGAGAGAAAGAAAGAGAGAGATACAGGATGAGGGGCCTCAATGTGTTATTTCACAGGGAGTCCGTCTACTCTGCAACTTGCAATTCAGTGAACTTCCCTCGGCATCAACAGCCACTAAAGTCGCACACAAAGGAGCAGGGCCAAATTAGGAACACAAAGAAGCCACTGTGGGAGCTTCATAGGGAATTAATGAATGCTGATACACATTCTCACACTGACAGTGTTCTCTCCTCCCAGTCCCCCGATAGCCTCAGCTGCACCATTGCAAACAGGCTTATGTGAGAGCGCTATTCCATTTGTTTTCGTAGAATCCATCTATCCTGTGAGAGGGAAGGCTCAGTTCACCCCAATAAAAAAAGCAACATTTAGGCCTGCCTTGGAGAACATCAACAATCTATTTCTGCATTAATGAGAATGATTCTGCTCCTATTAATGAAGGACCGTGTGATATGATATTAAGAACATAAAAGACACTGACTATAGCTTAACAGTCTCATAGACAATTTGGGGGTAAATGAGAGTGCTCTTTCTCAATCTATACTGTCTGTCCCATCTGGCCGACAGCCTCTTAGAGCCCCAAAGCCCATAAGTCCGCTGGGAGCCTTTAAGAAGTTGCTGAATATCCATAGCTTTGGCGCCTAGCTCCCTATTGCCAGGCAGGCATCCCCTGGGTCGAAACACAGATGGTCAACACTTGGGACTGAGTCAGAGAGTCAAGTAGGACACAGGAATTACACCCCAGTACAACTCCCAGCCCCTCACTGGCACGGCACTGCATCACTTGCCTAGCCTGCCTGAGACAGTGCGAAACTTGATGGAGGGTGTATAGTCTATGGACTCTACGTTGGTTTTGATACCCAAATGATATAGCATAATATAGCTTTTTGTTTATAAACTAAAACTCACCCACTGTCCGCCCACACAACTCTCAAAACTCGTTAGCAACAGCAATATTGCATGTTGCAACTAAAGCTCCACAAGCTCCACGGATATTACACCACCAATTATTCAATAACAATCTGAAACATCTCTATATAAGCTATTGGAGAATGCATTTTCAATCCATCAACAAAATGATCTTGTCAAAACATTATGATCTCCTCAATCAAAACCAATCTACACTGGAAAATGACTCATACAAGATGGCATTATAAACATGTATTTGTGATCAATAACTCATTTAGTTAGTGGTTGAGAAACCAAAGAGCAATATGAGGAATGTACTTCCTCAGACTGCTGATAGTGGTGTGGGTTATCAACACCAGTTGGAACTTCTCAGCCCATGCCGAGTTGCGCCTGGTAGTAGGGAAATCCTTTCAGACTTATCTCCCTATAATCGTCTTGTGTCGAGTTGGTCAACTACTCTAATGCCGATAGCCTACTAAACCGGGTCAGATAAAAATACATTGGGTGGAAAGTATTGTAAACATGACACTTTAGATGTGGTTTGCGCGGAGAGATCTCATTGAAGGACCAAAAATAATCAACAATCACGGAAAAAGTGGTCAATCTAAAACTTTAGGTCAAACAAAAACATTTATTTATATTTTATTAGAAACCTACCCATTTTTAGTTTCCCAGAGTTTCCGAAGTTGAGGAGTCTGTTAAAAGTTCAGCTAGCGGGTGATGTTGCGTCCGGAGATTCACAACGAACGCCTAACTAGTCCACAAATTTGTTGCTGCACCGCGTCCCGTTTGGAGACAGGCTGAGTGACGTCACCAACGGAGGATTAGTGTGTAGGTCTGGGTAGGACAGGACAGCGTAGTGCTTAGGTCCCTTAATTAACTCGCTCCTCTTCAGAGGACAACTGTGAAAAGTTTGTTGCTCATTCAACCCCAGATACTTTATCTTTGTTCAGCCCTGTTATGCAGCATGCAGAAAATTCTTATGGTGGTCCAGATAAAAGACCACTGGTCTAAATTTAGATCAATGAAAATGTGCCATTGCCTGGGTAAAGACGATACCTGGGTTAAATTATCCACATAATGCCTTAGCTGAGATGTTTTGAGGGAATGTAATAAACGTGTAATTGCAGTGAAATAACACAAGTTATACCACAAAAATTATATTTGTCTGGTGAGACAGGTTAATCACTGCAGGGTAAACCAAGGCTTATTCTCAATGCTGCAGTATCCTGTGATGTACCCCTGAAGCTCCCAGTAATCCAATGTTTTGGATAAAGTGTTAAATTGTCAGGTCAGCTGGGCTGTCCTGTGCAAGAAAGACAACAAGGACAAGGAACCAATGACAGATTAGAGGTTAGCCCCAGACCACCCTTAGCGGAATTGCCACCAACCGGATCGTTCCGGTTTTCAGGGATACAGCTATCTTCAACCTATTTTCCTTTTCTGCTGAAAACACAAAGTGGGAACTCCGCTCAGGCTTTTCTTTTCTTTCCTGCTAAATTAGGTTAGCCCCAGACTTGCAGTGTCAGTGAATCCAACCTGCTGTCCACTGGCGTAAATTCCAGTCCCTCTGTTTCTGGAGCCCGTACCACGCGCTACAGCAGGTATATTTCAATGGTCATCCCCAAAGCCAACTCCTCCTTTGGCCGCCTTTCCTTCCAGTTCTCTGCTGCCAATGACTGGAACGATATGCAAAAATCACTGAAGCTGGAGTCTTATATCTCCCTCACTAACTTCAATCTTTTTTCCCCCCAAGATGGCGTAACAGTGCAGACGTGGTTTGTCGTCCTCTCGTTTACTTTTTGTATTTTTCGTCTTTTTTGTATATATTTCAATTCATTTTCAATCTCTTTTCTATTTTTAAATTAAATATACCTTCCGGCAACCCGCCTCACTCAGTGTGACACGGATCCACAATGTTTCTTAGACCTTATAGCCAGAGCCTCCATCGGAAGCTAGCCATCAGAGGCTAACCAGCTAATTAGCTACTAGCAATTTAGTCATTGTTAGCCACTGCTAGCGACCTTTACCTTCTGCACAGCACCAACCGTTTTTTTTTTACCTGGATTATACCTACCAGCCTCGGACTGTTTTTCTCCACTACAACGCCGGATTCCTGCCGTAAACCCTGGACCATTACTCCTGATCATCACAGCTAGCTAGCTGCCACCGAGTGACCCAGCCCCGAAGCTATCCCTGAGCCAGGCCCACCTCCCGGCCTACTCTGTGATCACCCGGCTACCCAGCCGATACTTGCCGTAAGCTCTGGACCTTTGCAGCGGATCATTGCTGCTATCTAGCTGCTACCGAGTGCCTATAGTGGCTAAATCCCCTGCCCCGAAGCTAGCACCAGTTAGCCGTGAGCCAGGCGCATCTCCCGGCTAGCAAATTAAATTACTATAACTACAATACCTCTTTCGCCATCTGGCCCGGACCCTTTGTCGACACGGCGTCCCGCCATACCACCACGACTGGTCCGCAGACGTAATTCCATCCGCTGTGCCCTCAACCGGCCATTGCCAGACGTCGGAGCAGACGCTTCTAATTACCCCAGCCTGCTAACTTTATACGGCGTGTCTCCCGTGTGCTAGCGTAGTAACGACTACCCCGCGGCTTCCCTGTTCCATCTATTGCTGTTCACTGGACCCTATGATCACTTGGCTACATAGCTGATGCCTGCTGGACTGTTCATTTATCACGGTTCTCCATTTTGTTTATTTTGTTTATTTATCTGTCGGCCCTAGCCTCGAACTCAGGCCCTGTGTGTAGTTAACCGACCCTCTCTGCCCATTCATCGCCATTTTGCCTGTTGTTGTTGTTGTCTTAGCTGATTAGCTGTTGTTGTCTTACCCGTTGTTGTCTTAGCTAGCTCGCCCAATCAACACCTGTGATTGAATTATGCCTCGCTTTATGTCTCTCTCTAATGTCAATATGCCTTGTATACTGTTGTTTAGGATAGTTATCATTGTTTTATTTTACTGCAGAGCCCCTAGTCCCACTCTACATGCCTCAGATTCCTCCTTTGTCCCACCCCCCACACATGCGGTGACCTCACCCAGTATAACCAGCACGTCCAGAGATGCAACCTCTCTTATCATCACTCAGCGCCTGGGCTTACCTCCACTGTACCCGCACCCCACCATACCCCTGTCTGCACATTATGCCCTGAATCTATTCTACCACGGCCAGAAATCTGCTCCTTTTATTCTCTGCCCCCAACGCACTAGACAACCAGTTTTGATAGCCTTTAGCTGTACCCTCATCCTACTCCTCCCCTGTTCCTCTAGTGATGTGGAGGTTAACCCAGGCAGTCTCATTTGCTGACTTCTGTAATCGAAAAAGCCTTGGTTTCATGCATGTTAACATCAGAAGCCTCCTCCCTAAGTTTGTTTTATTCACTGCTTTAGCACACCCCGCCAACCCTGATGTCCTTGCCATGTCTGAATTCTGGTTTAGGAAGGCCACCAAAAATTCTGAGATTTCCATCCCCAACTACAACATTTTCCGTCAAGATAGAACTGCCAAAGGGGGAGGAGTGGCATTCTACTGCAGAGATAGCTTGCAAAGTTCTGTCATAATTTCCAGGTCAATGCCCAAACATTTCGAGCTTCTAATTTTAAAAATGAATCTCTCCAGAAATATGTCTATCATTGTTGCCACCTGTTATAGACCCCCTTCAGCTCCCAGCTGTGCCCTGGACACCATATGTGAATTGATTGCCCCCAATCTATCTTCAGAGTTCGTTCTGTTAGGTGACCTAAACTGGGATATGCTTAACACCCCGGCAGTCCTACAATCCAAGCTAGATGCCCTCAATCTCACACAAATAATCAAGGAACCCACCAGGTACAACCCTAAATACGTAAAAATGGGCACCCTTATAGACATTATCCTGACCAACTTGCCCTCCAAATACACCTCTGCTGTTTTCAACCAGGATCACAGCGATCACTGCCTCATTGCCTGCATCCGCTATGGGTCCGCAGTCAAACGACCACCCCTCATCACTGTCAAACGCTCCCTAAAACACTTCTGCGAGCAAGCCTTTCTAATCGACCTGGCTCGGGTATCCTGGAAGGATATTGACCTCATTCCATCAGTCGAGGATGCCTGGTCATTCTTTAAAAGTAATTTCCTCACCATCTTAAATAAGAATGGCCCTTTCAAAAAATGTAGAACTAAGAACAGATATAACCCTTGGTTCACTCCAGACCTGACTGCCCTTGATCAGCACGAAAACATCCTGTGGCGGACTGCAATAGCATCGAATAGTCCCCGCGATATGCAACTGTACAGGGAATTCAATAAACAATATACTCAGTCAGTCAGGAAAGCTAAGGCTAGCTTTTCAAACAGAAATTTGCATCCTGTAGCTCTAACTCCAAAAAGTTTTGGGACACTGTAAAGTCCATAGAGAACAAGAGCACCTCCTCCCAGCTGCCCACTACACTGAGGTTAGGTAACACGGTCACCACCGATAAATCCATGTTAATCAAAAAATTCAATAAGCATTTCTCTACGTCTGGCCCCCCCGCAGCTACTTGCCCGAGCCTCCCCAGCTTCTCCTTCACCCAAATCCGGATAGCAGATGTTCTGAAAGAGCTGCAAAACCTGGACCCGTACAAATCAGCTGGGCTAGACAATCTGGACCCTCTCTTTCTAAAATTATGCGCCGCCATTGTTGCAACCCCTATTTCCAGTCTGTTCAACCTCTCTTTCATATCGGCCGAGATTCCTAAAGATTGGAAAGCTGCCGCGGTCATCCCCCTCTTCAAAGGAGGTGACACTCTAGACCCAAACTGTTATAGACCTATATCCATCCGGCCCTGCCTCTCTAAAGTCTTCGAAAGCCACGTTAACAAACAGATCACTGACCGTTTAGAATCCCACCGTACCTTCTCCGCTGTGCAATCCGGTTTCTGAGCTGGTCACGGGTGCACCTCAGCCACATTCAAGGTACTAAACGATATCATAACCGCCATCGATAAAAGACAGTACTGTGCAGCCATCTTCATCGACCTGGCCAAGGCTTTCGACTCTGTCAATCACCTCATTCTTATCGGCAGACTCAATAGCCTTGGTTCCTCAAATGACTGCCTCGCCTGGTTCACCAACTACTTTGCAGACAGAGTTCAGTGTGTCAAATCGGAGGGCCTGTTGTCCTGACCTCTGGCAGTCTCTATGGGGTACCACAGTGTTCAATTCTCGGGCCAACTTTTTTCTCTGTATATATCAATGATGTCGCTCTTGCTGCAGGTGATTCCCTGATCCACCTCTACGCAGACGACACCATTCTGTATACATCTGGCCCTTCTTTGGACACTGTGTTAACTAACCTCCATACGAGCTTCAATGCCATACAACACTCCTTCCGTGCAACACTCCCTCCAACTGCTCTTAAACGCTAGTAAAACTAAATGCATGTTTTTCAACCGTTCGCTGCCCGCACACCCGCCCGCCCGACTAGCATCACTACCCTGGACGGTTCTGACCTAGAATATGTGGACAACTACAAATACCTAGGTGTCTGGCTAGACTGTAAGCTCTCCTTCCAGACTCATATTAAACATCTCCAATCCAAAATCAAATCTAGAATTGGCTTCCTATTTCGCAACAAATCCTCCTTCACTCACGCCGCCAAACTTACCCTCGTAAAACTGACTATCCTACTGATCCTTGACTTCGGCGATGTCATCTACAAAATAGCTTCCAACACTCTACTCACCAAACTGGATGCAGTCTATCACAGTGCCATCCGTTTTGTTACCAAAGCCCCATATACCACCCACCACAGCGACCTGTATGCTCTCACCGGCTGGCCCTCGCTACATATTCGTCGCCAGACACACTGGCTCCAGGTCATCTATAAGTCTATGCTAGGTAAAGCTCCACCTTATCTCAGCTCACTGGTCACCATAACAACACCCACCCGTAGCATGCGCTCCAGCAGGTATATCTCTCTGGTCATCAACAAAGCCAACACCCCCTTTGGCCGCCTTTCCTTCCAGTTCTTTGCTGCCAGTGACAGGAACAAATTGCAAAAATCGCTGAAGCTGGAGACTTATATTTCCCTCACAAACTTTAAACCTCAGCTATCTGAGCAGCTAACCGATCGCTGCAGCTGTACATAGTCCATCTGTAAATAGCCCACCCAATCTACCTACCTCATCCCCATATTGTTTTTATTTGCTTTTCTGCTCTTTTGCACACCAGTATCTCTACTTGCACATCATCATCTGCTCATTTATCACTCCAGTGTTAATCTGCTAAATTGTAATTACTTCGCTACTATGGCCTATTTATTGCCTACCCCCTCACGCCATTTGCACACACTGTATATAGACTATTTTTTCTATTGTGTTATTGACTGTACGCTTGTTTATTCCATGTGTAACTCTGTGTTGTTGTTTGTGTCGCACTGCTTTGCTTTATCTTGGCCAGGTCGCAGTTGTAAATGAGAACTTGTTCTCAACTAGCTTACCTGGTTAAAAAAAGGTGAAGTATTTTTTTTTTATTAAATAAGCATCAGGCGTCAGAACAGCTTACCAATCATTGCACCTGTACACAGCCCATCTGTAAATATCCCACCCAACAACCTCATCCCCATATTGTTATTCATTTTTTTGCTCCTTTTTACTCCAGTATCTCTACTTGCACACTCATCTTCTGCACATCTATCCCTCCAGTTTTTAATTGCTAATTCTAATTATTTTGCCACTATGGCCTATTTATTGCCTTACCTCCCTAGTCTTACTACATTTGCACACACTGTATATAGATTTTTCTATTGTGTTATTGACTGTATGTTTGTTTATTCCATGTGTAACTCTGTGTTGATGTTTATGTCGCACTGCTTTGCTTTAACTTGGCCAGGTAGCAGTTGTAAATGAGAACTTGTTCTCAACTGGCCTACCTGGTTAAATAAAGGTGAAATAAAAAATAATAAAAAATAAAGTGGGGCCGCTGTGGGGAAACACAATGCCATTCACCATCGATCCAGTGCATTGCTATCTGGTATCCAAGGAGGCCACAGTGCTCTCCAGGTCCAGTCTATTCATTGTCAGCCAAATGGCCAACTCTCAATGGGCCGCTTAATGGTCAAGCAGGGCTTCCGCCCAACAGGTCACGGACAACCAATAGAAAAGGGAATTTCTTGGTATCACTGAGAGCGAGGGGAAATCTACTGTTTACTATATTTAATGAAAAAGGGAATTGTGTTTTGGAGTAGTTGCTGTTTCCGAGTAAAGGATTGTCATCAGGCTCAGTCATATATTTTGCCATCGATATCAACAAGAATATCTACAGAGTTCATGAATCGTGAGCAAACCTTCTAGAACACACTGGTATGTGAGTAACACCCTGATTCTGTATGTCTGTATACATTACTACATGTGTCTAAGTCAAGAAGGGGAGCATTCCAGCACTGTGCCTGCTGGTACAGTAGAACAGCAGCTGACAGACAGACAGCAGACAGATAGACAACTGTTAAAGCAGTGGACACACACACACACATCAAATTCATCTGGTGATGTCTATAGACAGCTAGTCAACACTTATGTTAAATCAATCCCAGACCTTTGAGGTAATATTTCCTTTTATGTATGTCCATTTTGGCCTGCATAAGAGGTTCACCACTGAGTAGAGGTAGCAGGGTGCCCTATTTCACAGGTACAGACACATTTAATTGTTCAGAATTATTTCCTTTGCTCAACAGTAGCAGCTTAGACCTTCACTTCCTGTGGAATTGTTTGTTAAAACCCATTTGTTGACTGTGGTGTTATTGGGGAATCTGTGTGACTTGTAAGACTACAATCAGCCACTTGTTGAGAATAAGGAGAGAGAGAGGGAGCTAAGGGAGCCAGTTTGCATGGCAGGATAGTTGACTAGCTCTTCAGTGTCACTATGGGGATGAGAAGAGTCTTTTTCAATTAGCTTCCCTTAGCTGAAGGTCTTCTATTAAGTTATATTACAAATCTGATGTTCCATTTTAAATGCATATGTTACCATGGAAAAAATACACTTTGGTAAAAATCTATTCATATCAAAAATCTGTATTTAGATCATAGAATGATTCAAAAATAATAGTTCAAAACCATGCTCCAAATTTCTCCGAACATAATCGTAAATTTACCCAATGGAACTATTGTTGTTGGCCGTGGTTCCCCTAACCTGTAGTAACGAGGAAGGAGTCAATTCTGCCAAACATTCCTTTCACAACTGCACAGATCTCAAGAATCTAGGCATTTGCCAAATGAGCACTTGATCACTGTAAACCTCAATGTGCTGTCATTATTGAAAACTTTTGAGAAAACCTGTTGCACTTAATATATGAGTACAGTTACTTAAAGTGATTTTGTAGTCACTACTCAAACCGATAAAGTCACTGTGACCCTGTATGGAGTCCAGTTTTAAGTTGTATCAGCTTGACATTTTTGACTATCGCCGCCACAAAGCTACGCCCCAAATATAATTTCCCAGTGTGCTATGCCTTTTCAAGTGAACTGCAGTTACCACCCATGATTGTATTAGTTAGTGACAGAGACATGGTTGTTGAATTTGTTCAGGACTGGGATCTTCACCAAGTGAGTTCCTAGGTGAATATTATCATTATATTTCAACTCAATACAACACTACATATCTTTTAGTCCTTATTTTGAGGCCACGCTTTACCCTTACAGTGGCCTGAAACTCATGGTTTACAGGCCACATCAGGCCTACAATTAGGTTGGCAAAATGCTATAACTTTCCAGTAAAAAAATCCTGTTAGGAGGTTCCAGGGATCTTCCAGCCGCCAGGAGTTTTGGAAAACCTGGGAAATTTACCAGAATTTTACAACCCTACCTGCAGGTCACATTATGCTGGCTTGCCAAGCAATGTGTAATTCCTATTGGAATTAGGACATCCAACAGTTAGACTTTCATTTACCCACAACCTGCATTCATAATAACTGCCAGGGTTTGGAATAGCGTGAGGAGACGACCTAACCCATTTAAACCATTTAAACTGGAAATTCAGTAACAGGTTAAAAAAAGTCTAGTTTAGAAAAATTTATGTTATTTATATTTTTGTTGCGTAAGATTAATCAATCAATCACTCAATGTGGCAGGTAGCCTAGTGTTCAGAGGGGCGGGCCAGGTTTATTTTTTATATTTTTTATTTCACCTTTATTTAACCAGGTAGGCCAGTTGAGAACAAGTTCTCATTTACAACTGCGACCTGGCCAAGATAAAGCAAAGCAGTGCGACACAAACATCAACACAGAGTTACACATGGAATAAACAAACATACAGTCAATAACACAATAGAAAAGTCTATATACAGTGTGTACAAAGGGCGTAAGGAGGTAAGGCAATAAATAGGCCATAGTAGCGAAGTAATTACAATTTAGCAAATTAACACTGGAGTGATAGATGTGCAGATGATGATGTGCAAGTATAAATAGTGGTGTGCAAAAGAGCATAAAAAGTAAATAAAAACAATTTGGGGATGAGGTTGGTAGTTGGATGGGCTTTTTACAGATGGGCTGTGTACATCTGCAGCGAACGGTAAGCTGCTCAGATAGCTGATGCTTAAAGTTAGTGAGGGAGATATAAGTCTCCAACTTCAGTGATTTTTGCAATTTGTTCCAGTCATTGGCAGCAGAAAACTGGAAGGAAAGGCAGCCAAAGCAGGTGTTGGCTTTGGGGATGACCAGAGAGATATATCTGCTGGAGCGCGTGCTACGGGTGGGTGTTGTTATGGTGACCAGTGAGCTGAGATAAGGCGGAGCTTTACCTAGCATAGACTTATAGATGACCTGGAGCCAGTGGGTCTGGCGAGAAATATGTAGCGAGGGCCAGCCGGTGAGAGCATACAGGTTGCAGTGGTGGGTGGTATATGTGGCTTTGGTGACAAAACGGATGGCACTGTGATAGACTGCATCCAGTTTGCTGAGTAGAGTGTTGGAAGCTATTTTGTAAATGACATCGCCAAAGTCGAGGACCGGTAGGATAGTCAGTTTTACGAGGGTAGGTTTGGCGGCGTGAGTGAAGGAGGCTTTGTTGCGAAATAGGAAGCCGATTCTAGATTTAATTTTGGATTGGAGATGTTTAATATGAGTCTGGAAGGAGTGTTTACAGTCTAGCCAGACACCTAGGTATTTGTAGTTGTCCACATATTCTAAGTCAGTACCGTCCAGAGTAGTGATGCTAGTCGGGCGGGCAGGTGTGGGCTGCGATCGGTTGAAGAGCATGCATTTTGTTTTACTAGCGTTTAAGAGCATTTGGAGGCCACGGAAGGAGTGTTGTATGGCATTGAAGCTCGTTTGGAGGTTTGTTAACACAGTGTCCAAAGAAGGGCCCTATGTATACAAAATGATGTCATCTGCGTAGAGGTGAATCAAGGCAAGAGTGACATCATTGATATATATAGAGAAAAGAGTCGGCCCGAGAAATGAACCCTGTGATACCCCCATAGAGACTGCCAGAGGTCCGGACAACAGGCCCTCCGATTTGACACACTGAACTCTATCTGAGAAGTATCTGCTTGTTAACTTGGCTTTCGAAGACTTTAGAAAGGCAGGGCAGGATGGATATAGGTCTGTAACAGTTTGGGTCTAGAGTGTCACCCCCTTTGAAGAGGGGGATGACCGCGGCAGCTTTCTGATCTTTAGGAATCTCGGACGATACGAAAGATTAGTTGAACAGACTGGTAATAGGGGTTGCAACAATGGCGGTGCATAATTTTCGAAAGAGAGGGTCCAGATTGTCTAGCCCAGCTGATTTGTACGGGTCCCGTTTTGCAGCTTTTTCAGAACATCTGCTATCTGGATATGGGTGAAGGAGAAGTTGGGGAGGCTTGGACAAGTAGCTGCAGGGGGTGTGGAGCTGTTGGCTGTGGTTGGGGTAGGTTGAAGGAAAGCATGGCCAGCCGTAGAGAAATGCTTATTGAAATTCTCGATTATCGTGGATTTATCGGTGGTGACAGTGTTTCCTAGCCTCAGTGCAGTGGGCAGCTGGGAGGAGGTGCTCTTATTCTCCATGGACTTTATAGTGTCCCAAAATATTTTGGTGTTAGAGCTACAGGATGCAAATGTTGGTTTGAAAAAGCCTGCCTTTGCTTTCCTAACTGACTGTGTGTATTGGTTATTCGATGCTAGTGCAGTCCGCCACAGGATGTTTTTGTGCTGGTCAAGGGCAGTCAGGTCTGGAGTGAACCAAGGGCTACATTTTTTGAAAGGGCCATGCTTATTTAAGATGGTGAGGAAATTACTTTTAAAGAATGACCAGGCATCCTCGACTGATGGGATGAGGTCAATATCCTTCCAGGATACCCAGGCCAGGTCGATTAGAAAGGCCTGTTCGCAGAAGTCTTTTAGAGAGTGTTTGACAGAAATGAGGGGTGGTCGTTTGACCGTGGACCCATAGCGAATGCTGTGATCCTGATTGATTGATTGAAAACAGCAGAGGTGTATTTGGAGGGCAAGTTGGTCAGGATAATATCTGAGGGTGCCCATGTTTACGGATTTAGGGTTGTACCTGGTGGGTTCCTTGATTATTTGTGTGAGATTGAGGGCATCTAGCTTAGATTGTAGGACTGCTGGGGTGTTAAGCATATCCCAGTTTAGGTCACCTAACAGAATGAACTCTGAAGATAGATTGGGGGCAATCAATTCACATATGGTGTCCAGGGCACAGCTGGGAGCTGAAGGGGATCTATAACAGGCGGCAACAGTGAGATACTTATTTCTGGAGAGATTCATTTTTAAAATTAGAAGCTCGAAATGTTTGGGCATAGACCTGGAAAGTATGACAAAACTTTGCAGGCTATCTTTGCAGTAGATTGCCACTCCTCCCCCTTTGGCAGTTCTATCTTGACGGAAAATGTTGTAGTTGGGGATGGAAATCTCTGAATTTTTGGTGGCCTTCCTAAGCCAGGATTCAGACACGGCAAGGACATCAGGGTTGGCAGAGTGTGCTAAAGCAGTGATTAAAACAAACTTAGGGAGGAGGCTTCTGATGTTAAAATGCATGAAACCAAGGCTTTTACGGTTACAGAAGTCAACAAATGAGAGCGTCTTGGGATGCACAGGGCCTGGGTTAACCTCTACATCGCCCGAGGAACAGAGCAGGAGTAGGATGAGGGTACAGCTAAAGGCTATCAAAACTGGTCATCTAGTGCGTTGGGGACAGAGAATAAAAGGAACAGATTTCTGGGCGTGGTAGGATAGTTTCAGGGCATAATGTACAGACAGAGGTATGGTAGGGTGCGGGTACAGTGGAGGTAAACCTAGGCATTGAGTGACGATAAGAGAGGTTGCATCTCTGGACGCACTAGTTATGCTGGGTGAGGTCAACGCATGTGTGGGAAGTGGGACAAAAAAGGTATCTGAGGCATGTAGAGTGGGACTAGGGGCTCTGCAGTAAAATAAAACAATGATAACTATCCTAAACAACAGTATACAAGGCATATTGACATTAGAGAGAGACATAAAGCGAGGCATAATTCAATCACAGGTGTTGATTGGGAGAGCTAGCTAAGACAACAACGGGTAAGACAACAACAGCTAATCAGCTAAGATAACAACAACAGATAAAATGGTGATGAATGGGCAGAGAAGGTCGGCTAACTACACACAGGGCCTGAGTTCGAGGCTAGGGCCGGCAGATTAACAAAACAACCAAAAGGTTGCTGGATCGAATCCCCGAGCTGACAAGGTAAAAATCTGTAATTCTGCCCCTGAACAAGGCAGTCATTGTAAATAAGAATTTGTTCTTAACTGACTTGCCAGGTTAAATAAACAAAGAAATGTACATACAAAAACACAGATATTAAAAACAATTCCAAAAAACTAACCCGCATTAGAGCATGCTGGGTAAAAAGTAGATTTGTTAACATAAATCCCCAAAATGTAGTTGCTGTTACTTCTCATTTAGTTTTGTAGTCAGTACCACATAAACATTTTAAGTAATAATTACTTTTGAATTACTTTGACTTCAACTTACTAAAATTATTTGTTTTACAAATTCTAGTGCTGAGCGATTAACCAAAATTAAACAACTAATTGATGGACATAGGTTCAATTACTTGAATTCTATTTCCTTCTAGGTTTTTCTGTGAGCTCAATTGGCACATATTGTGTAGTTTCTCTAGAGATAAATCAATCAGCCCTAACTGTGCGATGTACTAGGGAGTTGTAGTTTCCAACCGGTTGACACAGAGAGGATCGACACGAAGAATGCGTGATCAAGAGGGATAGAAAGCTGTTCCTTCGCGAGGTACTACATCTCTACGTGAAAATACATGATCTAAGTGATTGATAATTGGTTTTCAGCAGTCATAAAAGTATGCCTTATTTACCTTGAAGAACTATTAAAACAGTGATCTTGTCAGACAGCATAGGCAGCAGCTCAATGTAGATGAGATGATGACTTGGAATGAAATAATGAAGTAATCAAATGAAAAATATTCGAAACCGATATCGAAAACTGAACCGGCCTCAAAAAATACGCTTGCACAAAACAATGCCTTGGGGTTTACAGTGTAAGGTCTAAATCTCTGGATTTGGGTGATATAAAGGAGAGATGGCAGGTCTGAAAGCTCCAAGTTATCTAGAGGTTTTCAGTACGCGGACTCTGCCACCTCTAATTGATTTCCCATTCAAAAATAGAGCGACGCCTCCATGAACAATAAATGAATCCAGGCTACTTAGTATGCCGGCCAGCACACCTTCTGAAAGGAAGGGGCCAAGGACCAAGTTGCCATTTAAACACTTTTCTCATTCACCAAGTTGGTGATCCATGCAAATCATCTGTACAGAAGTCTCTTTGTTGCTACAGTAGATATCATTTAAAAAATGACATCCATTTATATTCACAAGTAGACCAAAATAATAATACAATTTGTTGAGACGTCAATAGAGACCATGTCAAAAACCATAGAATAACCATTCTAACTCCCTTCCTATGAGGAACTATGAAACGTAATGCTGCTACCAATGTCTGTCAATAGCAAGTTTTCCATCCAATTGGCGACGGATTTTCATGCAAATATTCAAAAATCCACATAAAAACAATATATGCATTGTCCCAACAGAGATGTGTTTCCATCAAATTGACTTGTTGAATATAAAAAGCTGTGTGTGATGACGTAGTGCCCATAATGAATACAAGTTAACATTAATTACATTTTACCAACACAAAGAGATCCCACCTTCAAATCAAATCAAATCAAATTTATTTATAAAGCCCTTTTTACATCAGCTGATATCTCAAAGTGCTGTACAGAAACCCAGCCTAAAACCCCAAACAGCAAGCAATGTAGGTGTAGAAGCACGGTGGCTAGGAAAAACTCCCTAGAAAGGCCAGAACCTAGGAAGAAACCTAGAGAGGAACCAGGCTATGAGGGTTGGCCAGTCCTCTTCTGGCTGTGCCGGATGGAGATTATAACAGAACATCTAGTGTCTAGTGTCTAGTGTTTTGTCGAAATGTTCTGTTTCTATCGGGCCTGACATGACATTTTTTTTATCCCAAAGGCACTTTACTCACATAAAAAGGTTGAATGGAAACCTGGTTAGTGAATCATTTTCAAAACTTTTCACTGTATCCTCCCGTATTATTCCTCTAAAACAAACAAATTAAAGTATTACGAGGGGGGGGGGGTTAATGATGCACATTTCACTTGCCTTGGAGTCAGACTTGACAGTGCATAACTTAATAGTTTGGTTGAGGAAAAAGAAAATGAATTTGCTTATGGACTCTGACAAGGGTATGATAATAACATGACATTACAGAAAAACTGTAAACTCAAACAGATGCTCTCCCTTTCCATTATCAAAGGCTGAAAATATGTGTGCTAATCTCTGACTCTAATGCAATGGATTTCAATTTCATTCTTTTTAAATGTTTTCGATCTTTTTGTGAATTTCTTGGCTGTACCCACAGGCGCTGATGTTGCAACATGAACCATATGACAGATCCAATTAGTTCTCATTTGCACACCCTTTGTGCTGCAATGAGTCAGGGTTTATGATGAAGTAAGTGCAAAATTGCTTCAAAGTCTGACGTATTCAGCTGCCATATCATACTTCCACAACAATAAATTCTATACGCACATTTTTTTCTTGCGCTGTTTTTCCCTGAGTTGGATCATCTGGAAAGAAGGCTGGCTTGACCAAGGGAGAACAAAGAGAAAACTAGTACTAAACTGGACTGTCATGTCGTGAATCCAGCAGAAATCCCAACATATGACTTAGGTGACCTTCACTGGAATGATTTACATTCTTCTCTAGAATGGTTCTACACCATGATATTGTCCCAGTACATGTACAGCATACTATAGCAGCCAGCTTTTTCACTCTGGAACAAGTTTCAATTTGGGGTTAAATGACCTGACCTGGGTAGCTCATTCCAATGTATGCTACATCACTTCAATCCAGTATTTTATGAAGAATGAAATTAATTGTAATCTGAAATTCAATAAGGGCAATGAATGCTTATCTGGATAAAAATAATAATAATAATAATTCAATAGAAAATGAAGAAGGGTTAGAATAATTATGGTGAAATATAGAGATACAACTATTAGTTGGTTCATTTTGCATTCCAACAGAAATGTCACTGCAAAAACCTTTGACCTAGTTTTTGAAGTCAACAACATGAGGTATAGTCATGGAACACGGACGTCTGTTTTAACGTTATAGAATTGGAGGTTTCATTCCCATCTGAAACCAGATATATAGGAACCATATTGTTTACCACGGACCACAAGACGCCTATCAAAAGAATTTACCATGTTGGTTATCCCTTTAAAGAATGCCTGTACAACTACATTTTGCACTAGGATGAGACTTAAAAACAAAGGACAACATCTGTTGCCTGCCTGGCTGTGTGTCGACTTCAGGCATTGTGGAATTTGACTAGCTGTTCTCTGCTGTACTCAAGCATCAGTTAATCCTACAGTGTTTACCTCTTACATGACAAAATAGTTAAAACAATTTCCATTTAAATGTCTTTATGCTTCATTGAACATCAAGCTTTAGAGTCTGTCTGTCAACTGTCTCCGTCTGCTTTCCGTGGAACAAGAGTGTAAGATACATGATTATGGTCTGTACTGGACCTCACTGGACCTTCATAGGGACCATGTAGCTTACATAGAGATTGGTTGAGGATCAACCAGAGGACAATCAGACCACCAGGAGAGGTCCACCAGACCACGGGAACACATAGAACAGCAGACCACATTGGTTCACTGGGGTAATGCGATTTAGTTTAGGACCCGGGAGAGGCAGCAAAGGGTAGTCAACCTCAGCCAAACAAGGATTCCTCTGATGTTCATTTTGATATTCTTACAAATGACTAGAGTGATTCATCTCAATCACGAGACACTACACATCACGCACAGTAACACGGAGGAAAAAAGATTCACCGTGCAAAGTTGCCATACAGATGTAGAAAATAAGTCAGGGATGTGACAAGAAAAATAAAATAGCATGAATATTTGAATGTTTTCTGTAATTTATTTAACAGGGTACAGAGGGACACTACATTGCGGATCGCTACGCAACAGACGGCCTTGCCATTAACATCAAAACAGACAGTTGTGAGGGGGAGGGCCGTGCGGCTGTGGCGACCTACTCAGGAATGTCAGTGGATGTGGCCAATGTGTGTGTTGAACTGAGCTCATGTAATTTATCACCCCTATGGCCCCAGGGAGAGGGCACTCAGAAAACAGCTCAACTGTTGGGGGCTAGGGAAGGGAGGTGGAAGTCATATCTACAACTATCTCTTCGAGGGCCCATGGAACAGAGGGGGAGAGCAAAGAAACCTTTGTTATGAACCCCAGGGATGAAAAGGAGCAATATGCTGTGAAGAGAAAAAGTAGGCCTGCAAACTGTGAGAATATGATGGAAATCATTGTTTCTTTGGCTGCTTGGGTATCTGTTAGACCTATAGAGGCCAACAACAAATACAATGTATTTGTTCTTTACTGTTATTTGTTGCTATCTGTACATTTTGACAAATATAAAGAGAAAGACAGACATATTCAAATAGAGAAGAGCTGAGCGGTAAGTCCTGTCGCATCTGCTGCCCCTGATTTGTGGCAGAGTTCTAGGGGGAAAGAGCCTCGGCGCGGCCAGATTCTACGGAATCAGACAGCCTTGTTTTGAGAAGTGGAAAACAAAGAGCATCTAAGCGGACCCTTGTGACTCTGCATCCAAAGATAATTGGGTCACTGCAACTCTACCAACCTCACTAGCTGACATTGGAGGAGACGCAGAATAAAGGAGGCATTTATCTAGTATAGTAGAGTCCTCATAGAGGACGACTGTCCTTCTGGTGCTATGTCCTCACCAGGCTAGTCAAAATGAAAAGTAGGACAACTGTATTTTTCTGTGTGTTATGTCCTGTTTTTGTCCTACACAGAGGATCACATTGTAAAGAAGTGGTTTTACGTGTTCATGTGTCATCCTCTGGATTTCTTGTAAAACTGTTTTTAAACTGTACAAATTGTTTTTCCCCAAATAAAATCAAGCAATCAACTCTGACATAGGAGGTATGCCGAGGTACTGATACACAACTTAGACATTCGCTGGAACAAAATATGCCGGGCAAATGAGTATGGATCAGAACCAGAAAGACAATCAAGGGTAGCGAGGGTAGCTTGCTCAGGCAAGCCCAAAGATTGGCCTAGTTTTTAAACAAACACACACTGAATACATTACTGTTGTACCCTTTAACTTGGCAAAGATGGCCATGGGCAGAGGCAACCTGACAAAGTAGTCCTTTCTAACAGATCAATGATATGTTATGTGACAGTGTTTCACAGGGGCAAGCAGCTGCACTAGTTATCTGTTAGCAACTGCACAATTAAATAGTGAGAACATTGAGTAGTGAATGTTTTGGAGTCTGTGGGAGCTTGTTGGTTGCAGTGTATCTACAGCCTAGTCTAAGATCCCAGACCAAGGAAAATGCGCATTTTTAAACGAATAATCAATTTTCACAAAAATATCACTGCATCCATCTGTGTTATGTCTGTATTATTTTGATTAAGGCCTATGTACGGTAACCTGCTAGAAAAACTGAAAACACTCAAGATGATAAAGTTAAAGGGTTGCACAACTCCTGTCTAAAATCACTTAATCTAAATAACACAATGCAAACTGCCATTACAGCAACAAGTCTATGAGATTGTAAAGTCGTCCAATAACGACTGTAGGGGAGAGTGGGGTATGTTGAGCCATTCTTTACATTCAGCATCACTCCTTCAAGGGAAGTATTGTATTCTCTCTAACAAAGATTTGCACATACAGTATATTTCAGGATGTGGTGCATCTCTGGAAATATTCAGAATTCATGTAAACATTGCAGTTTTGATAACATAGCTTGTCCAAAAAAAGGGCTCTCGGCAAATCGTATGGGGCAAAGTATTGATCTTTCGGTATTTAATTATAACTACATTTTCCAAAAATTCTAAAAACATGTTTTCACTTTGTCGTTTTGGGGTATTGTGTGCAGATGGGTGAGAAGGAGAATCAGTTAAACAGCCTGTACTGAATGAAATATTACCACTACCTTTTTAAAACCACGTCTAACTTTATTTTCCAAACACAATTCAACACAATCACACTAGATTTTTTGTCTTTTAATAGTTTTAAGCATATTTTAACCCATGCTTAAAACCTAACAAACACTTTGTACTTTTTTTTTACACTTTTAACATAGGCCAGGCCCTGTTGTTACCTGCCTTGCATTACGCCTGGGAAAAAAAAACACTTCAATTTGCTTAACTTTCCATTGGCTCAACCATTGGCTCAAATTACCCTATGGCCATTGGCTCAACTTACACCAAGGCAAACATTGGGACTATATTAGCCCACACAGCTACAAGGATGCACTTTCATGCTAAGTTTAGGACCTCATATTGAAGCTTATAAAGACCCCGACTGATGTATAGAATAATCTTACAAATATCTACTTGGTTTTAGATAAAAGCAATATGAAGCCTCTAACACAATAAATTCATATTTCCATATGGTCTCTTCCTTCACAGACTACATGAAATGATCACCTCTTCCTAAATATTTGGTCCAATTATTAATTTAGTGTATGGTTTCCTAGAAACAAGGGTGGCTCAACTTACCCCTTTTGCTCAATTTACCCCAATCTCCCTTAAAGGTAAATCATTTGTAATCTAACCAGCATTTTATTGGATTCTAACCTGGTGATCCACACGGTAACAGACCCGGAGTCTGTCATTTATCATCTGAGACGTGACAGACCCCAGACTTACAGACTGATGATCTTTCCTACACAGTTCCTCATAATCAGAACGAATCAATCCCTTCCTTTGTCCAGAGATAAGAGGTTCCACATGCCACATGCTGACGAGAGTCTCACACATTAGTCATCATGGCCCAACTCAAGTATGTCACAAACACATGTATCAGATGTTGATACTGCAGATGGCAGTTGTTATTCACCACATTTCTTTTAGACTAAAGTTTCGCCCCAAGCAAATTCCCAGGACTGTGGCATCCAGGTTATTTCTCTTAGTCAGTATGTGAGAAATCCTAAACTGGATATCTATTTCAACTGAGGATTCACCCCAATGTCCTTTATGGTTGAGCTATGCTATGATGCTATGTGATACAATGTTGACATACTTCTCGTGTGTACATACAGTATTTTTATTTTTAACTGCAATAACATCGTCAAAGTCGCCTAAATCCTTGGTCCCGAACTTAATTCATGTGGGAATATGTTAATTATTTATTAGGCTTTTCTATTTTCGGCAATGTCTTTCCTTTCTGCAAAGAGTTTTAAACTGGATAAAAGTTATTAGCCATTTCAGAGGGCAAAATTGATTTTTGGTCCACAAGTCTATACTGCCATCTGGTGGTTGATTCTATACTGCTAATTATGTTGTATATTTTCTGTCAGTCAGCTTTGTCATTCATTGTAACGACGCTGAACCTCTGCTGTGACTCATGAACAAATACATGTGATGTACAGAAGAGAGTTTGAAAACATATGTCCGTTTTAGGACAAGGGGATTAATATTCAAGTATCAAATATATTGAATTACATCCAAACACATTACTTCAACCTTGCTATTCATCTTTTCCTACAACAGCAAATTACAGACGCGGTATTGATGATTGATGATAAATACACATTTGAATGACAGCACAAAACAAAGTGATAGTAATCCAGGACAATGGGGACATTAGTATAGTACATTTGTATACCTTTTTAAATAATAAAAACATCTCAATAATGTGTACATGTCAGAATTAGATCACCTTATCTGAAACTTCCTAAAAGAATAAAGAAAATAGTTTCCGGGGTTGTATCTGATTGGTCCTCAATAGTAATTCAAGTTATCACCATAATTGTGAACATGACCATAAGACTGGATCTCAGATTCTTTCAGAGAAAATAACATTTATGGAAGCATTTTGGGGGAAACAAAACCATATAGGGTGCATCCATTAGTGTAATGACAGCAGTCTTTCCACTAGATGGCTATTACACCAAGTTATAACATTGCTTGTGAAATTGTAAACTCTGACACTTGAAATGCCTTCACATCAATTTCAACAGCCATAATGAAAGAGCTTTTGAATGTGCACAGACAAGCTTCATTCTGACTCCATTCTCGCTACCACACCCCAACAGAAAATAAAAACACAGCTGCCAACATAGCCTATTGTGAGAAAAGAGAGGGGAAAATTATGCACTAAAATAATCCAAATTTAGATCAAAAATAGCTCTCTTGTGGAAAATAACACATGGCAAACACAATGGCTGTGTTTCAGGCTGACTACATTGCAGATGCCTGCCTGCACATTTGTAAGATTTAAAGGTTGTGGAGGTTTTTAATGAGCAATCATCAACTGCACTGCTCAGGTTTATCTGTACAGATTAGTTAAAAAAAAGTCCTCTAAAGAAGACAGGATAATATACCACCGCCCATACTTTCTCGAATGTCAGTTTAACGCCTTCTAAATGAGCATGACGACGTGCCCGCTTTTTTTCAGTCCTGCTAGGCTCGACGGTGTGTCCCCGAGTCACGCCATGGTGGCTTGTGTGTGTGTGTATGTAGACACAGGGCTGTGGGTTGCAGTGGGCGGAGGGGACTATTCTATTATCAGTCCAAGCGCATGTGAAGCGTAGGGAGACAGGCAGTGCGTCAGAGATGAGTCATTTTGAAGTTTCATAATGTGTTGATATGATGTGACATGTCAAAGGACAACAAAGACTCGAGCTTTTGCCCAGTGACCCTTTTATGTGAATGCCGTTCCATATAGCCTTATCAATAACAGAGGCTGTTGTACATTAAGAAGCATTAAGAATACTTGGTCAAATGTACAGTGCCTTGCAAAAGTATTCACCCCCTTGGTGTCTTTCCTATTTTGTTGCATTACAACCTGTAATTTAAATGGATTTTTGGGAGGATTTCAATAGTCCAAATTGGTGCCTGGAAAAAAAATATATATATATAATAAATGGAAAAGTGGTGCGTGCATATGTATTCACCCCCTTTGCTATGAAGCCCCTAAATAAGATCTGGTCCAACCAATTACCTTCAGAAGTTACATAATTAGTTAAATAAAGTCCACCTGTGTGCAATCTAAGTGTCACATGATCTCAGTATATATACACCTGTTCTGAAAGGCCCCAGAGTCTACAACACCACTAAGCAAGGGGCACCACCAAGCAAGCAGCAATATGAAGACCAAGTAGCTCTCCAAACAGGACAGGGACAAAGCTGTGGAGAGGTACAGATCAGGGTTGGTTATTAAAAAAATATCAGAAAATTTCAACATACCACGGAGAACCATTAAATCCGTTATTAAAAAATGAAAAGAATATGGCACCACAACAAACCTGCCAAGAGAGGGCCGCCCACCAAAACTCACGGACCAGGCAAGGAGGGCATTAATCAGAGAGGCAACAAAGAGACCAAAGAGAACCCTGAAGGAGCTGCAAAGCTCCACAGCGGAGATTGGAGTGTCTGTCCATAGGACCACTTTAATCCGTACACTCCACAGAGCTGGGCTTTACGGAAGAGTGGCCAGAAAAAAATAAGCAACATGTTTGGTGTTTGCCGAAAGGTATGTGGGAGACTCCACAAACATATGGAAGAAGGAACTCTGGTCAGATGAGACTAAAACTGTCTGGCGCAAACCCAGCACCTCTCATCACCCCGAGAACACCATCCCCACATTGAAGCATGGTGGTGGCAGCATCATGCTGTGGGGATGTTTTTCCATCGGCAGGGACTGGGAAACTGGTCAGAATTGAAGGAATGATGGATGGTGCTAAATACAGGGAAATTCTTGAGGGAAACCTGTTTCAGTCTTCCAGAGATTTGAGACTGGGACGGAGGTTCACCTTCCAGCAGGACAATGACCCTAAGCATACTGCTAAAGCAACACTCGAGTGGTTTAAAGGGAAGCATTTAAATGTCTTGGAATGGCCTAGTCAAAGCCCAGACCTCAATCCAATTGAGAATCTGTGGTATGACTTAAAGAATGCTGTACATCAGCAGAACCCATCCAACTTGAAGGAGCTGGAGCAGTTTTTAGAGACATACCCCAAGAGACTTGCAGCTGTCATTGCTGCAAAAGGTGGTTCTACAAAGTATTGACTTTGGGGGGTGAATTGTTATGCACGTTCAAGTTTTCAGTTTTTTTGTCTTATTTCTTGTTTGTTTCACAATAAAACATATTTTGCATCTCCAAAGTGATATGTTGTGTTAATCAAATGATACAAACCCCCCAAAAATCCATTTTAATTCCAGGTCGTAAGGCAACAAAATGCTAAGGGGTTGAATGCTTTCGCAAGCCACTGTATGTGTCAGAGGATAGAAGTTTCATGCAATTTGGACATATAGAGTCCACCATTACTCCCTGAATAGAAAGTGATAGACTGATAAGACTTTAGGAAGACAAACAGACAGGTGTATCTTTACTAGACATCTGTGTAACACTACAGCGCCTTGCAATCCTATGCAGACCCCTTGGATTTCTTCACATTTTATTGTGTTACAAAGTGGGATTAAAATGTTGTTAATTGTAATTTTTTGTTAAAAATCTACACAAAATACTCTGTAACGTCAAAGTGGAAGAAAAAGTCATATAAATAAAACAAATATTAATAAATATGTAATAACTAAAATATTGTATGTTGCATAAATATTCAGCTCTCTGAGTCAATACATGTTAGAAACACCTTTGGTATTGATTACAGCTGTGAGTCTTCTTAGATAAGTCTATGAGAGCTTTGCACACCTGGATTGTGCAATATTTGCCCATTATTCCTTTCAAAATTCTTCAAGCTGTGTCAAGATGTTGGGATTCATGCTTAGACAGCAATTTACCAGTCTTGCCATAGATTTTCAAGCAGATTTAAGTCAAAACTGTAACTTGGCCACTCAGAAACATTCACTGCCTTCTTGGTAAGCAACTCCAGTGTAGAGTTGGAATGTGTTGTAGGTTATTTCTCTCCCAGTCTCTGGTGTAAAGCAGACTGAAACAGGTTTTCCTCTAGAATTTTGCCTGTGCTTAGCTCAACTTCTTTTTTCCTGAAAAACTCCCCAGTATTTGCCGATGTGAAGCATACCCATACCATGATGCAGCCACCACCATGCTTGAAAATAAGGAGGCAGTTACTCAGTGATGTGTTGGATTTGCCCCAAAGATAAGGCTTTACATTTAGGCCAGAAAGTGTATTCCTTTGCTGTGTGTCCCCCCCAGTATTATTTTAGTGCCTTGTTGCATACAAGATGCATGTTTTGTAATATTTGTATTCTGTATATTTGTATTCTTCTTTTCACTCTGTCAGTATTGTGGAGGTCAGTATTGTGGAGTCACTACAATGTTGTTGATCCATTCTCAGTTTTCTCCCATCACAGCCATTGAACTCTGTAGCTGTTTTAAAATCACCAATGGCCTCATGGTAACATCCATGAACAGTTCCATTCCTGTCCTGCAGCTCAGTTCAGAAGGACATCTTTAACTTTGATGTGTTTGGGTGGTTTAATACATAATCCACAGCATAATTATTAACTTCACCATGCTTAAAGAGATATTCAATGTCTGATTTGTTATTGTTACCCATCTACCAATCACTGCCCTTCTTTATGAGGCTTTTGAAAAGCTCCCTGGTCTTTGTAGTTGAATCTGTGCTTGAAATTCAATACTTGTCTGAGGGACCTTATAGATGTTGTATGTATGGGGGACAGAGGAAGGGGTAGTCATTAAAAAATCTGGTCAACCAGTATTATTTCACACAGAGGGAGTCCATATAACTTATTATGTGATTTGTTAAGGAAAATTATACTCCTGAATTAATTTAGGCTTGCCTAAACAAAGGGGCTGAAAACTTATACGACAACTATAGTTTAGTTATACCATTTTTATTTCTCTTAAAATAACATTTCATGTTTCTTCCACTTTCACATTACAGAGTATTTTGTGTAGATGTTGACCAACAAAATGACAATTAAATCAATTTTAGTACCACTTCGTAACACAATAAAATTTGACGAAATCCAAGGGGTCTGAATACTTTTGCAAGGCACTGTATATACAATATATCGAGGTTCTATATTTATGTGTAACACAGGCACACCCAGGCATCTGATAGGACCTATCTGAACTATAAACATGCTGTGTATAACTGTTTGTTTCTTAGAACATAGCACATAGCAGTGACTTGAAACTTTCCTCTCTGAAGTTTTTCCAAAAACATCCAAATGCTAACCGAGTTTAAATGGCTACGCATGAATAAGGACACTAAGATGGTGTTGAGAGTCAAAGATTTGCGAGTTTGAGCTGGAATATGCTGTATGCTGGAGAATCAGAATCACTCTGTTCAGAAGCACTACAGCGGCAGAATTTCCAAATCGTGTATGCAAATGTGGGTTGTTTTTTGGACTTGAAAGAGATGGAGAATTGTGCAGGCTGAATTGCCTTTTCACTATGTACACCCTCGTAGACGCTTTTACATCCACCTCGTTGGGGTTTTCTGAACGCAAAACTAGCACAGTATTTGCTGAGGACACAAAAAGTCGCCCAAACCTCATCTACTCAGGTTGTTATCTCGGTTCAGAGAGAGGATCTGCAACCCTATCACAGAGGAGAGGATATTTACCTCACTTTTACCTCAAATTAGTTCTCAGAAGTTGTTTTGGTTTGTCAAGCTAAGAACTTCACAGAACTCTGGGCTCTCCACAAAGAACTCGATTTATGTTCAACTTAGTTCAATATAAAGCACATCAATTATTTTTCTAGGAAAAAGGACAGCCGCATGAAAAGTAATCCACCATCAGATCTAAAAAAATAAAGTTTAATGTTCATGTGCTGTATAACAAAGTAAATATATTAGTGTTTACAAAACAATTGGGTGCATGACAATGCATAACCTAATTATGTTTTTACCAACAACAACAGTGATAAGAACAACAACTTCTATCGACAACAAACACAGTTTCATCCCACAGTTATAAATGTATAATTCTACTGTATAATACAAAGCCGTTACAAGTTCAACAGAGTGTAAGAACAAAGGTAGGTGTTAGAGAGGAACAGGAACTCACAGGGAGCTAAGGTGGATCAGATAACCTCCTTTTGTGAAGCTGGCTGGTGGCAGCCTGGGTGCTGATCTGTTTCTGTTGGAGCCAGCTTGTGGTTGCTTTACCTTATTTAGAGATTGCTATTTTGAATACAGAAACAGTCATGTACAGAATTAGGTAGAATTAGGTAAACATTTCTGAATAAATCATACTGCCAAAATATTTCCATGACGTAGGGGGTATCTATTGAAGCATTCAAATGACTTAATAATACGGTGTTCAAAATGAGGGTGAATGTAGACATCCCATAGGCCATTAAATAACAATCCCCACTTAGGTAAATGAACAAAGATTTGCATGCTAAAAATGATTTGTGTTCTGAACAAAAATACATCCATCTAATAGATTATAAAAATGTATATTTTATCCTCACATTTTGGTTCTTCACTAAATATAAAAATTCACGTTTTTTTTTTTACTCCATGGTGTTGCAATGATCAACCCGATAGTTGTTCAGGGCTTATCCTGGTTATTGTGTATGTGTCAGTATGCTTCGGATAGCCTCCCCTGACCAAAAGCTAACCACACCATCGTAGGCATTGTTATCGAATACTGTACTCTAAAAACATGAAACACAATAAGTGGTAAATCATACAATTTCTATTTTTAGTGAATTCTCCCTTTAACTATTGCATGAGAATAGAGAACACAATCTATCAGTGTAACTGAAAGAAGAGGTAATCATTTTAAACATCAATACAATTAGTGAGACAGCTGAACTGGTACGTGACTGAAATATGAATTTGAGAGGGAAACCTGAAAAATGACTTCATATGAAGGTGGCTCTAAAATTGCCTGATCTAAAGTGACATTAATAGAGGACCCCAGTACACCAGAAATGCATGTCATTGACTACATTACTCAAACGTTGCTATACAAACATGTACAGCACATCATTCATGGGAGACTATCAGAAATGTGAAAAATACTTTGACGGAAATTCTAAAAACATACGATGCATTTTAGAATCAAACAATAGTGCATATCTGTTACAGTCATCTTGAGGATGGGTGTGGGCCGGGGTTACCTAGGACTATGACTAACGCTAGTCAACAAGAAATAAAACAACTGTACAGTGAACAAGATCCCCAAAACTGGGACAACTAGACATTTGCACTGGGTTCCTAAACAACAGCTAGTCGGTATTGCTCTACTAACATACAATTGGTATTGTACTAATCAAATTGAGAAGGTGCGATGGTAAACCCTGCTTTCAAATTCAGTTATTACTGTTTTGTGGTTCACACTATTTTAAATTCCCTCCATTTAGTAAAATCGACAAGGTCAACGTCTCCATTTGAAAATATGGCGGCTAAGACCACTTGTGCTTATTATTGATGGCTATAATACACACCCAACGTTATCACATAAAGTTGTCGTCCCATATACAGTGCATTTGGAAAGTATTCAGACCCTTTGACTTTTCTACATTTTGTTACATTACAGCCTTATTCTAAAATTGATGAAATTGTTTATTTTTTTTCTGATCAATCTACACACAATATCCCATAATGACAAAGCAAAAACTGTTTTTTTTTTTGTTGCAAATTTCAAAAAAGAAAATAACTGAAATGTCACATTTACATAAGTATTCAGACCCTTTACTCAGTACTTTGTTCAAGCAGCTTTAGCACTGATTACAGCCTTGAGTCTTCTTGGGTATGACGCTACAAGCTTGGCACACCTGTATTTGTGGAGTTTCTTGCATTCTTCTCTGCAGATCCTTTCAAGCTCTGTCAGATTGGATGGGGAGCGTTGCTGCGCACAACTTTTTTTCAGGTCTCTCCAGAGATGTTTGATCGGGTTCAAGGCCGGACTCTGGCTGGGCCACTCAAGGACATTCAGAGACTTGTCCCGAAGCCAACCCTGCGTTGTCTTGGCTGTATGCATAGGGTCGTTGTCCTGTTGGAAGGTGAACCTTCGCCCCAGTCTGAGGTCCTGAGCGCTCTTGAGCAGGTTCCTTCGACCTCATGGCTCTGACATGCACTGTCAACTGTGGGACCGTATATAGACATGTGTGTTCCTTTCCAAATCATGTCCAATCAATTGAATTTACCACAGGTGGACTCCAATCAAGTTGTAGAAACATCTCAAGGAGGATCGATGGAAAAAGGATGCATCTGAGTTCAATTTTGAGTCTCACAGCAAAGGGTCTGAATACCTATGTAATTAAGCTTTTTCTGTTTTGCTTTTTCATATACAATGGCAAACATTTCTAAAAACCTGTTTTCACTTTGTCATTATGGGGTATAGTGTGTAGATTGATGAGGGACATTTTCTTACTTAATCCATTTTAGAATAAGGCTGCAATGTAACAAAATGTGGAAAAAGTCAAGGGGTCTGAATACTTTCCGAATGACCTGCACACCCTATTGTTAGTGCTTTGATCAAATCGGACCACATTGTCAAATTAAATAAGACTTTTCTGAGCCAAATCCTGGTTGACTCGAAGTGAAAGGGAATACTACCAGGATATTCTGGTGTTGTCCTCGTACAGTCTTAACAAACCAGAGCCAAACCTGTCCTCGTAACAACTGGGACATCCATCTTCCCAATCTGGACATAACTGACATCCTATAGTCCACCAGAAATATGTTTCCTTATTATACACAGCACATATTTAAATAACATTAATGACAAACACTTTTCAGAGTCAGAATTATGTATGTACAAAAACGACATCTACAGACCACTCGCCATCAGTCTTGATAGTAAGAAAGGAGAGAGGGGTGGGGGAATCAGCACAGTCAGTGAAAACACAAAAAACTGGGCTTCTACAAGGAAAGAAATAAAGGCTCTCTAGGTGCTTTGGCAAAAAATAAACAAAAAGTAAAATCCCTTTACTTGAGGCAACATTGGTTGTTAAGGCTCTACTGCAGCTGTGCTTTTTTAGTATTGACCGACGACGACTATGTTATGAGAGAGGGATGAGGAAGGAGGAGGAGGAGGAGGAGAAGAGGTGCTATCTGGAATCCTCTGGCTCTGATTTGATGGTCTTCTTGTCAGAAAGGTTGAGAGCCCCTTGAGAGAAGTCGGCCCCGTTCCCATTTTCTGGAATGAGAAAGAGAAAACAAATAGGAGGAGTTGGATTATTATCAGATGATTCAGCATGAGTGAACTATGACAGAGAATTAACCAGCTGATTCAGTATCAAATAATTCAGAATGAAGGTTAAATGTGATGGGATCTTTGAGCTGATTCCATATCAAATGATTCATTGTGAATGAACTACAATAGAGAATCTCTAGGTGCAGACCTGTGGCCAAAGTTTTGCCCTCGACATTGCCATGGTGACTCGTCGCCGGGGTCTTTCCCTCCCCGTTGCTGTGATGCCTCTTCAGCTCATTGGCTAGCTGTTTCCCCAGGGGTATGTCTCCATCTGACCTTTGACCCGCCACACGCAGGTTCAGTGGCCTCTCTCCTGCAGGAACACACAGCTAGGTAAGGCCAAACATTTTATAAAAACAGAATGACAATACAGTACTTATCTATTCCATTCTATTCTAACACTCAATTCAACTCATAAAAATACATTAAAACAGCGTTATTCAAAATAATGATTTGTGTCTGTTCTGTAGAAAATACCATTATCTATGTCTCGCTCTGTAATGAATAGAGGCTGTTAAATGAAAGAGCGGTGTGTGTACTGTGTATAAAATAAAAAGGTGTTAGTCACGCCACATTGCTGTCAATGCTGTCAATGAAGACCCATTAGATCAGCCAGAGGTAGAGCACAAAGGAAGATAACTCATGCTGTGCACGTGTGTGTGTGTGTATGAGCCATCCTCGCTTCATCAGCCTCCACTGGTGTGAGTGTGTGCCTGTGTGTGCCTATGCCTGTGTTTCAGTGTGTGTTTCAGTGTGTATGTCTGTGTGTGTGAGTGTGCATGAAGGGAAAGAGAATAAGCAGTATTAATACGGCAGTGTCATGCTGTTGACTGTGTGAGGTTGTGGGTGTGAAAGGTGTCACCCTCTATCCTCTGTGTTCACCACGCACTCTTAAGAGGGCTTCAGATCAATACAATAGCAGCCTATGGTACTCAAAGCAAGCTTAAAGCAACTCATAGCATTTATGGTTATGTAAGTACATTTTTCCCTATCTGAGGACCATACACACACGTGGATTCTTCCTGAAACTCCCCAAAATCTCCACAAACAGCTGACAAATGAATGGAAGAAATGAACATTTGCCTGAGAAACGAAACATAAAGGAAAAATATTTAACCAGCACAAAAATAATTGTGTCGGATGGTGGTACGCTTAACCAATGTTAACTTTTATGCATTTTCCTTTCCTAAACGTCATTGAAACTACACCTAAACTGAACCTTAACCTAACCCTCGTTCCTAAACTTAACTTCAACACTTGATTACACTGAACAAAAATATAAACGCAACATGCAACAATTTCAAAGACTTTACTGAGTTACAGTTCATATTTGGTATTGGTATTGTGGCAGCCGCCAGGGAGAGGTGAGGGGAGTGGTAATTGAGGAGAGAGATCTTGCAGGTAGCTGGATCCACCCACCAAGCCTAATATGGACTTCCTGCCCCAACGAGGAAAGGCTGTGGGTCATTAAGCCAAGGAGCGCTTGGGGATAAAGGAAGAAGCAGCCTGCACAAAGGGGCAGAGGTGAGAGACAAGAGAGCGATGAAGAGTGAGAGAAATGAGAGCGATGAAGAGTGAGAGAAATGAGAGCGATGAAGAGTGAGAGAAATGAGAGCGATGAAGAGTGAGAGAAATGAGAGCGATGAAGAGTGAGAGAAATGAGAGCGATGAAGAGTGAGAGAAATGAGAGCGATGAAGAGTGAGAGAAATGAGAGGAGAGCGATGAAGAGTGAGAGAAATGAGAGCGATGAAGAGTGAGAGAAATGAGAGCGATGAAGAGTGAGAGAAATGAGCGATGAAGAGTGAGAGAAATGAGAGCGGTGAAGAGTGAGAGAAATGAGAGCGATGAAGAGTGAGAGAAATGAGAGCGATGAAGAGTGAGAGAAATGAGAGCGATGAAGAGTGAAAGAAATGAGAGCGATGAAGAGAGAGAGAAATGAGAGCGATGGAGAGTGAAAGAAATGAGAGCGATGAAGAGTGAGAGAAATGAGAGCGATGAAGAGTGAAAGAAATGAGAGCGATGAAGAGAGAGAGAAATGAGAGCAAAATCTGTGTGATTGCCCATTGTGACCTGGACTGTTGGACTAACCCCACCCCTCCTCCTCCTCCTCCTGCTGTGTACCGGACCAGTTTGGATGAGGACCAGAGTGTGAGGATTACCCCTGGAGCACGGAATGGACAAAGAGAACGGCTTGTGGACTGTGAGGTGACTGGTGAATTCCTGCTTCTTTCCCGTGTACCAAAATCCCTAATAAACTTCCGTTTTGTATTCGATTTGTGCTACTGGTGCCTGTTTTGTTATTGAACTTGGTGACGTGGAAACCCCACACCCTTGATCTTGCTACAGTACTTGCTGCGAAAGCAGCAGCTACTCTTCCTGGGGTCCACACAACATGAAACATGACAATACAGAACATTAATAGACAAGAACAGCTCAAGGCTAGAACTACAGACATTTGAAAATGGCACCTGTAGCCTACATATCAATAGATACACCCAAACTATCTAGGTCAAATCTACATGGCTGGTGAGTATGCAGGCCATGGAAGAACTGGGACATTTTGAGCTTCCAGGAATTGTGTACAGATCCTTGCGACATGAACCCGTGCATTATCATGCTGTAACATGAGGTGATGGCGGCAGATGAATGGCACGACAACGGGCCTCAGGATCTCGTCACGGTATCGCTCTGCATTCAAATTGCCATCAATAAAATACAATTGTGCTCGTTGAATGTAGCTTACGCCTGCTCATTCCATAACCCCACTACCAACATGGGGCACTGTTCACAATGTTGACATCAGCAAACCGCTCTCTCACACAACGCCATACACGCTGTCTGACAACTGTTCAAACTGGGATTCATCCATGAAGAGCACACTTCGCCAGCGGCTATCGAAGGTGAGCATTTGCCCACTGAAGTCTGTTACAATGCCGAACTGCAGTCAGGTCAAGACCCTGGTGAGGATGACGAGCACGCAGATGAGCTTCCCTGAAACGGTTTCTGACAGTTTGTGCAGAAATTCTTTGGTTGTGCAAACCCACAGTTTTATCAGCTGTCCGGGTGGCTGGTCTCAGACAATCCCACAGGTGTGGAGGCCGGATGTGGAGGTCCTGGGCTGGCGTCGTTACACGTGGTCTGCGGTTGTGAGGCCGGATGGACGTACTGCCAAATTCTCCAAAACAACGGCTTATGGTAGAGAAATGAACCATCAATTTTTTGCCAACAGTTATGGTGGACATTCCTGCATTCCAATTGCATGCTCCCTCAAAACTTGAGACATCTGTTGCATTGTGTTGTGTGACAAAACTGCACATTTTAGAGTGGCCTGTCAGTGTCCCCAGCACAAGGGGCACCTGTGGAATGATCATGCTGTTTAATCAACTTCTTGATATGCCACACCTGTCAGGTGGATGGATTGTCTTGGCAAAGGAGAAATGCTCACTAACAGGGATGTAAACAAATTTGTGCAAAACATTTGAGAGAAATAAGCTTTTTGTGTATATGGAACATTTCTGGGATCTTTTATTTCAGCGCATGAAACATGGGACCAACACTTTACATGTTGCATTTATATTTTTGTTCAGTATAATTTCAACCCCTATGGCTAAACTTATGTTTTCGTTCTGCCGGTGTAATATACACTTCCAAACATACAGTTGAAGTCGGAAGTTTACATACACTTAGGTTGGAGTCATTAAAACTTGTTTTTCAACCACTCCACAAATTTCTTGTAAACAAACTATAGTTGTGGCAAGTCGGTTAGGACATCTACTTTGTGCATGACACAAGTAATTTTTCCAACAATTGTTTACAGACAGATTATTTCACTTATAATTCACTGTATCACAATTCCAGTGGGTCAGAAGTTTACATACACTAAGTTGACTGTGCCTTTAAACAGCTTGGAAAATTCCAGAAAATGATGTGATGGCTTTAGAAGCTTCTGATAGGCTAATTGACATCATTTGAGTCAATTGGAGGTGTACCTGTGGATATATTTCAAGGCCTTCCTTCAAACTCAGTGGGAAAATGGGAAAATCAAAAGAAATCAGCCAAGAACTCAGAAAAAAAATTGTAGACCTCCACAAGTCTGGTTCATCCTTGGGAGCAATTTTCAAACGCCTGAAGGTACCACATTCATCTGTACAAACAATAGTATAAATACCATGGGACCACGCAGCCATCATACTGCTCAGGAAGGAGACGTGTTCTGTCTATATCCACAGTAAAACGAGTCCTATATAGACGTAACCTGAAAGGCCGCTCTGCAAGGAAGAAGCCACTGCTCCAAAACCGCCCCAAAAAAAGCCAGACTACGGTTTGCAGCTGCACATGGGGACAAAGATCAAACTTTTTGGAGAAATGTCCTCTGGTCTGTGAAACAAATATAGAACTGTTTGGCCATAATGACCATCATTATGTTTGGAGGAAAAAGGGGGAGGCTTGCAAGCCGAAGAACACCATCCCAACCGTGAAGCACGGGGGTGGCAGCATCATGTTGTGGGGGTGCTTTGCTGCAGGACGATAGGGTGCACTTCACAAAAAGATGGCATCATGACATGAGGAAGGAAAATTATGTGGATATATTGAAGCAACATCTCAAGACATCAGTAAGGAAGTTAAAGCTTGGTCGCAAATGAGTCTTCCAAATGGCCAATGACCCCAAGCATACTTCCAAAGTTGTGGCAAAATGGCTTAACGACAACAAAGGCAAGGGATTGGAGTGGCCATCACAAAGCCCTGACCTCAATCCCATAGAAAATAAGTGGGCAGAACTGAAAAAGCATGTGCGAGCAAGGAGGCCTACAAACCTGACACAGCTCTGTCAGGAGGAATGGGCCAAAATTCACCCAACTTATTGTGGGAAGTTTGTGGAAGGCTACCCAAAACATTTGACCTAAGTTAAACAATTTAAAGGCAATGCTACCAAATACTAATTGAGTGTATGTAAACTTCTGACCCACTGGGAATGTGATGAAATAAATAAAAGCTGAAATAAATCATTCTCTCTACTATTATTCTGACATTTCACATTCTTAAAATAAAGTGGTGATCCTAACTGACCTAAGACAGGGAATTTTTACTAGGTTTAAATGTCAGGAATTGTGTAAAACTGAGTTAAAATGTATTTGGCTAATGTGCATGTAAACTTCCGACTTCAACTGTAAATGTCTAATGTCTGACCTGGTTGTAGACTGGTGTTATCAGTGGAGCCTCCGTTGGTATGGTGGCGGTGCTCTGGGTCTGTGCTGTGTCTGAATTTGAAGCCCCCCATAGGAACCCTCCACTCCAGGGTCTGAAGTCTGTCCTGGGCCTTGGCCTCGTGGAGGATCTCCATCTGCCTGGCCAGCAGATGTTCCAGCTGCAGCTACAACACACACACAAAGATGCATATAATCAGTTAAAGATAAATGTCTAATGTTACACACACATCCGCACACATTAGAAAACACATAACACACAAACAACTGAGCCTGAAGTTCTACCAAAGACCATCTAAACGGGCAGCACAATCTTAAATTACTTCTCTAGTCTAGATACTCGTTGTTTACATGTATCTTTTGGGGTGGTAGGTAGCCTAGTGGTTAGAGCGTTGGGACAGTAACCAAAAGGTTGCTGGATTGAATCCCTGAGCTGATAAGGTACAAATATGTCATTCTGCCCCTGAACAAGGCAGTTAACCCACTGTTCCCCGGTAGGCCATCATTGTAAATAAGAATTTGTTCTTAACTGACTTGCCTAGTTAAATAAAAAATCTGTCAGCCATTTCCTGCATCTATACTGTCTTGTCTGTTTCTCCAAAACAACAGAAAATAAGCCTGCAATTTGAAGAGGGATAATTAGGTGGGTATTGGTGATGATGTCATAACAGACAAAGAGGGCATGGACGTGCTACCGCTTTACTTATTCCGTTTTTTCCTCAATTAGAAATGAGAAACGAGGATCCAAACTGTATTATAAAATAAAATAGCTTGTCAATAACTCTGCTGATTATATGCAGCGGTGGATCTTCGCTTTCTCACATTTCTTCTAATTGGTATTACCCAGCCTATGCACCACCCGCAGATTGAACGTCAACTAGCCAGTCAGTCAGTCAGACAGCGAGCCATACAGTCGGTCAGGCAGCCAAGCAGATTACTAGCCAGCCAGTCTTTATGTCTGTTTGTCCGTCAGTCTGTCCAGCCGTCCCTCAGACAGTGAGTGGTAGTGTAGTCACCTGGATGTTGCGTCCTGTGGTCTCCTCTCCTTTAGACTTGGCTGTGGCCAGCTGCTCCCTCAGGGTCTCTTGTCTCATGTGGATGGCCTGCAGGGCCTCCTGGAGGTCAAAGAAGCCCTCCTGATACGAGAGAGAGAGAGAGAGAGAGAGAGAGAGAGTGAGAATGAGAGAGAGTGAGAATGAGAGAGAGAGAGAGAGAGAGAGAGAGAGAGAGAGAGAGAGAGAGAGAGAGAAATGCCACTATCAGACCATGGTCCCATTCAGATTTTCTCTCCTTTTATACTCTACTCCACTCATGATGCCGTCTAGCTGAAATAATGTCACCCAGTCTCACCAGAGGATGCTTGTCACACTTATCTCCTGTGAAAAATAACTGTTATATTTTCAGCATGTCTACCCTTAGATCTGTTCATGGGATTCTGAAGCTGAAATTGTAGTCTGAATAAGGAGACATTGGGTTGCCAGATTGGGTTGGGTTGAGAGGGCTGTCCGTCCTCTCTGTACAGGGTTTGTGGAGGATGTAGGGGGAAGGTTAAGGCACGTCTACAAGTGACGTAAATCTGAGCTCATCCTACCGCCACACCTTATGATTTATCACGCCTTCAAAGCACCCACAGAAGGTGTGGAGTCAGAGTGTGTGTATGTGAAAGAGAGGGAGAGACAGAGAGACAAAGAGCATATGAGTATCGTGTGTGCGGACAACCCAACTGCGCAAGTGCATGGGGGTGGGTGGTTCCGAGCGCGCCCATGCGGTGATGTCATGTAAACCTCAGGACTATGGGTAGGCGTGACTGAGCTCATTTGGGCTTTTGTGTTGTCAATGTGGGCGTGTGGCTGGCTCTTAATGGGAGGGTGGCAGTAGTGTGTGTGTGTGTGTGTGTGTGCGTGCGTGCGTGCGTGCGTGCGTGCGTGCGTGCGTGTTTGAGATGGGGGTAGGGCAGAAGAGTGGGTGGGGATTCATTTTCTAACTCTCCATGGTTAACTCCAGTTAAGTCCTTTGTGGAGATAAATATGTAAAACTTCCTCTCAAGGACAAACAGTAACATGTAGTTAAAAGAAAACAACCAGGCTGTGAGAATAATTCGCCTTTAGTAAGAGAAAAGTGCCACAAAAAACTGAAAAGGTGTGTCATACAGCAGGAAAATAATCCTGCAACAACAGGAAATGTTTTATAATATAATATAATGTGGATTATAATTAATTTATTAGGGCATTTTAATATGGAAATTTCAAACGTTAGAAGCCTTTTTAACCTTGAATACACTATACATTTACATTGCCTGCTGTGTAGGAATATTTGCAGCAACAAAAGAGTGATCAAATTAAGATCCTACATCTGTAGCAAATATCTTCAGTAGTCTCCAAAATATTCCAGAAAATATATTTTCGATGAAAACAATCCACTTCAACCCATTCATTCATTCAAACAAATAACTGTATATGCTCTACCAAGGTCTGGTATGTGACTGCCCCGGAGGACTGAGAAACGGGGGAAGGTGATGGGGGGCGTGGGCCTGCTAGCTAGTCTCACCCTGGCCCACCCCTGGTCTGTGGAGGCGTAGGGGAAGCTCACTCACATCAGAGATTTGGACCGTCATCAAACATACCACTGGAGAGAGATGAATGGACAGCTGCCATAAGCTCAGCTCACAACAGTTCCCTACACAAAGACACTCTTTACTTAACAACTCAAAACAACTCAGAGGAGTTTCTGGGGGAACTCTTTACTCAACACCTGCACTACACTATGAGGAACGGAACTAAAGAAGCATTGACACACTGACAGACAAAGCCCTCTACTACGCGGTATCCAACGCACTTCAAAAGACAAGGAGTGGACGCAGCGAGGTGTGTCAGTCAATCTCTCACTGTGGGTCCTCCGGGCGTTACGTAAGGCGCGGAGGAGGAGGTGACCTGATTCGACAGAGGAAGTTTTTATTCCGGTGAACTTTGATCTTTCCCCTACATTATGACACCCAGTAGTCTGGAGGGACACGCCCCCTGTCCGCCGAGCCTCATATACACGGCCGAGCTGGCTGACAGGCAGCTATGCAAACAAAAGGCACTGGACACACCCATCCAGAACCATGCACTATCGGTCTGTGGGAATCCGGGATTGTTAAGGGATTTACCCTTTCTAATCTAACAGCACACAGGTGTTAGGAAACTGGGGATATAGGAGTGAGCTTTAACTTATATAAAGTCAAACTCTGTGGAAAGCTCCGTGGTCATTGGATCATGCGGTGAGAAAGAGATGGGCTCACCTCTGTTTTAATCCTCTTGGGAGAAATCTCATCTCTATCACCACATCGGGACCTACAGGAGAGAAAGAGATAGCGAGAGAGAGAGACAAACGGGGAGAGAAAGAGAGAGAGAGAGAGGGCGAGAGACAGAGAGAGAGAGAGAGAACAAGACAGAGGGAGAGAGAGAGAGAGAGAGAGCGAGAGGAAGAACAAGACAGAGGTAGAGACAAAGGGAGAGAGAGAGAGAGAGAGAGAGAGAGAGAACAAGACAGAGGGAGAGAGAGAGAGAGGGCGAGAGACAGAGAGAGAGAGAGAACAAGAGAGAGAGAGAGAGAGAGAGAGAGAGAGAGAGAGCGAGAGGAAGAACAAGACAGAGGTAGAGACAAAGGGAGAGAGGGAGAGAGAGAGAGAGAGAGAGAGAGAGAGAGAGAGAGAGAGAGAGAGAGAACAAGACAGAGGGAGAGAGAGCGAGAGCGAGAGGAAGAACAAGACAGAGGTAGAGACAAAGGGAGAGAGAGAGAGAGAGAGAGAGAGAGAGAGAGAATTCACAAGATTAACATTTCAAAGGGCATAACCCTTCTAATAGTGTACAGGATAACCGTTTCTTGATCTGTAATGCCTCAAGAAAATCATTTTAAATATGGAAACTCCTGTAAAACATTGTCAAATATTTATTCATTTCCCTTTAACCTCTGGTGCAACACCAATGATGCAACTGATCATGTATCAACATTTGCTGTCTCTTGAAAAACATACTAAGCTTTAATGGAACCCATTTCAAACAAAGTTCTTTAGGACAACAACTTATATTTCAAAGCAGTACACAGATTGCAATATACAAACATGCCCATTTCTTAGGCTTGGCCTACTTCACAAAAGCAACCACATTAAGGTTACGTCAAGTACGCCAAAGGGAGGTTGGAAGTGGGGACAACGTCTGTCGTGTGAAAAGAATGATTTATGAATCAACATGCAACATCATCATTACAAGAACAAGTGAGAGAGACACGTGGCGCTGGGTGGAATTTTCCATCTTTGTGGTTGCCAGCCAGGAAGCACCTGCATGTCAGATTAAACCTGTCATCTAGAAGCAGTGAGAGGTTAGTAGCAAGCACATACACACACACAGAAATACATACGCAAACACACAAGCAAACACACTTCCCCTCTGGCAACTAGGAGGATGGAGCACCATATCTGATACTCAATAAATCGGGTGACATTTTTTACTTCAACTTTGTTCATCAACCATTCATGAGAAGGCATTCACCCAGTCCCATTAAAGTATTACCATTCATCCTCAAGATGTGCGTGCGTGTGTGTGTGTGTGTGTGTGTGTGTGTGTGTGTGTGTGTGTGTGTGTGTGTGTGTGTGTGTGTGTGTGTGTGTGGTAGCTGTTCTCACTTGCTGGTCCTGTAGGTGTATTTGTAGGTGACCTCCCGGGAGACCTGTCTAGCCAGACCAAACAGCTCATCTCTCCTGGTCAGCAGGGACACCTCCTTCATACACAACTGAGCTGCTGCCTCGTTCACTGTCAGCTAGACACACACAGAGAGAGAGAGAGAGAGAGAGAGAGAGAGAGAGAGAGAGAGAGAGAGAGAGAGAAGAAAGAGAAGAGGGGAAGAGAGGGAGAAGGAAGAGGAGAGGAGGGAGAGAAGAAGAGAGTGGAGGTACAGGGATACGGTTATATGCAGTTATAAAGCAGGTTTTCTCAATAGCTTGAAAGCATGTGGTCAAAAGTATCTAAAGCAGAATAGCAACGAACAAACATCTGAAAATGTTCTACTCCTTGCACAGCGATAGCCATAAACACACACCCTCTTTCCCCTCTACCTCGTGCAGCGTAAGGTGCTTGCCGTCCTTCCTCTTGGAGTCAAAGCGTCCGTAGATGGCGCTGTACTTGCGTATCTCCTCCGCCCTCCTCGGGTCGTCCTCGTCCATGTCCAGGATGTGGCAGATCATCTTGGCCAGCTTCTTGTTGCCCCTCAGCCCCTCCTTCACGTCGGCCGGGTCGCTCCGGGGCAGCGCCTGGGCCAGCCGCTCCACACACTCCACCACCGACCTCAACGCTGCGGCATCTAGTACCTCCTCGCCGCGGGGGGACGAGGGGGAAGCCAGACCCAGGGTCAACTCCGCTGGGGACAGGCTGCGCTCACTCTCCGGTCCCCCTCCCCCACCGTGGGAAGACAAGGAGGCCCAGAAGCGGGGCTCGCTGCCCCTCTGCAGTGGAGATCCTGAGGCCGAACCCCCTCCTCCCTCGCCCCCCACCACTGACGCCGACGCCTCGCTTCTCCTGGGCTCCCCCACACACGCCGACGCCTGAAGTTTGGGCACTTTGACATGTGTGCTAGCGTTAGCATTACCGTTAGCTTCTAGCTTGTAGACAGGGATGCTGCAGACAGGGAGAGAGGCCAGGGGCTGGTTGAACAGGGCCGGGTTGGTGACCCAGTCTCGCAGGGCCTTCTGTAGCCTCCTTACATGCAGGGGCTTGCTGGCCATGCCCACCAGGGCCATGATCTCCAGGAACTCCTCCTCGGCCGCCTCACACAGCTGCTGCACGTCGTCGCCGCCCTGCTGGATGAAGGCCTCGTAGTAGGACAGCAGGTTGGCCCTCTGGAGGATCCTGTAGAGCTGGAGCTCCCCCAGGGTCCTGGGCAACGCCGCCGCCATCCCTGACCGAAACACACAGGCAAATCAACCTCCAGAGAAACAAAGCACAGCTCAGATCGGAAACCTTGAACAATAAATAAATCATAAATAATCTATGAATATTCCACCACAGCAAAAATATAAAAAACACATACTACTACAGCCTAACCAATAAGTACTGTAGATTAGCCTTCCTGGGTGTGAGGTATAAAGTAGTGGAGCTAGATTAGCAGAATAAAGAGTGTGAAGCTGTGATAATGGTGCATTATTAGTCAGACAGGCAGATCTGAACACAGCTTAAGGAGAGCCCAGCCTGCCACACTCCTGGAGACGAGGGAGAGTCACATACCAGACGCCACCTCTGCAGCACACGTAGGTGGTCTCTCTCTCTCTCTCTCTCTCTCTCTCTCTCTCAGCATGGAGTCAACCACTGTGCGTGTGTGTGTGCATTCTTCCCCCACTCCCAGTATAGTTTATAGCTACCTAACACAGCCAGTGAGGGGAGTGAAATGGAGCAAAGGTGACAGCGGGATACAGGGCAGGTTGCTGGCTAGCACAGAGGCCCATTTAGATTTGACTCACCCTCCACTTAAGCTATGCCCTCCACGCACGCACATACGCACGCACGCACGCACACACACACACACACACACACACACACACACACACACTTCTGCCTATCCCGATGTGCAGTTCTAATTAGCTCTATCCCTTGGACCAGCCATATAATGTTTGTTTGGCTGCTATATTATTGCTAGTTACATCCAGTAGCCAGTGTTTTTCCCCTCATCAACTGATCATGACTGTGACACTGAGTCCCAGTACTTAATGGAGTCTGTTGATAACTCGATTACAAAAGTGGACACCCACTGGGCACAGACATCAGTTCACCATCTAGTATTGATTTACATTTGGTTGAGTTGTCAACTAACGTGAAATCAACAACAAAAATTCCCCATGCCATTGGATTTAGTTAAAAATTTGGGTGACAAAAATATCAAATTCCCTTCAGTTGATTTACTTTTTGCAAATCCAATCAGTTTTCCACGTTGATTCAACATCATCACGTTGATTTTTTTCGGGTGAAATGATGTGGAAACAACACTGATTCAACCAGTTTTGCCCAGTGGGCAGGATGTGAACGCTAGAGGATGAGTGCAGCACAAACATAACGTCAGCATCTCACCTGGCTGCAGACCTCCCCCCCTTCGTCAGTCTGTTTTCCAAACACATCTACTCTCTTCCCCACTCTGTATCTCTTCTTCTCCCTGTCGGCCTGTCAGCCTTATGCAGACAAACACGTGCCGAAAGGGGCTTCCTTTTACCCCTTTTCCCCCTGATGGAGCATGCCTCACACCTACACACACCTTAACCGAGCACACTACGGAACAAAGACACACAAGATAGACGCTGTTGTTTACAATAACAGACATTTTTTTCTGTCTTTCCTTAGAAGCTGAATTTGAAACAGAACACTGAGACGGGCACAGGTGAACAGTCACTTGTTTCATGTGGACTAGATGTTTGTGGACAGTGATAAATGGCTTCTTGTTCACCCTCTCTGGCCCTGCAATAAAGACGAAAGATCAGACCTAACCAATATGCGATGCAATTTACATTTCCAGTTGCGTGGTGGAAGGACAGCTTGCTGTACTGCTATGTGTTCTACTCGACACTTACAGTATAACTGGTGCCTTCGCCATGCTACATAGACGATATGAAATCAATAAATTTGTCTGTTTAGTTATCAACTTTCAAGCTCCATTGTGATATTGTTGATTGAGTCACATGTCCGCCTTAATATCAGAGGTCGAAAACAGTTGCTCCTCTCCCAAAACCCCTCTAAGCATCCAGTGTTTTGGCTATTCTCAGAAACAGCACATGGCATCGACTACCTCTAACTTTCTCAAAAGAACCACCGTGTTCTGTAAAGAATCATCCGCAGGAGAGAAAAGGTCAATCTGTCAGTGCTGCAGAGACAGTTAGGTCGTGCTGTACTCGAGCTGAATATTTAACACAGAAGCTGGACTTTATAGGGGTGGCTGTTGAAACCCATTTAGGATACACAACCTCATCAGAGCCCTCACCAAACATGTGATAACATTGGAGGGCTTCTGGCCATTGCCTCTGCACAGCAGTTTCTGGGAAAGTGCTCTCAAATGACATATTAACCTGTTAAACTCTGAGTGGTTGTTTGAGGCCCTGTAGTATGCATGGAAAGGGTACCGGCTGATGGTCAGTGTAAAGCAATGCATTTCCTTCTCCATCCACATGAACTTCTATGCGTCCTCCACATGCTCCATGATCTATCTCACTCGTTTACAATAGGAAAAGTGAATGGGAAGATAAGCGTTAAGTTTCCTCACCTGTCTTGTCTTATTTATTTTTAATTGCTAGGGTCATTTTAAGATGTCAGGCTTCAAAATCAGTTCAGCCATTTTGGCACAGTGACTCACTACCCAAACCAGACACAACTGGTTTCAAGAGGCCAAGAGACGTCATGTGAGCTCCTACTGCTTTCTAGTGGACGAACTGGAAATCAGACAGAGGATATATTTACATCAATGGATACAGTAGGTAGCGACTTCAGCTTTCTCCTCATATGTATATGACCATCATTCCTATAAGAGGAAAAATGAAGCCATGGCACGTTGCACAAGCCCTGCGCTTTTAAAATGGCTGTGTTCCTATGGGAATTTGCGCGCGTTTAGAGCACCATCATTTAGTAAAAGATCTGACAAATGCGTTTTCTTAATAAAAAATATATATTTTTGGAAAAGTAATTGGTGACATATTTTATTTCAAACATAGACTTTCAAATCTCTTAGATCCACCTCTTCTGCACCTCCCGAGTCCTGCAATATTAGTCATGGAATTAAAATACACTAAATAAAGCCTATCTAGAAATATACAATCACTTTAAAAACATACCCTATATCATCTACTTAATCTGGTTCAGAGACAAGGAAAAAAGTGATTTTCCAAGAAACTGGGTGCCATGCTCATTATCTGTGGACAAATTCTGTCAATGTCTTATGTTCTATTATGAAGCATTTATTAGATGTTCTATCTGGTGTTTGGGTACCCTTACTTCTGACTAGAAAACCTTTAAAATGTCCAAATAACTAACAGTAGTATGAATCACGGTCTAAAAAAAAAGGGTAGTTGTAGACTATGCAAAAAGTAAAAGTGAAAATCAGAGGAAAACCCTTTGCCAGAACACTACAATGGTGACCGTGGTGGGATAATCCCTCAGTTTCTCCCAGGAAATGTGTTCCTCCTATTTGGGGCCCCTGTTAGGTGAGGTTTATGTCTCTGCCAAGATGTCCTAACCTTTATGGCACAGGGGAGGTAAGCTTCTGCACTGGCCCTGTAACTGCAGAGTCATTGGTTCAAGCCCTGCTTAAACCAATGATCATGTCATCTCAAATTAATTGAAATCTGATGACTATCATCCCTGATATCATGAGAAAGCATGCTTTACAATTGCCTTCCCAGGTTAGCATAACTCACTTCCTTATTGGAAAGCACTGAATCAAGCAGGCCTATGCACCAAAGAAGTTCTCAGTCACGTACTCAATGCCAACTAGGCTTAAAATCCACCAGGAAAGCATACGTTATTTAAGTCATTGTGGGAAAACGACAGAAGCAAGGGAGGGAGCAAGCAGATGCTTTCTTTACACAGCTGCGGATAGACTCCCACCGCCGCCGTCCCCGCGCCCGGGAATAAACGGGTTTGCGTCTCCCACTCCGAGAGTAAAAAAATAAATAAACATCCTGTTTCTACTGTCTGCCAGTGTAGCTCAGCGCACAGTGCAAAACTCCACGTTCCGCATATAAAAGTCATACAAAACGTCGTAATGTTGTGCCAACAGAATGAATGAGGCTTAGTTACAGTAGGATGTGCACTCTCTTCATCAATAACATTCATAAATAGGCTATTATAAACAAGTGTCCTAGCCTATCTCTCTTCTTTATATTATCCGTAATGCTGTCCCATGTCCACACAATTATTTAGGCCATTAAAGTCCAATCTAAAGTTGTCTGTCTTTAGCATAATGTCTAGTCAATCTATGGACGCGTCTTAAATTTGCTCCCTGCTAGAAATTGAAAGAAAGCGGCCACCGCGGGCGCGTACCTGCAGAACTCTTCGCACCGCTCATCCAACCTTTCGTTCCTTTCTTGCTCTTCAATTCTCCCCTCACGGTGAGAAGCCAAACGAGTGTGGGTAATAGAAGTTTAGTATAAAGGACCTGCTAAGTGTTGGTTTATCCCTACTCCCCTACTGTTCCGAGTTGGTTGCTCCTCTCTTGCTACATTTCTCTCTCACTCCCACGCGGCTGCGTGACGCAGATCCTGGCGTGGGTGGCTGCGGGGCGTGGGAGGCTGCTGCATGGAATACCAAGCATCATGTCACACCAGGCAGCGACCGCGGTAAGCAGGGAAGGGAGGGAGATGCTGGCGCGTCACCACACACAGGCTTCAGTTGCTTTTTAAAAAGCCAGTTGTACTGAAAATAGGCCCAGAGGCGTCATGCTCATAGTGGGCACAGGGGCACACGCCGTAAAAATAAAGAAATAAATAAAGTACATTGTTACATTTCTCTCTACACTGTAAAATATTTCCAGGAATGTTTTACAGTAAATTACTGGCACCACAGTAGCCAGTAAGTTGCTATACATTTACAGTAAAATACTGGCTGCACAGTAGCCAGTAAATGTATGTAGATTTACAGGACCTTTACTGAAACACAAATTGAGAGCATTACACTGTAACACCTGACTAGAGAAACATGCATTATTTCTAGAATGTACAGTGCATTATTGGAAGGACAGTCTTGCAGATGTCTTATGGACAACCTTCACTCTATTATTAAATATTTTTGCAGGCTATTGAACTGTTTTCCATTGCCACCTTTCACTTATCTTTCTCAGTCCAACAGTATTTTTTTTATTTAACTAGACAAGTCAGTTAAGTACAAATTCTTATTTACAATGACAGCCTAGGAACAGTAGGTTAACTGCCTTGTTCAGGGGCAGAACTATAGATTTTTACCTTGTCAGCTCGGGGATTCAATCTAGCAACCTTTCGGTTACTGGCCCAACGCTCTAACCACTAGGCTACCTAGAATAGTAACAACAACACAACAACAACATTCAGAGAACAAATTGTGTTTGGCTACGTATACAGTAGTGCCATCAAGATGCTGACAAAAAATACAGGGGACACTTACACTAAAACTCCAAACCATTCTGCTAAATCAACAATGTCCAGTGACAGAGCTCTTTTCACAGAACGAGAGAGAGAGATCTAAGAGAGTTGGAAGGAGAGAGAAATGAGAGAGGGAGAGAGGAGAGGAAGGGAGAAAGAGAGCAATGGGGAGAGGGACTGGTGCTGAGAGGATAGGTAAACGGAGGGAGACTGAGGGGGATGGATAAAGAGACAGAGAGCCAGGAGAGAGAGATAAAGCTAGAGATGTGGTTTTCTAATACAAAAATAAACTTGCAAGTAGCCCACTTAACTTCAACAACATTCTCAGTAACATAGTCTTTTTCCTTGTGATGTGCTCTTGTTAATCTGCCTTAGTTGAACACAGTGACTGTAAGTCACTTTGAATAAGAGCATCTGCAAAATGACCAAAATGTAAAAATGAACACCTGCAAAGCACATTGCTGGATATTACTCTAATGAGCTCAGTACAGTAAGTGCATTAAACTAAGGTTGATTTCAAACAAAACAGATCACAGTAATATCAAGTAAAAAATTTCTGTAATCATTATTGGGAATGTTGTAGTTAATGATACATTGTTCAAGGCATTTGGTATTTTGATGTATCTTTAACCATCTCTGGCTAGTGACAATTACGTTACTGTAAATAAATCCATCTCAGACTTTTTTTGTAGAGCGCTCCAACTCTTTCTTACCTGGAATTAGTCCCTTTGGAAGTTTTTCTTCGTAAGTCCTTCTCATGATTTTTGTCATTGTTGTTGAGCACCTCTCCTTTCCTTTGTTTGTTGAAGCACCAAGAACCACCTGAACTCTTATGTTACTATAATATTCACAGTAACTTGCCACCAGCTTCCTGCAAGTTAGTGTAACATCAGAGCAACAATACAGTAACATTTGCCTACTATACTGTAATAAAGTAAATGCTACTGTAATCATAATGTTGGTATTTTATTGTAATTACATATCATTTGTACAGGCAGGTTGGCTGCTTGGTATATGTAGAGTGCAGCATTTTTATGAATATTCTGTGTTTTATATCACTTACACTTCTAGAGGCCTAAACCATAGCTTCCAAACTGGCCATAATTACAGGGCATGACACTCAACCAGTAAAGATTTAAGAATTACTTCCAATCTCATCTGTCCCTACACACATTCAATTGTTAAGGCACTACTACCAAATATCAGTTCCATTGGTACAGCATTCTCACTAACAGGTACAATAAACTATAGCCTCTTTCAAGGCACACCTCTAAATATGTTAATGAGCCAGAAATTATTTCCCCACCAACAACATTTTCCCACAACGCACCATAACTGACAGTACACTGCTCTAAATGTACTGCAAAACAGGTAATTCAGTGCTTTACTGTAAAATCATAGTAGCTAAATGTAAATTATTTGCTGTATATTTCCAGCAATGTATTACAGTGTAGGCCTACTAGTCTACTACTAGCCACCTAGCAATTTTATGAAGTTGGCTTTAGCTAGTGCAGATAGGTTCCCAATATCCTAGCTACCAAGAAGCAATTTCAGGCTGTCAATCATGTTGGAGTAGCTGGCAAGGTTGGTAGACTTAAGAAAAGCAAGCAATAACTAAATGGGCTGAATAAGACTCACATTCCTTTATATCTTTTGCCCAGATTTTAGCAGAGATGCAGAGAAGCATATTTAGTTGCTAAAAAAAAGAAACCAGTCAGGACACAGACACCTCAAGAGGTATGCTTAGACATGCAGACATTTTTTTTTACATAGAATCAAGCATAATAATTATGTCTCTAAATTGCAGGAAAAAGCTGTTTCACATGCAAAATTCCCCAACTTCCAGATGGGGTGCCTAGCCCCCAGTGGTGTAAAGTACTTAAGGAAAAATACTCTAAAGTGCTATTTAAGCATTTTTTGGGGGGTATCTGTACTTTACTATTTATATTTTGACTACTTTTACTTCTACTTCACTACGTTCCTTGTGAAAATATTGTACTTTTTACTGCATACATTTTCCTTGACACCCAAAAGTACTTGTTACATTTTGAATGCTAAGCAGGACAGGAAAATGGTCCAATTCACACACTGAACAACAGAACATCCCTGGTCATCCCTACTGCCTCTAATCTGGCAGACTCACTAAACACACATGCTTCATTGTAAATTATGTCTGAATGGCTATCCGTAAATGAAAAAAACAAGAAAATGTTGCCTTCTGGTTTGCTTATTATAAGCAATATGAAATTATTTCTACTTTTACTTTTACTTTTGATACTTAAGTATATTTTAGTAATTACATTTACTTTTGATACTTAAGTATATTTTAAAGCAAATACTTTTAGACTTTTACTTAAGTAGAATTTTACTGGGTGACTTTTACTTTTACTTGAGTCATTTTCTATTAAGGGATATTTACTTTTACTCAAGTATGACAATTGTTACTTTTCCCACCACTGCTAGCCCCCCTTCAAACCACCGCGCAGCCATCCTCACATATTTTGTGCCCCCTCAGATTTTTGGGGTGCATGACGTCCCTGAATAACCCTAAACCCCACTGGCAATTAGCATTGCCAGCCAAATATAAGCACGGCTTCCCCAAGCATTATGTAGGCTATTCTGTACTGTATATTGTCTTGTGGACAACCTTCACTCTATTATTAAATATTTTTGCAGGCTAATTCAAGTGTTTTCCATTGCCACCTTTCACTTATTTTTCTCAATCCCACTGTAATAGAATAGTAACAACAACAAAACAACAACATTCAGAGAACAAATTGTGTTTGGCTACGTATACAGTAGTGCCATCAAGATGCTGACAAAAAATACAGGGGACACTTACACTAAAACTCCAAACCATTCTGCTAAATCAACAATGTCCAGTGACAGAGCTCTTTTCACAGAACGAGAGAGAGAGATCTAAGAGAGTTGGAAGGAGAGAGAAATGAGAGCGAGAGAGAGGAGAGGGAGGGAGGGAGGGAGGGAGGGAGAAAGAGAGCAAGGGGGAGAGGGACTGGTGCTGATAGGTGAACGGGAGGGAGACTGAGGGGGAGATGGATAAAAAGAGAGAGAGACAGAGAGATAGGAGAAAGAGATAAAGGTAGAGAGGTGGAGGGAGAGAAAGTGCAGGGGAGAGGGACTAGTGCTGGGGGACTGAGAGGAGGAAGAGAGATGAACTACAGGAGGGAGATGGAGAAAGAGTGACAGAGCGAGAGGTCCCACATGCAGCAGGGACTACAGACTACTCTTTGAGGATATTTACACTCCCACGCTGAGTGATTCAGTTGGCAGGCAGGCAGGCAGCCTCTCCAACCACACACACACAGGCCCTGGATCAGCCTCCATCACACATACACACACACTTTACTAGCAGACACCAGGGATGGGCTCCACCTCGCCCTCTCTCTTTTCCCTTCATATCTTTTCTCCTCCTTCTCTTCCTCTCATTCCCTCTCTCTCCCTTCAGTTCTCTTCTTCTCTGTCCCTCTCTTTCTTTCTCTCTCTCTCTCTCTCTCTCTCTCTCTCTCTCCCTACCTCCCTCCCTCCCTCCCCTCCTATTTACCTCATGAAACGTTTCCCATGGACAGGAGGCGTTATTTCCGACAAGCACTGATAGTCAGACAGACTCAATGTTGATTGATGATCAAATGGATCCTGTCAGAGGAAACAACATCCATAACCTGTTGCATCACAGTCCATTGATATCAGAATCATCTGTCGGCCATTGGGACGTGTGACATTAGAAAATGAGTCTTATTATACAAATACCTTCACAAAAAATCTGAATGAAGTAGCCTTGATTCTATCCGACTTTAGCAGCCAGAGATGAAACATAAACAGGGTTCTCAATGTTCAATTTTAGTTAGGAGGGGAAAGAGAGAGAGTGGTGACTAGATGGGGGAAATAGAGACACAGAGAGAGTGATAGCGGGAAGTACATTTAAAACTCTTAATCTTCCTCGGTATCAGAAGCTATTTTTAGGAAGTAGGCCAGCTCCGGCTAACAGCCTAGGGAAGACATGACGGAACTCTTTGTTTCTCTCATCCCTGAAAAAAAACATGCAGAGCAGAGCTTTGAAACAAAAAAACGCACACACACTGCCAAACGTGTGGCTCTTCTTTCAACAATAGGAAAAACTGGCCAACGGTGAAACAAAATATTGTAATGTTTTTTTCTGGAAGACTTGCACACCATCAGATCTGAGACATAAGTAGCCATTGGGTATGCGGCACTGGCAAGGAGTCCCAATTTTATCGAGACATATTCAGAGAGAGAGAGAGAGAGAGAGAGAGAGAGAGAGACAGGGAGAGAGAGAGAGAGAGAGAGACAGGGAGAGAGAGAGAGAGAGAAAGAGAGAGAGAGAGAAAGAGAGCGATAGAGACAGAGCGAGACAGAGGGAGAGAGAGAGACAGAGACAGAGAGAAAGATTACAGTCAAGTATTCCAGATCACAGAGAGTAGGGACTCACTTTAGAAACCTCATCCTTCCTCATCCAGGTTCTTTCTTATTAAATGGTTTATTCATATTTCTGATTCATTTTTAATCCTCCAGTCTTCTCTCTTCATGTAACTCTAAAAATCCTGTTCCTTATTAGATATGAGTTAAAGCAACAGTGGAGCTCATTATGCCACAGTAACAGAATAAAATTAAATGTCATATAATCCACTGGTTGTGGGTGACTCTCTCTCTCTATATGTATATATATATATATATATATATATATAAAGTGTAACCAATGCATTTACCTACAGCGTGACATTTAGTACATTTCCATTCTCTGACACTAGTATGGCAGCCATGATTTGAACCAGCGACCCTCTAATCTAGACCAGGGGTGGCCAACATTCCTCCTGAGGAGCTATGGGTCTGCAGGCTGGAGTCCTGCTTTAAAAAACCTGATTCATCTAACCTAGGCCATGATTATCTGAATGGTGTGTTCGAGCAGGGCTGACGCAAAAACCTGCAAATTCAGTGTGAATGCTGTCTGCGACGCCACATCGGTTCTGATTCTGATTCTCCTCCACCACAGAGTGTAGACCATAATCCACTTTCACATGCGTGCACTGCCTTTTGTATCGTTACAACCGGCGAACAGGAATTCGCATATTTATGCTTTTAATCTAATTTTCATCCCATTTTCTGCCAATTGGATGAGGGTGTCATCATTTAAGGTTCTCTGTTTTTATTTCCCTTTTCCTCTTTTATCTACACACTGAGCTGTCTTTATTTTTTTTCTATTATTTATTTTCTAGTTTAGGCAGTGATCGTCATTAGTCAAACTCAGTTTTGTTTAAAGACTAATGCCTAGACTTTAGCTCAATGGGCTAACACGGCCTTACGTCTGGCCTGTAATACAGCTTTAGAGGGATGAATTAATAAGGTTGCGTACTTACTGGAGGTATTCCATTAGAAAGTCTTGCTGTAAGGTTTAGGTGAAGTTTGGTCTTGATAAGGGCCTTTCAGTGTTTTGTTGCGGTGAATCACATGAGAATGAAAGCCATTTCGGTAAATGCATCCACAGCTCATTCAGATGAAACGTAATCAGATGAACAGCAGAGGAGGCACAGATGAAAGCAGCTAAAAGACGCTAAACACAGAGGCCTATTTCCTCCTTCACTGGAACAATAGACTACCAGGTATAAGAGGAGAGTGGATGAAGCTTGGTGGTGCGTTAGTTGAGGGGGAGACCGTTTGAAATGCAAATTCCCTGTAGTGTAGTGATGTGGGAGTCTTTTAACCTATAGTAGAATGCAGTGTTGTAAAGCAACAAGAAGAAGGGTCATTAAGGTAACGTGATAGAAGAACCAAGCCATGGTCTTAATTGGTCTGTATCTATTTCTTCCTGTGTCACTATGATATAAATGACAAGTCTCCTTTTAATCAACTCTAGGTGGAAATTAGGTACCAATTGGGGGAAATTAAGCCTACACAAGAAAACATTGTTGTCGTAGAATACAATATAAGACTTCAATAAGAACTCAAGGAGTTATTTTAACTATCTTGTAGGCAGTTGCAGCATGCTCTCATTTTCTCACCTGTGTGAATGTGATAATTGGTGTCTGGAAGGAAAAATGTCTTCTCTTTACTTCCTGGTTTAGTTGTTAATAAGGATAGCGATCAGTTCGGGACGTATTTGCTTCACTTTGATTGTCCTCAATGCCCTACGTGAAAGTCAAAATAGTGTCAATTAACACATTCATATAATATCAAAACTTTTGTAGAGAGAGAGAGAGAAACGCACGCACGCACACACACCTAACCCTAATTCTAACCCTAAACCTAACCCCTAAACCTAAAATAGCCTTTTTAAAAGTGAGGACCTGCAAAATGTCCTCACTTCTCAGATTTTTTGTTGATTTACTATTCTTGTGAGGACTTCTGGTACTCACAAGTATAGTAAAACATGTATGCACACGCACACAGCCAGAGGTGATGCCTGGTGCAGTAGAGAGCAGCAACAGCCAGGCTGTATCGATGGCTATTCCTCAGGGACAGGTAGACCCTGCACTCCCTACGCCCATGCACTCCACACTGCAGCCCCGGCCATCCCCCACGCTTCTGGCTCACCTCTCCCTGACCCCCCTCTCCCAGTCTCGCCTGGCAATTACCCATAGTTCCCCTGCTCTCTCTCTCTCTCTCTCTCTCTCTCTCTCTCTCTCTCTCTCTCTCTCTCTCTCTCTCTCTCTCTCTCTCTCTCTCTCTCTCTCTCTCTCTCTCTCTCTCTCTCTCTCTCTCTCTCTCACTCTCTCTCTCTCTCTCTCTCTCTCTCTCTCTCCCAGACAAAAAACAACGTTTGTTTATGTACTAGCATTCAGTGTAGATATTTAACACATGGAATGCAAAATGCATCTATACATGGCTTGATAATTGGCTCTTTCTTCAATAGTCTATAACAGCTTCCACCATTCCAGCTCTTCCTCCTCTCTCCTAGGTCTGTACTGCAGTATTTCTGGCCTTGGGTGGGCAGTGGCAACTTTCCCCAATTACACTAACTCCTCCTCCTCAAGGCCTGGGCAGGGCCAGCCAGCCTCTGACTCTGGGATGAACACACCCACGCAACAAAACAAGTGAGCCGGGCTTCATTCAAACACACACACACACACACACACACACACACACACACACACACACACACACACACACACACACACACACACACACACACACACACACACACACACACAGACACACACACACACACACACACACACACACCTCTGAGCTGGGCTTCTCTATCATCCTTTTAGACACACACAACCACACACCACAAAGTCAAGCCTCTCTCTATGTATCTTAAGCACACGCACACACAACCACAAGCCTCTCTCTCTCTTACTCACTCCCTCACTCAGTCACTCACACATATGCACACAGAGACACACATCCACATTCATACTCCCACATGCTTGTAGACATGCCTCACACCCTCTCCATCTCTCTCTCCCTCCATCTCTCTCTCTCCCTCCCTCCCTCTCTCTATCCCAGCTGCCAGAGACCCTGTTAATCTACTGACCCGTCTCCCCATCAGCCAAGTCCTCCTCGCCTTCCTTATTACAAAACCCCCGCACACACACCTACACACTCTGGCAGGGTCTGTGTGTGTGTATGTGTCAATGAGTGGGAGGTGAACGGCAGTGTGTGTGACTGGGTGTGACTGAGTGAGAAAACACTAAGTTTGTTTTAAAGCGGGCATTGGATCTTTGTGTGTGTGTGTGTGTGTGTGTGTGTGTGTGTGTGTGTGTGTGTGTGTGTGTGTGTGTGTGTGCGTGCGTGTGTGTGCGTGAGTGTGTGCTTGCGTGTTTGTGTCTGTGTTTGTGTTCATGGTGCAAAAGGGACTGAGGGCATATGCACCATATGTCTATGAGTGTGATATATGTGACGGAATTGTAGGGAATTTTTGTGCTTGCAAGCAGCACATCTGTGGGAGTGTGTAGGTCTCAGTTTATGTGTGTAATGTGTGCAAGCGTGGGCAGGTATGTACGTACACAGAAGTGTTGTTATGTATGTGTGTGTGGGTAGATGACTGGTTCACATGGGTGTTTAGTGAAGGGTGTGAATGTCTTTGCGAGTGCATGTATGTGCAAGCGTGGGCAGATCCTTGCGCCTGGGTGTGTATTGTGTGTGTGTGTTTGCATGCGGGTTGGGGTGTCTGGCATCCAAAGATAAGAGTGCTGGGGACTTGGAACAATCTAAGTGTCATTCCCAGCTCTCCCAGCTTACTTTCCCATAGCCGCTCAGTCAGGGTCAGAGGGTTCTCATCTGCTCTGGTGAATACTAGTTTCCACCAGGGAAAGAACTGCACTTTAAAGGGGAAATTTAGAGTTGCTACGTCCATTTTTGGACTACATATTTACCCATTGATGCTTGAAGAATATAACTTTTGAATGCCTTAGAATGAGCTTAGTTCAACTATCACACCCCATCAGAACCCAAAATATAAGTTTGTTTACTCGGTTTATAAATATTGTAGATGTAAACAAACATTATTTGGCCTCAAAAACGAACTATGTTCAAACTATAATTGTGTTATCATGGTCAGTCCTTGCATCTATAGCTCGGTCTATGAATTTGAGAGTGGTTCCATTTCTCCAAGCCCATCCTTAAGCTTTTTCCAAAAGAGAGGCAGGGTGGTCACTTTGTTAATGTTTCAACTGAAAATTAGTTTCCATTAATACGTTCAGAATAACTGACTGGCCAAATAACCTTTTGCTTCATTGTCCTTTGTCCTGAGGTTAACTACCTTAGTGGAAAGGTGGTACAAGATCATTGTGTGAAGAATTGGGAAAAACAACCTGTATGTTTATGTAGTGACCAATCTTGCCAATCTGTTTTTGTACTTACTGGTATATCCAAATGTGGTTTATTTGTGCAAGTGTTCAGTTATATTCTGTTATTGATCAGTTATATAGTTGTAAAACAGTTTTACAGTTCATAGAGTTTAATCTTAGATAGGACTGTGGGGACAACACGTTCTATGTGCAAATGTCACAAAGTAAACAGTTTAACTTCCTGTGTGTGAGTGGTCTGTCTGTCTGTCTGTCTGTCTGTCTGTCTGTCTGTCTGTCTGTCTGTCTGTCTGTCTGTCTGTCTGTCTGTCTGTCTGTATGTAAGTATGTATGTATGTATGTATGCATGTATGTGTCTGTGTGTGTCTGTGTGACGCACATAGGGCTCTCACGATAATAGACTGTTAATTAACATAAACACATTTAGCATGTTCTGGCTTCGACACACTGATGCAGACCTTTCGAACATCTACATTTTAAAAAGTCCAATAACTCCATGTAATATAGCCTACACCTTCACAATAAATCCATTATTTATTTTAGACAGGTCTAAAGAAACATGATATGAAGAAAATGTAGTCTATTTCAGATCAGAAAAGCATACTCTGAGTTATCATTATGTTAGGTCCTCATCTGGCTATGCCATATGGCTGTGGGCTACACTAATTAATTTAGCAGACAAGATTTGCGTAGAATTCCGTGGCATTATTTTATATTCTTTAATAGTATGATGAATACAATTGAACAAAGATGAATAAAATAGAAAGGATATTTTCTCCAAACGATTTGAGGGAGTGCACACATTCTGTGTTGAGCGGTTAACAAAGAAATAGGTATTCCTATATGCTTAATTTAGAGTTATTCATCAAACTTTAGTTGTTCTACAAACGTTGGGCTATATGTTTGAAATTTTAATAAATTGTAAGGCTGCATGATGCAACTCTAATGATGATTTGAAAAAAGTTGCATTAAAGGCATGAACTCTGCTTTGTTTTTTGCACAGACTGGCCTCACTTTTGCACAGCACTTGACTTGAATTTCCCAGTGGCATCCCCTTTGTGTGGCCGTAATGCCCCATAAAAAAAGACATGTCTTTTGCGGCCAGTGGCCATTGTGACCTTGAGCTGAATATAATAATTATAATTTCCTTCTCCCTGAGTGCTGCGTGCTCCGGAACACCTCTCACTCACATGGCTCTCCATCATATGATCGGGTCTTTCTCACAGGCTACAAGTGAAGACAGACACATCAGGGACGCAACTGTGCGCGTTCTTATCCATTTCCGAGGTGCATATTGTAGATATTGGAAGAACTGTTCACATTTACTTTTCATCAGCTAACAAGATGAGTAGGCCTAACGAACAGCAAAAGCACTAGCCTATGTCAATCTACTATCCCCCATATTACAAAAGATGAACTGTTTAATACTGTGTGAGAAATAAATATTCCAAACATAATCTAGGACAGTTGTGGGATGCAATAGATCCCAATTTAATACACCCACTAGCAGCAAAAAAACTTTTTTACACAATGAGCAACAGATCAGAACGTTTAGCTTAAAATGTTGCTAAACTACTAGGCTATTTCTTCACATTATAATCGCAGCAATGCACACACGGCAATAGTCTATCGTCGGAAATGTTCCATTAGCAGGAAAACACCATTATCGAAAGTGACCGCAAATGTGATTATGCATTTAATGCTTTTATTATTATATCTTCCCCACAACTTGATACTCACGCGCTGCTTATGTATGCCAGTTAGGCTCTACTGTCACACCCGGATCTTTCACCTGTCTTCGTTATTGTCTCCCCCTCCAGGTGTCGCTTGTTTTCCCCAGTGTATTTATCCCTGTGTTTCCTGTCTCTCTGTGCCAGTTCATCTTGTACGTTTCAAGTCAACCAGCGGTTTTACCCGTACTCCTGCCTTTGCGATTCTCTTTTTTCTAGTCCTCCCGGTTTTGACCCTTGCCTGTTCTGGACTCTGTACCTGCCTGCCTGACCATTCTGCCTGCCTTGACCACGAGCCTTTCTGCCACTCTATACCTTCTGGACTCTGATCTGGTTTTGACCTTTTGCCTGTCCATGACTATTTTCTTGCCTACTCCTTTTGGATTATTAAACATTGTAAGACTCCAACCATCTGCCTCCTGTGTCTGCATCTGGGTCTCGCCTTGTGTCATGATATCTACACCCCTTGTAAAGCACTTTAATATACTTAATTTTAAGCTATACTCATTTTGTAAAGAGAAGAAATATCCTTAATATTAGGAAAGTTGAGAAATAAATATAGTAGGCCTAGCATATAGAAAGCTGATGGGATCCTCCTCTTTTTAATAGAGGCCATCACTCTTCTCACGCAATTGCATAGCCTATAGAAATGTTGCGCAGCATGAGCTCATAGGCTCTCATGAAGTGTTTGATTAGATTTACAATAACATTTTCATTGATGTCAGAGTGATTAGAGACAATAGAGTGCTGAGTACCAGGCAGTTAGCAAGTTTGGTAGGCTACTAATGACCATCAGCAGCATCAGAGCTTGGAGAAGCCTAATTACCATGACTAAATGGTCACATGGAATTTGACTACCTTCATGACTTGTGACCGCCGGTTTGGCGGTAATTAGGTCACCATAACAGTCCTAGACACACACACATTACAACGTTGTGTTTGTTTTCTGATGCATTATATACTGAACAAAAATATAAACTCAACATGCAATAATTTTACTGAGTTACAGTTCATATCAGGAAATAAATTGAAATAAATTCCTTAGGCCCTAATCTATGGATTTAACATGACTGGGAATAAAGATATGCATCTGTTGGCCAAATACACCTGCCAACGTCTCTAAAATGACATTGGAGTCAGCTTATGGTAGAGAAATGAACAGTCAATTATCTGGCAACAGCTCTGGTGGACATTCCTGCAGTCAGCATGCCAATTGTACGCTCCCTCAAAACTTGAGACATCTCTGGCATTGTGTTGTTTGATAAAACTGCACATTTTAGAGTGGCCTTTTGTCCCCAGCACAAGGTGCACCTGTGTAATGATTGTGCTGTTTAATAAGCTTCTTGATATACCAGACCTGTGAGGTGGATGGATTAATGCTCACTAACAGGGATGTAAAACAAATATTTGCACAACCTTTTAGAGAAATAAGCTTTTTGTGTGTATGAAAAAATGTCTGGGATCTTTTATTTCAGCCCATGAAACATGGGACCAATTTACATGTTTTAAGTTATGATAGCAAATTAACTTTTCCCCCAGCATGCTCTACAGTGTTTTTGCATGTACATTGAGTGATTAATTGATTCATTTTATGCTACACAAAGATAACATATGTACATTTTTTTAAACACATTTTTTGCACCTGTATTGAAATGGTTGTTCCAGTTTCAATGGCTTAGGTCACAGTCATTATGAATAACGATTGCGGGCAGTGGTGTAAAGTACTTAAGTAAAAATACTTTAAATACTACTTAAGTAGTTTTGTGGGGTATCTGTACTTTACTTTACGTTTCTATATTTGTGACAACTTTTACTTTTACTTCACTACAATCCTAAAGAATATGATTTACTTTTTACTCCATACACCCAAAAGTACTTGTTACATTTTGAATGCTTAGCAGGACAAGAAAGGGGTCCAATTCACACAATTATCAAGAGAAAATGTCTGGTCATCCCTTCAACCTCTGATCTGGCTGACTCACTAAACACACATGCTTCGTTTGTAAATTATGTCTGAGTGTTGGAGTGTGCCCTTGGCTTTACATAAATTTAAAATGTAAAATAAAATGGTGCCATCTGGTTTGCTTAATATAAGTAATTTGAAATGAGTTGTACTTTTACTTTATATACTTAAGTATATGTTAACAATTACATTTACTTTTGATACTTACAGTTGAAGTTGGAAATTTACATACACTTAGGTTGGAGTCATTAAAACTCGTTTTTCAACCACTCCACAAATTTCTTGTTAAAAAACTATAGTTTGGCAAGTCGGTTAGGACATCTGCTTTGTGCATGACATAAGTAATTTTTCCAACAATTGTTTACAGACACAGTAAATTATAAATTATAATCTATCACAATTCCAGTGGGTCAGAAGTTTACATCAAATCAAATTTATTTGTCACATACACATGGTGAGCAGGTGTTAATGCAAGTGTAGCGAAATGCTTGTGCTTCTAGTTCCGACCATGCAGTAATATCTAACAAGTAATAACCTAACAATTCCACACCAACTACCTTGTCCACACAAGTGTAAAGGAATGAATACGAATATGTACATAAAAATATATAAATGAGTGATGGCCGAACGGCATAGGCAAGATGCGGTAAATGGTATAGGGTACAGTATATACATATGAGATGAGTAATGTAGGGTATGAAAACATATAAAGCGGCATCCTCCAGCATCTAAGTTGACTGTGCATTTAAACAGATTGGAAAATTCCAGAAAATGATGTCATGGCTTTAGAAGCTTCTGACAGGCTAATTGACATAATTTGAGTCAATTGGAGGTGTACCTGTGGATGTATTTCAAAGCCTACCTTCAAACTCATTGCTTCTTTGCTTGACTTCATGGGAAAATCAAAAGAAATCAGCCAAGATCTCAGAAAAAAAATTGTAGACCTCCACAAGTCTGGTTCATCCTTGGGAGCAATTTCCAAATGCCTGAAGGTACCACGTTCATCTGTACAAACAATAGTACGCAAGTATAAACACCATGGGACCAGGCAGCCATCATAACGCTCAGGGAGGAAATGCGTTCTGTCTCCTAGAAATGAATGTACTTTGGTGCGAAAAGCGCAAATTAATCCCAGAACAACAGCAAAGGACCTTGTTAAGATGCTGGAGGAAAGCGGTACAAAAGTATCTATATCCACTGTAAAACGAGTCCTATATAGACATAACCTGAAAGGCCGCTCAGCAAGGAAGAAGCCACTGCTCCAAAACCACCATAAAAAAGCCAGACTACGGTTTTCAATTGCACATGGAGACAAAGATCAGACTTTTTGGAGAACTGTTTGGCCATAATGACCATCGTTATGTTTGGAGGAAAAGGGGGGAGGCTTGCAAGCCGAAGAACACATCCCAACCGTGAAGCACGGGGGTGGCAGCATCATGTTGTGGGGGTGCTTTGCTGCAGGAGGGACTGGTGCACTTCACAAAAAGATGGCATCATGAGAGGAAAATTATGTGGATATATTGAAGCAACATCTCAAGACATCAGTCAGGAAGTTAAAGCCTGATCGCAAATGGGTCTTCCAAATGGACAATGACCCCATGCATACTTCCAAAGTTGTGGCAAAATGGCTTAAGGACAACAAAGTCAAGGTATTGGAGTGGCTATCACAAAGCCCTGACCTCAATCCCATAGAAAGTTTGTGGGCAGAACTGAAAAAGTGTGTGCGAGCAAGGAGGCTTACCAACCTGACCCAGTTACACCAGCTTTGTCAGGAGAAATGGGCCAATATTCACCCAACTTATTGGGGGAAGCTTGTGGAAGGCTACCCGAAACGTTTGACCCAAGTTAAACTATTTAAATGCAATGCTACCAAATACTAATTGAGTGTATGTAAACTTCTGACCCACTGGGAATGTGATGAAATAAATAAAAGCTGAAATAAATCACTCTCTACCATTATTCTGACATTTCACATTCTTAAAATTAAGTGGTGATCCAAACTGGCCTAAGACAGGGAATTTTTACTCAGGAATTGTGAAAAACTGAGTTTAAATGTTTTTGGCTAAGGTGTATGTAACTTCCAACTTCAACTGTAAATCCTGTATATTTTAAAGCAAATAGTTTCAGACTTTTACTAAAGGAGTATTTTACTGGGTGACTTTCACTTTTACTTGAGTCATTTTCTATTAAGGTATCTTTACTTTTTCTCAAGTATGACAATTGCTTCCTTTTCCCAGCACTGGTTGCGGGTCAATAAAAATTACAACTATTCGATATCCTAACTCTGTCTGGAGTCCAATAGGAATTACACATCACTTTGCAAGCCAGCATAATGTGACTTGCAGGTATGGTTGTACATTTTCCAGGTTTCCAGTAATCTCGGTTGGAAGATTCCTGGAAATTCTTCAACCAGGACTTTTGGAAACAATCTGGGAATTTGGGGAAAGTTAGCAGAATTTTACTACAATAGGTCTCAAATATATATGTAATGTCATCTTGAGTTTAATTATAAGATTCACCTACAAACTTACTTGGTGAAGGCCACAGGGCTGAAGATTATTGAAGTCAACAACCATGTCACTAGCAAATACAGTCATGTGTGATAACACTGATACAACTCAAAACTGGACCCCATACAGGGTCACAGTGACTCTATCGGTTTGAGTAATGACTACAAAATCACTTTAAGTAACTGTACTCAGATATATTAAGTGCAACGGGTTTTCTCAAAAGTTTCGAGAAATGACAGCACATTGGGGTTTACAGCGTGTGGTGTGTGTGTGTGTGTGTGTGTGTGTGTGTGTGTGTGTGTGTGTGTGTGTGTGTGTGCGTGTGTGTGTGTGTGTGTGCGTGTGCGTGTGTGTGTGTGTGTGTGTGTGCGTGTGCGTGTGTGCGTGTGTGTGTGTGTGTGTGTGTGTGTGTGTGTGTGTGTGTGTGTGTGTGTGTGTGTGTGTGTGTGTTTGTTCATGTGGGGACCCTGAAACAAGCTATGAGTGGGTTGGAGACACTGTTAGAGAAGAATTACAAACATACACAGACAGGAATAAACACATACACTATGAACTGGCTCGTAGTCCGTAAAAAAGAGGGAGATAAAGGAATAACAAACATATATTTATTAAATAATGTAACCTATATACTAAAAACAACTGTGTGTCTGCGTGGAGATCTTCCCCTCGATGTATGGGGGAAAGGTGTATTTATCCCTGGGATACACCCGGGCCCAGGTGTATCCCATTTCCCTGACGACCCTCCCAGCTCCACCCACCAACATCCTATTAAGGAAAACAAGAGCAGAGAGAAAGAATTCGGCAGACAGAGCGGGAGGGTCGTCACAATGTGGTCACCTGCTTGTCAAATATCTCATTCCAAAATCAAGGACATTAATATGGAGTTGGTCCCCCCTTTGCTGCTATAACAGCCTCCACTCTTCAGGGAAGGATTTCCACTAGATGTTGGAACATTGTGCAGGGACTTCTGGGAAGGCTTTCCACTAGATGTTGGAACATTGCTGAGGGGACCTCCTTCCATTTAGCCTCAAGAGTATTAGTGAGGTCGGACACTGATGTTGGACGATTAGGCCTGGCTCGCAGTCGGCCTTCCAATTCATCCAAAAGGTGTTCGATGGGGTTGAGGTCAGAGCTCTGTGCAGGCTAGTCAAGTTCTTCCACACCGATCTCGACAAACCATTTCGGTATTGACCTCGCTTTGTGCACAGGGGCAATGTCATGCTGAAACACGAAAGGGCCTTCCCCAAACTGTTGCCACAAAGTTGGAAGCACATAATGTCATTATATGCTATAGTGTTAAGATTTCCCTTCACTGGAACTAAGGTGCATAGCCCAAACCATGAAAAACAGCCACAGACCACTATTCCTCCTCCACCAAACTTTACTATTGGCACTATGCATTCGGGCAGGTAGCATTCTCCTGGCATCCGCCAAACCCCGATTAGGCCGTTGGACTGTCAGATAGTGAAGAGTGATTCATCACTCCAGAGAACGCATTTCCACTGCTCCAGAGTCCAATGAAGGCGAGCTTTACACCACTTGGCATTGCGCATGGTGATCTTAGGCTAGTGTGTGTCTGCTTGGCCATGGAAATCCATTTCATGAAGCCCCAAACTAAAGTGGGAGACAAAGAGTGCGGAGAGAGAGAGAGAGAGAGAGAGAGAGAGAGAGAGAGAGAGAGAGAGAACTACAGAGAGAGAGAGAGAGAGAGAGAGAGAGAGAGAGAGAGAGAGAGAGAGGAGAGAGAGAGAGAGAGAGAGAGAGAGAGAGAGAGAGAGAACTACAGAGAGAGAGAGAGAGAGAGAGAGAGAGAGAGAGAGAGAGAGAGAGAGAGAGAGAGAGAGAGAGAGAGAGAGAGAGAGAGAGAGAGAGAGAGAGAGAGAGAGAGAGAGAGAGAGAGAGAGAGAGAGAGGAGAGAGAGAGAGAGAGAGAGAGAGAGAGAGAGAGAGAGAGAGAGAGAGAGGGAGTAGGAGCAGCAGTGTGGTGTTGATAAGGTAAGGGCTCTTCACAGTCCTTGTCTCCCAGGGGTCAGGACCTCACCTACAGTAAAACTCTATTTTGGCCCAATTTAAAACTGATTGTGCTTGAAGAGATGAGGACATCGATGATGAGAATACAGAAATGTACTTCAACTTCACAACTCTAGAATGTTTCTTTTTTTTACCGCAACCATTACTTTTTATATTGAAGTACATTATTTCACTCAGAAGTATATGATATAGTAATTCAACGCCTCGTAGCAATCCGTTGTGAGGAAATAGTTATGTTGTTCCGATTCTCAGCTGCTTTCAGTTGTATTCGTTCTGTTTGCATAAATTGCAATAAACATAGCATTGGGTTTCCAGGATAAATAGAATAAAATAAATACATTAAATACGTTAAAATCATACATTTCTGCATTGCAGAAACGCATATTGGATTCATCATCAAAAAGTTAATGGTGTGAAAAAAAAGAAAGAATCTCATACATTCCAACAAATCTTGTTGCGTGGGAAGAACGTTTTGCTGTCAATATAATGTCAAATATACCATCAAATGTCTTACAATGTACCAACATAGGATGCTGAGCAACACTCTACACAACATGACCATATGTGTTTCTCTTCCAAGGCATTGCCATCATTACAATGAAATGTCAATCAAAGGCATGTTCCTAGCTCATGCGATTGCAGAATTGACCTTCAAGACAACACTGGTTTGAAAAGTTAAGTAAGTAGAATGTTGTATAAGACTTGGTTGTATGTTATCTGTATGAGAGCAAGAAAATAAGAAAAGTTGTGTGTAGGTATGCATATGTGCGGGAGTGTGTGCATGTTTGTCTTTGTGTGTGTGTGTGTGTGTGTGTGTGTGTGTGTGTGTGTGTGTGTGTGTGTGAAATATTATTTAGCACAAAGGCGTGTGATTAAATTCAACCGTAATTCCTTTATTTGCCACGGAGATCGAGCAGGAAAAGCCCTTGTGCGCAATACCAAATCATTTCAATGACATTAGAGAAGCTACCCTGAAGCTACACGGATTTTTAAATGCTTACTATGCATAGGCTGACTTGAATGGTATCCACCATGGATCTCCAACACATACTGAAGGGTTGAACTGAGAGAAAAAGCATTCAGTTTAACATTATATTATTTACTTTGCACTTCATTTCACCCAAATATCACAAGTGTAGAGCTGGTAAAGCCCTGACCACAGGGCGGGACTTCCACCCACCCTCTATCTCCTGCAAATGTGCTCTCAGCCCAGCTACTGGATCAGGCTCCCACCAATCACTGCATGCAAAGGAGTTGCAATGAAGTAGTTAAAACTGACCAAACTTGGTGGAATAGTGGAGAGCCAACTAAGTCAAAGTAATTGAAATACATATTTCAAATGCATGTAATTGAAATTCTGTCCCTGTAGGCGTATAGTTGAAATACTGTGTTGGCATGTAGTTGACATACTGTGCTTTAACACAACCAGCAGCAAAGATCAAACTATGTTGTCTGCATTGAAATAACACTGTGCTGTCTGTTTGTTCCTGTCAGAGTGTATTAGACTGGAATGCAACTATCCTGTATCACAATGGCCCCCCAAAAAGTCGAGAGGAAAGCACTGGCAGGTCAATATTCTGGACAGTTGGAAATCTTTCATAAAGTTATACTTTGGCAAGACAGCAGGTTACGCAGGTTTTCCTTTTGCATGTTAACATTAGCTGCAATGTTTTAACTAAATTATAACATTAGCTGCAATGTTTTAAGTAACTGTTAGCTTCAACTATACATAGCCTATGTCACTTTGTCTCATACATAAAGAACATTCAGAGTCTCAAACAAGTGTGTCTGTGTGTCTGTTCTATGATCCAAAATGTTTAACAGCAAACTCTGTCGCCTTCTGGAATATTCTACAAGAGAACAAAAGCTCAAAACAAGCATTTAGATTTTTTTTTCCCCTGACGTGCTTCGCTGTATCTGTGCTTGAAATCAGGTCTCGGTGTATTTGATGTTAACCAGAGAGCAATTAAACAGTAACTCTGCTGAGGATTGGTCTCCCCCACTCATCCGCCCACCTGGCCTCTGATTCAGCCCCGGCTTGGTTCTTCTCAGCCTTCTCCTTCTGTCAATCACCAGCCCTCTCTCTTCAGTCTCCACTCTAAACCCAGCAGGAAGTTCACTGCTAGTGGGCCTCGTGCGTCTCCAACAACTGCAGCTTTGTTTGGATATCACCACCAGGCACTTCAACAGAGACTTATCCTTATCCCTCTCCTCTTGTTGCAGGGATAAATACGCCAGCACGGTGGTACAAAACTCCAGTTTCCAGTTAATATCCCAACCTGGTAACGTTTGAAGATTTGTTATCCAAAATGAGCAACCTGTTTGAATTCTCAGATTCCTTTATATCACCACAGTTTTTGTGTTTGTATGATGTACACTGAGTGTACAAAAATGAAGAACATCTGCTCTTTCCATGACAGAGTGATGACTATGATCCCTTACACATTTATTTAACAAGGCAAGTCAGAACAAATTCTTATTTTCAATGATAGCCTAGGAACAGTGGGTTAACTGCCTTGTTCAGGGGCAGAACAAAAGATTTTTACCTTGGCAGCTCAGGGATTCGATCTTATAACCTTGCGGTTACTAGTCCAACACTCTAACCACTAGGCTATCGATGTCACTTGTTAAGTTCACTTCAATCAGATGAAGGGGAGGAGGCAGTTTAAATAATGATTTTCAAGCCTTGAGACAATTGAGACATGGATTGTGTATTTGTACCATTCAGAGGTTGAATAGGCAAGACAAAAGATTTTGAAGTGCCTTTGAATGGGGCATGGTAGTTGGTGCCAGGCGCACCGGTTTCAGTGTGTAAAGAAGTGCAACTCTGCTGTTTTTTTTACACTCAACAGTCTCCCGTGTGTATCAAGAATGTTCCGCCACCAAAGGACATCCAGCCAACTTGGCACAACCGTGGGAAGCATTGGAGTCAACATGGACAAGCATCCCTGTGGAATTTTGACAACTTGTAGAGTCCATGACCCGACGAATTGAGGCTGCTGCAAATAAAATTGCTAACAAATTGCCCTTTGGGGACAAGGAACATGTATTGAAATCTATACCCTTACGGAAAAATGACATGATTTCACGTGGAAAATCACACCATCTGAAATGTGAAATCATGTAAAACCATGTTTTTTTGGAACACTTCACGTGTTGATATTTCACATGAAGTTTCAAGTGTGGATTTTAGCGTGATGACATAAAATTCCATAGGTTATGTCAGATACACACAGTGCTTTTAACATAGTGTTTTCAACTTGCATATTTGACACACTTTGACACTACATTGTGTATGTTTATTTATACAGTAATTATTATTAAACATGTCTTTACCTGCCTCCCGATTAGTGCACCAGTCTAAGGCACTGCATCGCAGTGCTTGATGCGTCACTACAGATCCGGTTTCGATCCCAGCTGTGTCGCAGCCAGCCATGACTGGGAGACCCATGAGGCAGTGCAAAATTGGCCCAGGTTAGGGGAGGGTTTGGCTGGCCAGGATGTCCTTGTCCCATCGCGCTCTAGTGACTCCTGTGGCGGACCGGGCGCATGCACACTGACATGGTCGGCAGTTGTATGATGTTTCCTCCCAGCACATTGGTGCGGCTGGCTTCTGGGTTAAGCGAGCAGTGTGTCAAGAAGCAGTATGGCTTGGCAGGGTTGTGTTTCGGGGGACGCATGGCTCTTAACCTTTGCCTCTCCCGAGTCCGTACGGGAGTTTCAGCGATGGACTACCAATTGGATATCACGAAAAAGGAGTAAAAAGTAAAGTTTAAAAAATAGAAAAATAAAGAAAACTTTTCTTTATCAGGGATTTGAACTCACAACCTCTTGATTCACAGCATTCCAATCATCCTGCTACGCCACAATGTCTGTGTCAATAACTGAATTTACATGTATTCGTACACCTGTATTCGTACACAATTGCAGCTTTGCTAAAAATAAACTCAAGAAGAACTATTGTATTTATTCAAGAGTAACAACAAAACAGAATAATATGCCTCATCAACATTAGACAACTACACAGAAAACCTCAAATTGCCATTGCTGTTACAACTACACAGAAAATACTGTTAGCCATTGCTGTTAATTTTGGGGTCAATTTTACAGTCATTATACAGTAAATTTCTACAGTAATATGACACTGTATTAGTGTTTTGCTATATATTTACAGTCAATCGCAATGCACTCGGCTACTTTTTGGCCCGTCCTGCAAATTAACTTGGCATGCCTCAAATGCATTTAAACGTATAGGATACTTTAGATGCTCTTGTGGCACAAACTGTAAAAAAAAATTTTTTTTAAATCCAGTAATTTTAGAGTAAGTTACCGGCTACTGAGTTGCGGTGAAAAAAGTGGAAACAACTTTAGTTTTTTTCCACAGCTGAACTATATTTTGTCAGTAAATATACAAAAACGAACTACACTACCGTTCAAAAGTTTGGGGTCACTTAGAAATGTCCTTGTTTTTCAAAGAAAAGCTAATTTTTTGTCCATTAAAATAACATCAAATTGATCAGAAATACAGTGTAGATATTGTTAATGTTGTAAATGACTATTGTAGCTGGAAACAGCTGATTTTTAATGGAATATCTACATAGGCGTACATAGGCCCATTATGAGCAACCATCCCTCCTGTGTTCCAATGGCATGCTGCGTTAGCTAATCCAAGTTTATCATTTTAAAAGGCTAATTGATCATTAGCAAACCCTTTTGCAATTATGTTAGCACAGCTGAAAACTGTTGTTCTGATTAAAGAAGCAATAAAACTGTCCTTCTTTAGTTTAGTTGAGTATCTGGAGTATCAGCATTTGTGGGTTCGATTACAGGCTCAAAATGGCCAGAAACAAAGAACTTTCTTCTGAAACTCATCAGTCTATTCTTGTTCTGAGAAATGAAGGATATTCCATGCAAGAAATTGCCAAGAAACTGAAGATCTCGTACAACGCTGTGTACTACTCCCTTCACAGAACAGAGCAAACTGGCTCTAACCAAAATTGAAAGAGTAGTGGGAGGCCCCGGTGCACAACTGAGCAAGAGGACAAGTACATTAGAGTCTCTAGTTTGAGAAACAGACACCTCACAAGTCCTCAACTGGCAGATTAATTAAATAGTACCCTCAAAACACCAGTCTCAACGTCAAGAGTGAAGAGGATGCTGGCCTTCACGGCGGAGTTGCAAAGAAAAAGCCATATCTCAGACTGGCCAATAAAAAAAACACAGACACTGGGCAGAGGAACTCTGCCTAGAAGGCCAGCATCCCGGAGTTACTGCACTTTGAAAAGTAGCTGGGGGCATTGTGCTGGTGGGGCTCATTAGCATATTTGAGGGCCTGGTCTAAAATATTTTGTATTTGTGCCAACTGTTAGTGGAAATGCTGTACCAGTTTAGGTGGTTTTATCGTTATGTTGATGAAGCTTGAGCACCCGTATCAACATAGTCAGATCTGTACTCTTTGTGAAAATTAAGCGGTGAACAGTTAAGAGATTACTGTGCATTTTCTAGTAGCTTAATGGAAGCTGGTTCAGAGAAAGTGAATGTTCAATGTCTGACTGTCAAGTAGTTACAAGTGGGTTATTGTAAAATTCACCATAACTTATTGTAGCTAAGCCATCATGCTCACTGACCTGACGGTCTGGTAGGAAAGTGAGTATTAAGGGAATCGTTCACAAACATTGGCACATTCTAAGATCCGATGATAGAATCGGTAATGTGTTTTCGGACCCTCCCTTGGCCGTATTCTCTTCGGGCAGAAATCTCAGAGATCAAAAGGTAAACTCTGATTGACCACCCCAAGATATCCCTGCACAACGTGTATTTGCGCCACTACTGGATGGAAACTACAAGTGTTATGGCTGTGCTCAATGCAATGGCACTTATAAATGTAGATCCTTCAAACACCCCCAAACAGGAAAACAAATCCCAAACAAAGGTGTTATCACGTGCTCCACTAAGGCAGTTATTATCTTATAACTTGTCCTTGTGGTAAAAATTATGTGGGTAAAACAAAGCGCGTATTAAAAGTATGTATCTCAGAGCATCGTAGCACCATTAGGTGCAAAAACTCGACTTACCCAGTTGCGGCACACCTTTTGGAAGAAAACCACTCGATTTCGTCTCTACATTATATTGGCATCGAACATGTCACCCTCCCTAGGAGAGGGGGTGACCTCGACAATTTATTGTTAAAACGAGAGGCTGCTTGGATCTTTCATTTAAAGACCCCTGCTCCCTTCAGTCTTAACGTAGACTTTGATCTGAAGCCATTCTTGTGATTATTGTGATTTTGCTATTGTAAATGTTTGTAGGCTTATGTAGCCAAATTGAATCTATGATCGTACGCTATGCATTTATGTTTTTTTGTATGCTATTTTAATATGAGAATTGACCAATGATATCAGGCCACAACTGGCCATGATTACAGACACCTGTGTGTCTTTTGACACTATATAAATGAGTCATCCTGCAGTGTTTGTCATTATACCCTGATTAAGACAGCTTGTCTGTTGAAACGTTAGACATAAATATTTTTGCATCTGCGCTCCTAGAGTGTGCGGCTCTCCTTTATTTTTTTTAGGAAAGTGAGTATTACAATAACATAGTTACTAGCTACAAATTACATATCTTAATATTTGTCTCAGGGAAGGTCAGCTGCATCCTCGTCGTCCTCACCTGGGTCTTTTAACCTGACCTTCAGTGGGCAAATGCTCACCTTCAATAACCACTGGCATACTGGAGAACTGTGCTCTTTATGGATGCATCCCGGTTTCAACTGTACCAGGCAGATGGCAGACAGCATGTATGATGTCGTGTGGGTGAGCGGTTTGCTGATGTCAATGTTGTGAACAGAGTGCTCCATGGTGGTGGTGGGGTTATGGTATGGGCAGGCATAAACTACGGACAACAAACACAATTGCATTTTATCAATGGCAATTTGAATGCACAGAAATACAGATATACTGTGATGAGATCCTGAGGTCCATTATGAGGCCCATTTTGTTTTCGTTGTTCGTAGCTTATGCCTGCCCATACCATAACCCCAACGCCATCATGGGGCACTCTGTTCACAATGTTGACATTAGCAAACCACTCGCCCACACGATGCCATACACATGGTCTATGGTTGTGAGGCCGGTTGGACGTACTGCCAAATTCTCTCAAATTACGTTGGAGGCGGCTTATGGTAGATAAATTAACATTCAATTATCTGGCATCAGCTCTGGTGGAAATTTCTGCAGTCAGCATGCCAATTGCACGCTCCCTCAAATCTTGAGACATTGTGGCATTGTGTTCTGTGACAAAACTGCACATTTTAGAGTGGCCTTTTACTGTCCCCAGCACAAGGTTCCCCTGTGTAATCATCATGCTTTTTAGTCAGCTTCTTGATATGCCACACCTGTCAGGTGAATGGATTATCTTAGCAAAGGAGAAATGCTCACTAACAGGAATGTAAACAAATTTGTGCACACAACTTTAGAGAAATAAGGTTTTTGTGGGTATGGAACATTTCTGGGATCTTTTATTTCAGCTCATGAAACATGTGACCAACACTTTACATTTTGCATTTATATTTTTGTTCAGTGTAAAATACAAAGGTCAACTCAGATAGTCCGTGTAGCCATTCTGTTAGCTATTTAGAAGTCTTATGGCTTGGGGATAGAAGCTGTTCAGGAGCCTGTTGGTGTCAGACTTGATGCTTGCCGTGAGGAGGAGAGAGAACAGTCTATGAACAGTCTATGGCACATGTTAAACTCATTCGACGGAGGGCCGAGTGTCTGCGGGTTTTTCGTTCTACCCTTGTACTTGATTGATGAATTAAGGTCACTAATTAGTAAGGAACTCCTCTCATTGTGGGCTGTCTGCACCACCCTCTGTAGCGCCTTGCGATCGAGGGCGGTGCTGCTGCCATACCAAGCAGTGATGCAACCAGACAAGATGCTCTCAATGATGCAGCTGTAGAATTTTGAGGACTTGAGAACCCATGCCAAACCTTTTCAACGTCCTGAGGGGGAAGAGGTGCTATTGCGCCTTCTTCACGACTGTGAGTGTATCATTTTAAACGTCATGAATAGTCAAACTCATGTTTTTCATGAAACTGGATGATATTTGGATGAAACCAGATCAACGTATGATGACCAAAGTATGAAAAATGTCTGTTGCTTCTACAATGATAAAGTTTGATCATAAAGTTACTGGTCCACTCCCCATGTCAAACACTTGGATTCAACATTAAGGGGATAGGGTGACATCACCCCAAATCTCATTTTAATACACCCATGGTAACATGATATTCTCTTGGGTGTGGTTAATATAGCCAGATAGCTACTCTACTGGTGCCAACATTTTACTGTAGGGTGTCAGCAGCTATAATAAAAAGTTTACCTTAATCATCTATTGCAAAGATACTTATATGTTTCCACTTTCATCTGTGTCTGGTGTTAGCTAGTTGCTAGCTAGGTCTTCATCCAGCATGGAACAAAAGGGGGTGAAGGGTCATTCAAAACTCTGAAGCAGTTGTCAAATCAACACATCCATCAGTGATGCTGTGAACTGCATCACAAAATACATGCAAAATGGGAGCTGTAATTTAAAAAAAATGACATTGATGCAATGTCAATGCTGTTTGAGTTGCTCTATCACCAAATAAGCTTGAGATGATTTTACTGCAACACCGCATCCAAGTTGCTTGACATAGGCATTTTCAAAGAGCTGTCAGTCAAGGCGAGCTCATGAATATAAACTCCTCGCCCACTCAGCCTGTCTTTTCACACTTCCTGGTAGTCAGCCATGAGAGAAAAAGTCATTTTTCACACATTTTGAGAATTTCTATCCAAAACAAATATTATGGGTGATATTTTAGTCACTCAAAAGGCTATTTTACATGGGAATCATTGTGACTGTTAGGGACCTTTAAGTCCTTAGTGATTTGGACTCAGAGGACCTTGAAGCTTTCGACCCGCTCCACTGTGGTCCGTCGATGTGGATGGAGGCGTGCTCGACCCCCGTTTCCTGTAGTCCACGATCAGCTCCTTGGTCTTACTGACGATTATGAACATTGGAATTAGCACCCATGACTGTGTTTGTTAGTGACAGAGACCTACTCATTGCATTCCCTTGCATGTTAAACCTCTATCAAGGGCTACATAAAATATGTAATTGTAAGTGTTCAGCTACCAGAAGGTAAATCTTTAATTACTTGTTTACTGCCTAGCACAGCCAAACAATATATTTGACTCTCACACCAGCTAAAGCCATTTCAACAAATTATAATAACCTTCAGAGTGACACTTAATCTCCCTTAAAATTCAACCAAATAGCAGATTTGCAATATTTAGAATAATTCTTCAAGCACCTTTAATATTCAGACTGATTGCAAAGATAGAGAGTTTAAAGTGAGCAAGACAACCTAAACCATATTAACTGTCTCCAGCATCTCAATAACGGGTGCAATAAATCCAATCACTAACAGATTAGAGTAGATCCTTTTTTTATGTCGTATTTATCTTTGTCTGCATAACATAAATAACAATCAATGTACATCCAAAAACACAGATATAGAAACAAAGAATTTGAAAAACGGACCGGCAAAACTGCATTCTGGGTAATATGTTAATCAGCCCCCTGACGCCATTTAAAATGTATTTTCCAACGTAAAAGTAAGCGATATAACTTGTTGTAGTCCTCTGTAGCTCAGGTGGTAGAACATGACTCTAAATCGCTTTGGATTAAAGTGTCTGCTAAATGGCATATGTTGTAGAATTATAAAGCAATGCAGAATAATTGAGTGAACAATACTCAGTGGAATGAAAAATGTTCCTCCATATAAAAAGGCATCCTTAAGGGATAGTTCACCCAAATTACAAAACAACAATGCCATAGTTCATTGACTGCTTAAGGGTAAGGAAATCAATAAGTAATTTTGGTGAACTATCACTTTAATTTGACCAAAATAACCTAACTGGAAATATATTGCACGTCAACTCCTCATTAGAAAACTTGTAAAAAATGTGTGTATATACCACAATGTATATAATTATTTGATTCAAAACAAAGTTTGCATTCAATTTCAATGTTAAATGCATTAACTCCTGTAACTGCAATTTGCACAATTATAATACAATTCAATGTTTTTATTTTCCAATTTAAATTCAAATTCAGACATTTCAATTCCAATTCAATTCCAATTCCATTACAAGGATGGTTCATGTTCAAATCCATTTGCATTCCAGGGATGATTTTCTTTTATATTTCCAATTCAATTCCAATTCAGACAGTCTTAATTCCAATTCAATTCCTACATTTTTTTTAAGACTGCTGCCATTCCTAAAGACTTTTGAAGACTGTACCATGTGATCTCCTATGTGTACCTGTGAAGTGTACCTTTGGCCTTTTTGTACCCCAGGTAGCAGCACTGAACCCTAACCATACACATATTTTTTTAGAATATAGAATGAATAACAGGGATGTAACAATTCACCGATACACATCTGTCCACGATTCAAATGTTTACGATAAGACTGCATAGGTCCGTGTACCCCAAACCAATCCAAATGTAGCATGCATCGGTCTGAAAATCGATTAAAACGTTACGAATCGCAGAATAAAAATATTTTCTTTCTAACTTCTGAAAATACCTCATCTGTTGTGATAACTGATGCGTAATCTCCTTCAGTGTCGAACTAAGCATGTAACTGTGTTGACAGTGATCTACAAGTCATTTCGCATGCTGAACAACCCCAGAGAAAATCCGTAGCCTTGTCAAACCGCACACTGTGCCCAGCTTCATGCTGACCAATGCGAGGAAGGCAGCCTGTTTGAGCTTGCACATCTGCAGCAGCACCTTCAGCATTCCAATGCTAAAATGGCTAGCTCAATATTAGGCTTTATTAGTTGAGTGAACCTATGTAATTTGCTAGGTTATTGTTATCTATGCGCTGTTGAAAATTGTGTTTTACCAGAATAAAAGAAAGCTAGATAAGAAAACTCTCATCTGCATAGCTGCGGGAAGTAGGGGTGCTGAGCAATGTTCCCTTAAAAATGTTTAGCCATTGAGCAAACTTCAGGTCTGCTGAGCACAAACTTTGAATGTTGTGAAAGTTCTGTGCAACCACCAGCATGCATTTACTGTGAACACTGATGCTGTACCCGCTTTAAAACAGTGGCCAAGTAGGCTACTGTGGCTATTTGATCATAATGTAGGCGTACCAGAGTGGCCTACCATCAAAACTAATGGAGAAAAACAGATCCCATAACATTTTAACATGTAAATAACTATAATTATATATTATTCAGCCTACAGTAGCAGCCAATGTGTGGTGTTCAATGTAGGCCTACATTCAGTGGTGTAAAGTACTAAAGTAAAAATACTTTGAAGTACTACTTAAGTCGTTTTTTGTACATTACTTTACTATTTATATTTTTGACTACTTTTACTTCCACTTCCCTACATTTCTTATGAAAATAATACACGTTGTACTCCATACATTTTCCTTGAGACCCAACAGTACTCGTTATATTTTGAATGCTTAGCAGGAAAATGGTCCAATTCACGCACTTATCAACAGAACATCCCTGGTCATCCCTACTGCCTCTGATCTGGCAGACTCACTAAACACACATGCTTCATTTGTAAATTATGTCTGAATGTTGGAGTGTGCCTCTGGCTATCCGTAAATGAAAAAAAACAAGACAATATTGCTGTCTGGTTTGCTTAATATAAGGAATTTTAAATGATTTATACTTTTACTTTTGATACTTAAGTATATTTTAGTAATTAAATTTACTTTTGATACTTAAGTATTACTAGGCTTCATTAGAGTTTACCAGCCTCAGAAATTGCAGCCCAAATAAATGCTTCACAGAGTTCAAGTAACAGACACATCTCAACATCAACTGGCCTTCATGGTCAAATTGCTGCAAAGAAACCACTACTAAAGGACACCAATAATAAGAAGAGACTTGCTTGGGCCAAGAAACACGAGCATGGACATTAGACCGGTGTAAATCTGTCCTTTTATCTGAGTCCAAATTTGAGATTTTTGGTTCCAACCGCTGTGTCTTTGTGAGATGTGAATGGATGATCTCTGCATGTGTGGTTTCCACCGTGAAGTATGGAGGAGGTGTGATGGTGTCGGGGTGCTTTGCTGGTGACAATGTCAGTGATTTATTTAGAATTCAAGGCATACTTAACCAGCATGGCTGCAGCGATATGCCATCCCATCTGGTTTGCGCTTAGTGGGACTATAATTTGTTTTTTTTAACAAGACAACACACCTCCAGGCTGTGAAAGGGCTATTTGACCAAGAAGGAGAGTGATGGAGTGCTAAACCAGATGACCTGGCCTACACAATCACCCAACCTCAACCCAATTGAGGTGATTTGGGATGACTTGGACCGCAGAGTGAAGGAAAAGCAGCCAACAAGTGCTCAGCATTTGTGGGAACTCCTTCAAGACTGTTGGAAAAGCATTCCAGGTGAAGCTGGTTGAGAGAATGCCAAGAGTGTGCAAAGCTGTCATCAAGGCAAAGGGTACGTACTTTGAAGAATCTAAAATCTTAAATACATTTTGATTTAACACTTTTTTGGTTACTACGTGATTCCATATGTGTTATTTCATAGATTTTATGTCTTCACTATTATTCTACAATGTAGAAAATAGTAAAAAATAAAGGAAAACCCTGGAATGAGTAGGTGTATGAGTAGGTGTAACATTTGACTGGTACTGTACGAAGTAAACTTTCATTCATAGGCTAGGTTGTAGCAACCTCATGATGGGTATAGGAAAAATTTGAGTATCATGAGTCAATGTTACATTGAACTGGGTGAATGGAATATGAATGACAGTCATCCAATATGTTATAATAGAAATAAGGCCATGCTCATGAAGAAAAAATATTTGTCCTCCCTCATCTTAAACAGCACTGACTGCCACTGGAGGCCATGTTTCTAGATAGTATCAAATTATTTTGAAAGGGAGAGATTCACATTCCTAACGAATAAGTATGAACCTGATGGCACTCCCAACCAAGAGGTCACAAATTCAAATCCCTAAACAATTCATCTGAACTCTATGACAAGTGTCCTTGAGCATGGCTAGTTTTACGTTGATGTTTGAGTTTACTTACTCTTGCTCACAGATAAAACTGAAGTAATGCCAAATTTACATTACTAAGAATTGCAAAACACTCATTTGAAATACATAACACATAATACAGGACAATTACAGGACATTTTTCATGAAGGACATTGAAATGTTAAAGTGTGATTGCTAAAACGAGAATTTTAGGGGGAAACATTTAAGAACTAGAGCTCTGACAGCTGTGGGTAGAGTGGCGTTTCTAAAGCGGTTCGTACGGGCCGTTATACAGGACAGTTCATAGCTGTTTCTCAGGAGCCTGGTGGTGAAGTTACTGTACCTCTTTTTTGAGGGAGCAGGTCATTCAGTGGGTGGTCAAGAGTCTGCATGTTCCTCACCAGGTTCACTGCAGCCTGCTCTCGCCTGCTCTGCAGTGACGGGAGCTGTGGTTGAACTGCTCCACCTCTGGAGATGATCCTCAAGGCCCTCCTCTGCACCCTGTCTAGTTGGGACTGCAGCTTTTTGCTGCATCCAACTAACAGCACTCCACCATATTCCAGACAAGGCCTGACCAGTGTAGTGTATACTGTGACCAGAACTTCAGTGGGTAGGTCATTTCTGGCAAGAACCGTCAAAAAGTACAGGCGCTTTGAGGCCTTCCTCACTGACTGCTCCGCATGTGTCACCACTGAGGTTAGAGTCCAGATTAAAACCAACATACTAGGGCTTCCTGAGTGACACAGTGGTCAAAGGGACTGTATCGCAGTGCTTGAGGTGTCACTACACACCAGGATTTGATCCCTGGCTGTGTCACAGCTGGCTGTGACCAGGAGACCCTTGAGGCAGCGCACAATTGGCCCAGCATTGTCTGGGTTAGGGGAGGGTTTGTCCAGCTGGGATTTCCTTGTCCATGTGCTCTATTGACTCCTTGTGGTGGGCTGGGTGCCTACAAGCTGACGGTGGTCACCAGCTGGACAGTGTTTCCTCTGAAATACTGGTGCGGCTGGTTTAAGTGAGCAGTGTGACTTGGCAGGATTGTGTTTCAGAGAATGCATGGCTCTTCACCTTTGCCTCTCCTGAGTCTGTAGGGGAGTTGCAGTGATGGGACAAGACCGCAACTACCAATTGGATGTCATGAAATTAGGGGTAAAACATATACTTGGTTGTTGTTACCACTGGTACTTCCTGTCCTCCTAGGATGGGTGGTGATAATTGGACAGTTATTTACTTGATTCTGGGCAGCTTTAAGCAAAGTGCAGAAATGCAATCTTGCCAATAAGTTTGTGGCCATATTGCTATTACACTCCCAGATCAGGTGGTGTAGCTCCACTGTTGCAGGACATTTCAAGTTGCTAGCAACCAAGAGGTTATGAGTTCAAATCCCATGTAAGACTGAGCCCAAGTTTGGTCACATTACAAAATGTAAAAATCTTTTTTACACTAATTGAAATCATTATACAGCAACATACTGTAAGTTTACAGAAAAAATACCTTCAAGTTGATTGTATATGTTTACTTCATTTTTACTGCAATGTTAGGCAAATTACAGAAATGTATTACTTCCTATCTCCATTATGTCCACACACCTGGTGGAGCTGCAGAAACTTCAGGTAGCCAGGAACGAAGAGGGTGTGAGTTCAAATCCCAAGTGAGGTTAAGTTCCAAGAAATCAGCATGTTGCCCAATAACTTTGATTTGATTTAGCTGTTTAAATACAGTAACTGGTTGTAGATTTACCGTATTTTCACTGCAATCAGACAAAAAACTCCAGTTAACCATGACACAACATCCTTGGGGTCATCCCTGGAACAAACTGGGAACAAGACAAAACCTGCAGGGGACCATGATTAATGTCAATTATTCCTTTCACAGTAAAATATTCTAAATTACATTTGAAACCTGGGGTTTCACATGTGCTCAAATGTTGTCACGTGTAGTGTCTTGGTATCACATTTTGCTTCACATGTTGTCACATGGTGCTTCACATGTTATCACATTAGCTTCACATGAAATCACGTGATCACACGAGATCATGCGTTCACGTGATATTGTGTGGTTTTTCTGTAAGGGTACTGTTGAGAAAGCTCTGTAATTCCACTAATAATTAATAATGATAATAATAAAAACAACTGGACTTTATGATTCTATGTTGTTAGGGGTTGAGGAGAGAAGGACAGGAGTGCCGTTTTTAGTGGTGTTGGACTTCTGCCAAGAGCAAACTCTTGCCTGTCAAGGAACTTCAGGAGACATGGACTTGCCTGTGAACAGAGATCCTCAAGAACACTCAAGCACACTCATGCAGGCACATACATGCACACACCCACGCAGTATGTACACACACACAGAATTACACGTGCACATTCACACACACAAACTCAAGGTCACAGCTGACACAACGCCTACACAGGCTAATGGCCACACACCCCCGCAGTACATACAGTATAGTGTACATACACACAGAATTATATGTGCACATTCCCACGTACACACACAAACTCAAGGTCACAGCTGACACAACGCCTACACAGGCTAATGGCCACACACCCCCGCAGTACATACAGTATAGTGTACATACACACAGAATTATATGTGCACATTCCCACGTACACACACAAACTCAAGGTTACAGCTGACACAATGCCTACACAGGCTAATGGCCACCCCCCGCAGTACATATACACACACATAGCATAGCATGTGCACATTTACTAGGCTTAGGCGGTATACCATATATACTAGTGGCGGTCAGTGCCGTGGAAGGATGTTTTTTTCATGAGCATGACCTTATTTATATTACAGGATATTGGATGACAGACATTCATATACCATTCACCCAGCTCAATGTAACATTGATAGGTTTGGGCTACCACATGATACTCCAATTTCCCCTGTACCCATTATGAGGTTGCTACAACCTAGCCTATGAATGAAAGTTTACGATGTAGAGAATTTTGAGTAATCAAGGTGACAGACAGTGACACATTCAATACCGCCTTGCACACTCTTGCCTGCATCTAGCTGATTTAGGGAGTAATCATTAGTCCAACAGTTGCAAATGTGAATTTCTATTGGACAAATTCAGGTATTTTATCCCTCTTTCTTTACATTTGCTTCCGTTTAAGCAATGTTTTTCAACAGAATCGGCCGAACGAATACATCCCTGATCACACGCAATGATCACAGTTCACTTTCATAGTAGCCACATAAAAACAGCATGATCATTTTACTCGTTGTATATATAATTCCTTCTCGCAACTAACTGCGTGCTTTCCTCCTCTCACCTTTTCCCTTTACTTGTGGACTTCAGTGCACAACACATCAGCTGTCTGTGACAGGGCGAAAAAACCGTTCATAGTCAAACCTTCATACTATATCATGATCGCTATAACCACTATACACAGCCGACATCGTTGTCATGACATAGTCAGCATATCTAGCTAGCTAGCTGTATATATTTATCTAGCTATCTAGCTAGCTGTATCTATCTAGCTATCTAGCTAGTTGTATCTATATACCTAGCTATCTAGCTAGTTGTATCTATCTACCTAGCTATCTAGCTAGCTGTATCTATCTACCTAGCTATCTAGCTAGCTAGCTGTATCTATCTACCTAGCTGTCTAGCTAGCTGTATCTATCTACCTAGCTGTCTATCTAGCTATCTATCTAGCTATCTATCTAGCTAGATGTATCTATCAAACTATCTAGCTATCTGTATCTAGCTAGCTCTAGCTAGCTGTATCTTTCTAGCTGTATCTATCTAGCTCTAGCTAGCTGTATCTATCTAACTCTAGCTAGGTCTGTCTGTCTGTCTGTCTGTCTGTCTGTCTGTCTGTCTGTCTGTCTGTCTGTCTCTCTCTCTCTCTCTCTCTTTGGAAGAAATTAATTTGTTCAAATCTTAATGTCTTTCTCTCTTTGAGTCAACTACTCACCACATTGTATGCACTGCAGTGCTGGCTAGCTGTAGCTTATGCTTTCAGTACTAGAATAATTCTCTGATATATTGATTGGGTGGACAACATGTCAGTTCATGCTGTAAGAGCTCTGATAGGTTGGAGGACATCCTCCGGAAGTTGTCATAATTACTGTTTAAGTCTATGGAAGGGGGTGAGAACCATGAGCCTCCTAGATTTTGTAATGAAGTCAATGTGCCAAGAGGAGGACAGAAGCTTGCTGTCCTCCGGCTACACCATGGTGCTACCCTACAGAGTGCTGCTGAGGCTACTGTAGACCCTCTTTGCAAAACAGTGTGTTTTAATCAATTCTTTGGTGATGTGAATATATTTAGAATAGTTTTACCTAAAAAGGATGGTCCTACCCATCCTCCTCTGAGGAGCCTCCACTGGTATATCCCGTAGCTATATTTGTAGCTACTTTTTAAGTAAATACCTGCAGTCAACTTGCGCAATATATTAGGAGAAAAAGCAGATTTCCACCGGTCTAATGTCCATTGCTCAGGTGTCTTGTCTCAAGCTAGTCTCTTCTTCTTATTGGTGTCCTTTAGTAGTGGTTTCTTTGGAATTCGACCATGAAGGCATAATTCACGCAGTCTCCTCTGAACAGCTGATGTAGAGATGTGTCTGTTACTTGAACTCTGTGAAGCATTTATTTGGGCTGCAATCTGAGGTGCAGTTATTCTAATGAGCTTGTCCTCTGCAGCAGAGGTAACTCTGGGTCTTCCTTTCCTTTGGCGGTCCTCATGAGAGCCAGTTTCATCATAGTGCTTGATGGTTTTTGCGACTGCACTTGAAGAAACTTTCAAAGTTCTTGAAATGTTTTGTAATGACTGACCTTCATGTCTTGAAGTAATGATGGACTGTCACTTCTCTTTGCTTATTTGAGCTGTTTTTGCCATAATATAGACTTGATCTTTAACCAAATAGGGCTATCTTCTGTATACCAACCCCACCTTGCCACAACACAACTGATTGGCTCAAATGCATTAAGAAGGAAAGAATTTCCACAAATGTACTTTTAACAAGGCACACCTGTTAATTGAGATGCATTCCAGATGACTACCTCATGAAGCTAGTTGAGAGAATTCCAAGAGTGTGCAAAGCTGTCATCAAGGCAAAGGTGTGGGTACTTTGAAGAATCTCACTCTTTTGGTTACTACGTGATTCCATATGTGTTATTTCATAGTTTTGACGTCTTCACTATTATTCTACAATGTAGAAAATAGTAAAAATAAAGAACAATTCTGGAATGAGTAGGTGTGTCCAAGCCTTTGACTGGTACTGTAGAAAGTTAGAAAAAGAGTCAAGGAGCATAGGCACCAGGCTCTGAGGATGCCTGCTGAACTGTAAATGCTTATCGCTTGGCCTTATCACATCCCTTAGCTGTCTAGCCTATTTGATTAACTTGATAGACCTTTTCAGGACCCCTTGAACTAAGACAAGAAATAATCAACTATTCTTGGGATAGGCAGATTCGATTGAGTATTAGTTTAAGGGCAGAGTGGGAATGTAGTTTGACAACACCACCTCTTCATTAATGGAAGGGTAATGGGGAACAGTCCTCCCACATACTAAAGAAGACACACACACTCACCCTTCACCCTCTACAGATAGATTAGTCCCACCAGGCCCCCACCGCCCTCCAAACTGGTGCAGGCGTGGGCGTGGGGCCCACTGATCAAAGCGAACACTAAGCTTCTCACTGCTTCTAAAGAACCCCTCTACTACTCCAGACACAACCTCTTTTAAGGCTTGCACACATCGCACCGAATGTGGATCTAGTGTTTGTCTGCTGATTGTTCAGCACGCTGTGGTTTAGGGACCACCCGCTGTAGACTTCTGATTGCAGACATTTTTCACACGATTCTACATGTAAAATTGGTGCAAACTTACTTGGTTTGCAAATTACATTCAGAGATGCTAATTACTCTCTACTTTTACCCATCTACCAATAGGTGCCCTTCTTTGTGTGGTATTGGAAAACCTCCCTGGTCTTTGTGATTGAATCTGTGTTTGAAATTTACTGCTCAACTGAGGGACCTTATAAATAATTGTATATGTGGGGTACAGAGTTGAGGTAGTCATTCAAAAATCAAGTTAAACACTATTATTGCACATAAAGTGAGTCTATGCAGCTAATGTGACTTGTTAGGCGAAAAAGAAATCCTGAACTTATTTAGGCTTGCCATAACAAAGCGGTTGAATACTGAAGACATTTCAGCTTTTCTTTTTTTATTAAATTTGTAAACATTTCAAAAGACATAATTCCACTTTGACATTATGAGCTATTGTATATGGGCCAGTGACCCAAACTATTAGATTTTTTTACTAAATGGGGCAGCAGGTAGCCTAATGGTTAGAGCGTTGGGCCATTGTCTAAGGACACACCAATAGCATATGTTCTTCTCCTCTTGCTTCGGCTATGCAGTGCGCATTGCAAAAGTGATTGCTTCCTCGTTATGAAATTATGAACTTTAGCCTATATATAAAAAAAATGAGCATATACAGTGCCTTCAGAAAGTATTCACACCTCTTGACTCTTTCCACATTTTGTTGTGTTATAGCCTGAATTTAAAATAGATTAAATTGAGATTTTGTGTCACTGGCCTACACACAATACCTTATAATGTCAAAGTGAAATTGTGTTTTTAGACATTTTTACAAAATAATTGAAGATTAAAAGCTGAAATGTCTTGAGTAAATAAGTATTAAACCTTTTGTTATGGCAAGCCTAAATAAATTCAGGAGTAAAAATGTGTTTAACAAGTCACATAATAAGTTGCATGGACTCTCTCTGTGTGCAATAATAGTGTTTAACATGATTTTTTAATGACTACAGTACCTCATCTTTGTACTCCACACATACAATTATCTGTAAGGTCTCTCAGTCGAGCAGTGAATTTCAATCACAGATTCAACCACAAAGACCAGGAAAGTTTTCCAATGCCTCTCAAAGAAGGGCACCTATTGGTAGATGGGTAAAACAAAAGCAGACATTGAATATCCCTTTGAGCATTTTGAAGTTATTAATTCAACTTTGGATGGTGTATCAATACACCCAGTCACTACAAAGATACAGGCGTCATTCCTAACTCAGTTGCCAGAGAGGGAGGAAACCGTTCAGGGATTTCGTCATGAGGCCAATGGTGACTTTAAAACAGCTACAGAGTTTAATGGCTGTGATAGAAGAAAACTGAAGATGGATCAACAACATTGTAGTTACTCCACAATACTAACCTAAATGACGGAGTGAAAAGAAGGAAGCCTGTACAGAATAAACTATTGCAAAACATGGATCCTGTTTGCAATAAGGCACCAAAGTAAAACTACAAGAAATGTGGCAAATCCAACACAAAACATCACTGAGTACCACTCTTCATATTTTTAAGCATGGTGGTGACTGCATCATGTTATGGGTATGCTTGTCATCGGCAAGGACTATGTAGTTTTTTAAGATAATAACAAATGGAATAGAGCTAAGCACAGGCAAAATCCTAGAGGAAAACCTGTTTCAGTCTGCTTTCCAACAGACAATGGGAGACAAATTAACCTTTCAGCAGGACAATTATTTAAAAACACAAGGCCAAATATACACTGGCGTTGCTTACCAAGATGACAAGCAAGCATTTCACTGTAACATGTGCACATGTCCAATCAACTTTTATTTGATTTGAGATAGAGGAACATCAGCATAATGAGACCGCTAATAGGCCTGCTTCTTCACTAGGAGAAATGGTACAGTACAATCTCAGAGCAAACTGATCCGTTTTCAGACCATAGTGAATTCAGAAATAATCTTTTGGGGGTGGAGAGGGGTGGGTAACTAAGAATGTTTACTTAGAGACTGAGGGGAGGAGGAGGAGGAAGAGAAAGGGGGGGATGAGTGTCTGAAAAACAAACAGTGGTATTAGCATAACTTGGGGAGGCAGGCAGCAGCAAGCCAGGCAGCATATGTGACAGTAAGCCCTCAGCCCAGTGTGGGCGTGACTGTCAGGAAAAGCCGCCGCCGTCGCCTCAGCATCCTAGAGAAATGAAAAAGCCGCCGCGTGCTGCCTGCTGTGTACGTCCGCCCACCACAAAAATCCCCCTTCCATTTTCAAAGGGCGCAGAAACAGCAACAAAAATGACATTCTCATCTGGCCCGCTTTTAAGTTTTTTTGCTTTTTTTGTTGCATTTTCCCTCTTTCCTTGTCTGTCTGTGCCCATCCTTGAGTATGTGGGAGGTGGGAGGTGGAGAGACTTTCCATCTCCAGCAGCTTATATTTCAGTGTTGTGAACCATAGTAGGCTACTTAGGTGCTTTTAGCAATATGGGTGTATTTAAATACACCAGCGTTGCTTTCAATTGTATTGGGTTGCACAAAAACAGCCTGTGGGAAGCCAGACGATAAATACAATTCCATTTCAATTTAATGTGTCGGTGAGCTGGACGGTTGATCATTATGACAGAGGAAAGTTTTAGACATTTCTAAAGGATTGTATTATTACACAGACTTTCCAAACGTCTATTGTAGACCCACTTCCTCTTTACTTACCTTATGTCAAAATAAAAGTCCTGCACGTGCACCATATGTGGACCACAAATTAATAACTTGTGGAGGACTTTTATTTTGACGTGACATAAACTAGGAGGAAGACCCACATTTGAAAATCTGTTTAATAGTACAATCCTTTTGAAAATTTGTCTCAAATTCCCCATCATAACAACCAACCATCTGGCCCCAAAATATAATAATAATTATTTTTATTTTTATTGTTAGACATAAAAGACTGTAAAAACACTAGGATATGAGCTTCAAGTGATTTTAATTTAAGAAATTTGTTCCCAAGTATTCTCACACATAGGAAGACACGTGATCATATACAAATGTAAACCAGGCTTGAAATTATTATGTTTTAGTCAAGCATTATATCTGTTTGGGCTTCTTGCGGTCAATTTGTAAGTCTACAAATGATTTGTAATTATGTTATGGCCTCCTGACCATCCACTCAAGAAAAAAATCTAATCTAGTTGATCCCTGACCTATAGGCTACTCAGCTCTCTTCCAGACTCACATTGATAGGATTTTATTCAATTTTGGATGTGTTAAATAAAAACATGTATCATGTTAATGTGTGCCTCCTGTTCCCTGCCAAGCCTTTTATGAAAATATCTATAATAGCTAAGCTATAATTTTCCACAGTAATTGGTCAATAATAAACGTAATCAATCAATGAGTCTCTGATAGAACTCTTCTTTTCATTCATACAAAAAATGAGGACTCTGACATGGAACAGTGCAGTCAGTGCAGTGTGGAAGCCTATTAATTGCAATTTTACTGAATTCTACACCTTTGTTGTTGGTTCAAAGGATTTATAGGAAGTATTGTTTTAGTGCAACAACTAAACACTTACTGTAGGTTCAGGTAGATTCAGGTCCACAGCACAGCCGCTGATGAACATGGCATCCAAGCCTTGATTGACAATCTGGACGCTTGACAATCTGGACGCTCTCTTTCTAAAATTATCCGCAGAAATTGTTGCAACCGCCATTACTAGCCTGATCAACCTCTCTTTTGTATCGTCTGAGAGTCCAAAGATTGGAAAGCTGCTGCGGTCATCCCCCTCTTCAAAGGGGGTGACACTCTAGACCCAAATTGCTACAGAACTATATCTATCCTACCCTGCCTTTCTAAGGTCTTCGAAAGCCAAGTTAACAAACAGATCACCGACCATTTCGAATCCCACCGTACCTTCTCCGCTATGCAATCTGGTTTCCGAGCTGGTCATGGGTGCACCTCAGCCACGCTCAAGATCCTAAACGATATCATAACCGCCATCGATAAGAGACAATACTGTGCAGCTGTATTCATCGACCTGGCCAAGGCTTTCGACTCTGTCAATCACCGTATTCTTATCGGCAGACTCAATAGCCTTGGTTTCTCAAATGATTGCTTGGCCTGGTTCACCAACTACTTCTCAGACAGAGTTCAGTGTGTCAAATCGGAGGGCCTGTTGTCCGGAACACTGGCAGTCTCTACGGGGGTGCCACAGGGTTCAATTCTCGGGCCGACTCTTTTCCCTGTATACATCAATGATGTCGCTCTTGCTGCTGGTGATTATCTGATCCACCTCTACGCAGACGACACCATTTTGTATAATTCTGGACCTTCTTTGGACAATGTGTAAACTAATCTCCAGACAAGCTTCAATTCCATACAACTCTGCTTCCGTGGCTTCCAACTGCTCTTAAATGCAAGTAAAACTAAATGCATGCTCTTCAACCGATCGCTGCCCACACCTGCCCGCCCGTCCAGCATCACTACACTGGACAGTTCTGACTTAGGTGTCTGGCTAGACTGTAAACTCTCCTTGCAGACTCACATTAAGCATCTCCAATCCAAAATGAAATCTAGAATCTGCTTCCTATTTCACAACAAAGCATCCTTCACTCATGCTGCCAAACAAACCCTCGTAAAACTGACTATCCTACCGATCCTTGACTTCGGCGATGTCATTTACAAAATAGCCTCCAACACTCTACTCAGCAAATTGGATGCAGTCTATCACAGTGCCATCCATTTTGTCACCAAAGCCCCATATACTACCCACCACTGCAACCTGTATGCTCTTGTTGGCTGGCCCTCGCTTCATATTCATCGCCAAACCCACTGGCTCCAAGTCATCTATAAGTCTTTGCTAGGTAAAGCCCTGCCTTGTCTCAGCTCACTGGTCACCATAGCAGCACCCACCCGTAGCATGCGCTCCAGCAGGTATATCTCACTGGTCATCCCCAAAGCCAACACCCCTTTGGCCGCCTTTCCTTCCAGTTCTCTGCTGCCAATGACTAGAACAAACTGCAAAAATCACTGAAGCTGGAGACTCATATCTCCCTCACTAACTTTAAGCACCAGCTGTCAGAGCAGCTCACAGATCACTGCACCTGTACATAGCCCATCTGTAAATAGCCCATCCAACACCTCATCCCCCATACTGTTATTTATTTTGCTCCTTTGCACCCCAGTATCTCTACTTGCACACTCATCTTCTGCACATCTATCACTCCAGTGTTTAATTGCTATATTGCCATTATTTCGCCAATATTGCCTATTTATTGCCTAACCTCCCTTATCCTACCTCATTTGCACACACTGTAAATATACTTTTTTCTATTGTATTATTGACTGCATGTTTGTTTATTCCATGTGTAACTGTGTGTTGTTTGTGTCGCACTGCTTTGCTTTATCTTGGCCAGGTCACAGTTGTAAATGAGAACTTGTTCTCAACTAGTCTACCTGGTTAAATAAAGGTGAAGTACATTTTTTTTTTTTTTTTATGTATGTATTTCACATCTTCCTTAAGGATCCACGAGGGGGAATCACAAGGGGGCACCAAAAGGTACTCGGAGTCGGAAATCATCAAACTAACCCAGGCAATGGTGTTATTATTGATAAAATAATAACTTGATTATTTCTTGCAACACGTTTATTTAGCCAGAAATTGCCTAAACACGCTCATTCTTGTCATGCTTTCAGTTTCAATGCAGATGCAGATCAAGGCTAAAGCAATCAATCACGGTTGCGTGAACTACAACTGAAAGTACGCGATGCAAGCTCTAGCTGTTAAATGATTGTAAAACAACATCAAAGCGTATAAATATATATTCAAATGACACACATGTAGATAGTTTGTTCACCAGAGAAAAACTTGATATGTTTATCAATATCGTTTACTTTGGTCTAATTCCTAACCACCGAATTTGAAAGTACAGTAAATAACAATAGCTTGCTTGCTAACAACAACAACTAGGAATGATGAATCCTTGCTCCGATATATCAATTTTATCCATTTTAGCTGTACTGGCAAATGTCGTATGTGTACAAGTTGAAGGAAGCCTTGGCTTTTCAGACGCAGGTGAATGGTGTAGCTAAGTAATGACTGTAACGTTAGCTAGCCTATCTTGCTAACGACAATATTTTTTCCCCCCTATCCACTATTGTTGTTAGGTAACGTAGCTAGCTAGTTGGCTATTTAGCTAACTAGTCGGTTTATTTTTGTGTAACATCCATATTACTGTATGATTGGTCTGTCAATTAATTCAGAGCAACGTTTGCTAGTAGTAACGTTAGCTAACTACATAAGTTAGCTAAATTAGCCATTAACATTAGCTAGTCCACGAAGAGCAATAATCTTGTGAATTTACTTAGCTAGCTAGCTACTAGCCATTTTAGCTAGTTAACGTACTAGCCATTAGTAAACTAACTAGCTTACTAATTTCACATTAAATATAGTTACTATGTCTGATTAACAAGCTATTGTTGTATTCTTCCAGACTGCACATATCTTAAAGAAAATCAAAACACCACCCATTTTGGAACAAGATGTTTCTGTTACAGTTCTGGCACAGTGATCAAATGGAAAGACATCTGGTCCACCTTTCAGGTAAGAAAGCTACACATGTCCTGTAGGTATACCATGGATGCTTGCTTCACAACAGCTGTTGATACTTATGTGTACACCAAAAACAAGACACTTTTTGTGTGTGTCTATCAAATCAAATGTATTTATATAACCCTTCTTACATCAGCTGATATCTCAAAGTGCTGTACAGAAACCCAGCCTAAAACTCCAAACAACAAGCAATGCAGGTGTAGAAGCACGTATATGCTCCCATACAATAAATTAGGCAAGTTACTGCAATGACATGATAGTTGTCGTTACTATGTTGTAACAGCAACATACCAAACATTGCTCATATAATGCATCTATATGACGCTTCTTCAAGGTGCGTGTGACAGGTGAAGAAGGGGTCTACATTGTGTACCCCATGGAGGGGACCAGGAACTGCTACGAGCCAGGCCACTTCCTCACGTTGTCCCGGTGCCTGGTCAACCACTATTGGCCTCCCAGCCCCAGTGTGGCCAGGGAGAAGAGCCTGGACATCCCACTGGAACAGGAGGATGTGTGCTTCATGGTGAAGACCCCGAGGGCCAATTCTGAGCACTCTCTACATGTCAGGGGCAAACGTGAGATTATTTTATTGTTGTTGGTAATTGCAGTTAACCTACCGGTTTGGTCTAAAGTTCAGAATGATTATTAACAGCCATACTCTTTACTTACAGGGTTAAATAAAATACGGTTTGGACTCTTTGCATGTGGCCTCGCCCTCTTCTACTTTGCTGGGGCTTTGTGTAGGTAAGGTTTTTCCATTCTCACGCTGTGTGTGTGTTAGTTATATTTAGTAGCTCTCAATCCTATTATCCTGGTAAACATGCAGTGTGAGACTTTAAGGTCCAATGCAGACATTTTTATCTCAACATCAAAACATTTTTGGGTAACAATGTAGTACCTTACTGTGATTGTTAAAAATTAAAATGGTCAAAAAGAAACAAAAATAGCTTCTCAGCTAAATGCAATTTCTAAAGCAAGCATTTTGCTAGGACTGTCTGGGAGTGGTCTGAGAGATGGGCCTAATTGGAGGAGCCTTATGGGAGGGATGTGCAACCTGAAAACTATCTGTTATTAGCAGAGAAGAGGGTCTATTAAATTATAACAAAAACCCCACCCACCCGAACAAGCTGAAATTTCAGGTGGTCTTTTCAAACAGCTCTTACATTAAAAGTGTGTTATCATAATTTTCACAATTTCAGTATTATTCCAACCTCATAGTGTGTAAATATATATAAAACACAGGACAAATCATGTTTTTGAATGCACTGCTCCTTTTAAAATTTGAAAATTTCAGTAGCAGAAGAGCCATCCAGTAGGCCACATATACAGGGCCTTCGGAAAGTATTCAGACCCCTTGACTTTATCCACATTTTGTTACCTTACAGCCTTATTCTAAAATGGATTAAATAAATACAAATCTTCAGCAATCTACACACAATACCCCATCATGCAAAGTGAAAACTGATTTTTAGAAATGTTTGCAAAAAATAGCAAAACAGAAATACCTTATTTACCTTTGAAATGAGACTCAAAATTGAGCTCAGGTGCATCGTGTTTCCATTGATCATCCTTGAGATGTTTCTATAACTTGATTAGAGTCCACCTGTGGTAAATTCAATTGATTGGACATGATTTGAAAAAGGCACACACCTGTCTATATAAGGTCCTACAGCTGACAGTGCATGTCAGAACAAAAACCAAGCCATGAGGTCTCTTTCTCTTCTCTCGGAGAACCTGAGCCCTAGCACCATACCTCAGGACTACCTGGCCTGATGACTCCTTGCTGTCCCCAGTCCACCTGGTCGTGCTGCTGCTCCAGTTTCAACTGTTCTGTCTGCGGCTATGGAACCCTGACCTGCTCACCGGACGTGCTACCTTGTCCCGCACCTGCTGTTTTCGACCCTCTCTCTCTACCGCACCTTCAGTCTCTAACTCTGAATGATCGGCTATGAAAAGCCAGCTGACATTTACTCCTGAGGTGCTGACCTGTTGCACCCTCTACAACCACTGTGATTATTATTATTTGACCCTGCTGGTCATCTAGGAACGTTTGAACATCTTGGCCATGTACATAATCTCCACCCGGCACAGCCAGAAGAGGACTGGCCACCCCTCAGAGCCTGGTTCCTCTCTAGGTTTCTTCCTAGGTTCCTTCCTTTCTAGGGAGTTTTTCCTAGCCACCGTGCTTCTACATCTGCATTGCTTGCTGTTTGGGGTTTTAGGCTGGGTTTCTGTGTAGAACTTTATGACATCGGCTGATGTAAAAAGGGCTTTTGATTTGATTGATTGATGAGGTCGAAGAAATTGTCTGTAGAGCTCAGAGACAGGATTGTGTTGAGGCAAAGATCTGGGGAAGGGTACCAAAAAATGTCTGCAGCGTTGAAGGTCCCTAAGAACACAGTGGCCCCCATCATTCCTAAATAGAAGAAGTTTGGAACCACCAAGACTCTTCCTAGAGCTGGCCGTCCGGCCAAACAGCAATCGGGGGAGAAAGGCCTTGGTCAGGGTGGTGACCAAGAACCCGATGGTCACTCTGACAGAGCTCCAGAGTTGCTCTGTGGAGATGGTTGTCCTTCTGGAAGATTCTCCCATCTCTGCAGCATTCCCCCAATCAGGCTGTGGCCAGACGGAAGCCACTCCTCACTAAAAGGCACATGACAGCCTGCTTGTAGTCTGCCAAAAGGCACTTAAAGACTCTCCGACCATGAGAAACAAGATTCTCTGGTTTGATGAAACCAAGATTGAACTCTTTGGTCTGAATGCCAAGCGTCACGTCTGGAGGAAACCTGGCACCATCCCTACGGTGAAGCATGTTGGTGGCAGCATCATGCTGTGGGGATGTTTTTCAGCGGCAGGGACTGGGAGACTAGTCAGGATCGAGGCAAAGATGAACGGAGCAAAGTACAGTGCGATCCTTGATGAGAACCTGCTCCAGAGCACTCAGAACCTCAGACTGGGGGTAAAGGTTCACCTTCTAACAGGACAACGACTCAAAGCACACAGCCAAGACAACGCAGGAGTGTCTTCGGGACCAGTCTCTGAATGTCCTTGAGTGGCCAGACAGAGCCCAGACTTGAACCCGATCAAACATTTCTGGAGAGACCTGAAAATAGCTGTGCAGCAACGCAACGCACCCCATCCAACCTGACAGAGCTTGAGAGGATCTGCAGAGCAGAATGGGAGAAACTCCCCAAATACAGGTGTGCCAAGCTTGTAGAGTCATACCCAAGAAGACTCAATGCTGTAATCGCTGCCAAAGGTGCTTCAACAAAGTACTGAGTAAAGGGTCAGAATTCTTACGTAAATGTGATATTTCTGTTTTCTAAAAATCTGTTTTGCTTTGTCATTATAGGGTATTGTGTGTAGATTGATAAGGATTTATTTTTGTTTTATACATTTTAGAATAAGGCTGTAACATAACAAAATGTGGAAAAAGTTCAGGGGTCTTAATACTTTCCGAAGGCACTGTAGTTCTACAACCGAATTGACCCTGTGATTGAGCTATTCTAGGTTGAATAGTGGTAGTACAGAAAACAATAATGTATATTTCTCTTTTTTGGCAGGAGTTCTTTGTTTTTTTATTCCTCAGGAATCTCAGTGGGAGTTCTCTCCATTGTTATCTTTCTGCTGTTGATCCTGAAAAAGGCTATACCGGTAAGAATCATCTTTAGGCTCAAGTTGTTATTGCTTTAGGCAAATTATACAAGGAGCCCCACATTTCAATTTGACAAGCTTTGCTAATCAGTACGGTCAATGCACTCTACTTAATTTTCCTGCTTTGTTTTACCATAGCCCTTTACACGTGCATGCAGTGGCTGTACAGTAACATTCTATACATGACATCAGAGGTCAGGGTCTCCACTTAACAGCTCTGTATGGGTTTTGACAGAAGTGGCTCCATCCCTCCTGCTAATTTGGCAACTTTTGACATTTTTTGGTTGTCTTGAGTGAAGCAAATGCTGTAAATTATGAGGACTCAATGTATTTTGAAAGACGTTAAGGATTATTATAAATACCACTTTGATCCCATGCAAGCAAGCCAAACACTCGTGCACTTCACTTTTCCATATCATTAAACTCATGTAATATACAACCTGAAGAAGGCGCAGTGATGCTGAAACGTTGGTGGTTAAACGAATAAATTACTGTGAGCTTGTATATAGCGCGTGCAACTCTCCATCGTTTTCTACAGCCGATAGTTTCCTCGTTGTTAGTCAGCACCTCTACCAACTTTCTTTGGGTGTGCACCAGCTCATGCTTTTTATTATTCAAAAAAAGCAAAACACCCGTGAGTCCAAATGTGCACTTCACATATCCATATCATAACACTCATGTAACATACTGTATCAACGTTTATGATCACGATGTTTGATGTACAGTTACAAGTTGGCATGGTGTTATACCCTGGGTTGTCCTGAACAGAATGAGCCTATGTTTCTTGTATTGCGAAAAACTTGCCGTGGACCACGCATCTGGGTCAGTTGGGCATCATTTGAAAGCTTTTTATATTGCCAACATGATTAGCTAAATAATCAAATACAACCTTACAGTGTTAGGTTATCACAAGGCGATTCATAGAAGCAGATCGTCATTTTGGTGTGCTTAGAAAGGAGTCATGAGTGCTTCTCTGAATTGCCTTATAATTTAGCTAGTCATGCTCAGACATATCGGCAGATTTTTCACCTTGTGAGCCACATTCACTTATGTGTATTAAAGTAGTAAAAATGGTTTCACATTTGGTGCCATATTCATAGCACGTAATGATTACATCAAGCTTGTGACTACAGACTTGTTGGAGGCATTTGCTGTTTGTTTTGGTTGTTTTTCAGATTATTTTGTGCCCAATAGAAATGAATGGTAAATAATGTATTGTGTCATTTTGGATGTACTTTTATTGTAAATAAGAATATAATATGTTTTTAAATATATCTACATTAATGACAGTCTGCACTTCGACCTTATAGTCATTGTAGAATTTCAAGTCTAGAGTACAGATCCAAAACAACAAAACATTTGTCACTGTCCCAATACTTTTGGAGCTCACTATATATAAAAGGCCATTGCACTGCCTAAAGACTTGATCCAAATGATTAATCAGGGTGATTGATCGAAATTAGTTTTAGTTTAAAGTGATGGGAGACACCCTTACCTGGACCAAACATATATTTATTCTTAGCTAGGAGGTATGCCCTCCATAACTGAGGGTTAGCCTACCACCCCAGCCCACTCAGAACTTGCCCTTTTGGACGTAGCCTCTACCGGGCCTGTAAAATCAGATGGCCAGACCCCAAACGTGTCACTCTGGCCTGGCTTATCCTAAAGACAGATGTCTTTAACTGTAGAATCCAACATTTGGAGAGAGTTATTCAACAGAGAAAGAGTCCTCTGGGTGGCTCAGATGAATTATTCTTACCCTGTTATACTACCTGCCTTTGTCACCTCAAGAGGGCCATGTTCATCACGCTGTTTGGTGCTGGCTCCGGCCTGTCCTACCTGGGATACCAGACACTGTTCAACCACTGGGAAGACATCACAACACTCTACTGGAGACATGCCTTGGGTGAGTTGGTTTAGTTAAGAGATTGTTGCTTAAAATAAGGTCAGTAACTAGGACTTGAACTGTTCAGTTAGCAGTAGGAAGCATTGAAATTCTGTCTTTGTGAGGCCTTGCACATTTGAACCCAGTATGAACACTGTTTACATGAAGGCCCCTGATAAATCATATGCTCTCACTACAGACATGATACCGTAATATATTCATGAATAATGAGGATGGGTCAGTGTCCACTCTGAGTCATTCACTCCCAGGAGTCTGTCATAATAAGAGGGCCAAGTGGATGTGGAGAGGTGAAGTAGCCTACAGTTACTGACTGCCTCTCCACACTCCTCAATGGAGTGGATTTGCTGCCAAATCAATTTGCCCTCTCTATGCACACACTGGGTTGAAAATGGTTGAATCCGCAGGCACGTTAGGATTAAGAGCACGCGGCAATGCTGCTGGAACATTGATTTCTGTGCTTGGAAACAAAAGGGCTTTGGGTGGATTAGCGTTCAAATGTGTTCTTTTCACCCTTACTGGCATGCCTCAAATCCATTGGGTTCCACTGTTCCAATTACACAGGGCTTTCAATTGGAGTATTTCATCTAACCGGTTACGTTTTTGTTTCTGTGTCTTTGCTTATGTTGTTTTCTCTATAAAATATTATAATCACATAGAACCAACAGATCTCTCCATTTCTCTCTCCCTCTCTTCCTCTTTCCATCACTTCATCATTTTCTCTATTTCCAGGCTACCTGCTGGTAACGGGCCTGATCAGCTGGGCGGTTTGCTACAAGCACGGGCCCATCAGCAGCGAGCGCACCCTGTCCCTACTGACCTGGGGGATCCAGTGCCTGGCCATGGGCCTCATGTACTACGGAGTGACCTACCCCCAGGCTTCCTACCTACTCCTGGGCATCCTGCTGGTGCTCAAGGCTCTGCCCTATGCCTACAGACTGCTGCTGGGGACATGCAGGTACACAGTCAATTTGTGGTTTGACATTAGATATACTACTAAGGTGGATTTGGGTAATGGAGATTAATAGTAGAGGCTTTTTAGCAGATGCTTTCGATCCAAAGTTGTGTGTTTGATTGATGGCTGTCCCTCCCTCTCTCCCCCAGGCTAACAGGGCGTCTCCTGCCCTCTCTCCTGCGTGTGTTTGGGCGTAGCAGGAAGCCCCAGGTATGCCTCCTCACAGATGAGGAGTACAGAGAGCAGGGGGAGGTGCACACCACAGCCTCACTTGAGGAGCTCAGGAGGCTCTGCACTACACCTGGCTTCCCTGCCTGGGAAACGGTCCTCCGACTACGCTCCCCACAACGGTACGGGACAAAAACACAAACTACACTACTCACATCCTAACTAAAGTAGGACACATCTTATCCACAGACCTCAGGATCAAAATCAAATCAAATTGTATTAGTCACATGCGCCGAATACAACAGGTCAGTGAAATGCTTACTTACGAGCCCTTAACCGACCGTGCAGTTTAAAAAAATACGGATAAGAATAGCTCCCTGCATTTAAAACATCACAACAGTATGAGACTGACACACAAATATTCTGAACTTTCTGCTCTAAAAACACCCAGCTGATGAGAGCTTGACTGAACGGAAGGCTGGTAAATGACTGCTAAATGACATTTCTAGGTTTGCAGCCTTCCTGACGGGCGGCAGCCACGTGACCCCGGGGGAGCAGCAGAATCACGGGCAGCACTACGGCCCGGGAGCAGCCAACAACGAGGACATGCTCTTCACCTCCGCCCAGCACAGGGTGCTGGGGCTGGGCGCCGACGAGGACCTCAGCGAAGACGAGATGGACAGTTCCGTCAGGGCTCCGCCTACACCTAGCCCCTTCCCCCTCTACACACCGACCACCCCCACCACCATGGCCCGTCCGGACAGCTCCGCCCCCTGGCAGCCCCCACCCTATCCCGCCCCTTTCTACCCTCCCTATCCTCCCGCCTTCACCCCGCCTTCAGAGCCCCACGTCATCGAGGACGTTGAGGAGGAGGAAATGGAGCTGTTCTAAGATCAGATTTTAAACCTCTGTAGTGGACAGGTTGGTTCCTAATATGGCCAGTTAACACTAGGGGGCAATTCCACTCAGGTTGATTTTTGGGGTCGAACATGCTGGCAAAAAATATTTAAGTGATTTATGAACTCGATTGAATGATTGATCAACATCTTCATACAGAATGAATCGACATAAAACACATTAACAGCTAGGAGTGTAAATTAAGCTTCATCATATGTCCCAAATAGAATCCCACTATAAATCTAGTCCGAGTGATTGTGAATCATAATTCCACCTAAGAGGAGACTGGGGACTTGGTGTGCCTATCCAATCCTGGCTCAGAGATATATGTATATTTTTAAGGGGGGGCCTTGAGTTAATCTGACTTTGGGGTTCCCACTCTACACTGCAAATGAAATCAAAGCAGAATTCTCCATCTCGAATCCAAAACTGCATCATAATTGCAGGAATCACAAGAATGACTTTGAACTCATGTTTACAGCTCTCAGGTAAACCAGCAACAATCATGAGTACATTGTTTTTTCCTCCTCCTGTGTGTGGTAAGTGCCTGGGGTTAGGAGACCTGCTTCCCTGCTGGGTCACTGTAACAAACTCTCACGTACTCTCTTCTTGGCTGTGGAATCCAGTCAACTACTATCTACCGCCCCCACCTGGCTGCTTAGGAAACTGCCGCCTTCGACAGCCAGAACAGCCGATCGCATGCTGTAAACATCGAAAGGAGATTTTGATTGGACCATATCTGTCAAAAGCAATGTTTTCCTCCCGCAGGCCAGAAAAAAAAATGTTTATTGTAATTTTATATCAAACATCACTTTTTAATGTTTTTGTATTTTGGAAATGATGATTTGGGGCTTTATGATCCAAGGAGGATTCTTTAAGGTTTGTTTCAATTAATTAATAAATAAGCCCATCTTTTTCCAGTGACATTGTATTGTGAACTGATGTTTCACCTTAAAGAGATACAAAAAGGCCACAGAGCACTGAGAGTAGTAAAGGTTGCCTGATTTAAAATACTTAGGCTACGTAGCAGACAGGCCAAGTCATGTAAAACGGTCAGGTCATTACAACGTCTGAACAGTTTTAGATAGTCCTGGAGGAAAGCAGTTTGACATATTTGCAATTTCTGTCTAAATAAGACTGTAGTTAAATATTTTATGTTTGTGAAATTTTGGCCAGGCATTAGACAAATATGCATGTGAAGATACATTCACAGAGGGTGGGGATCTCCATAACTAATGGAGTTATAGTTAAATAGACATTACAGACCCAGAAAACCTTGTGGATATCAGATCTGACACGATCACTTCATAAACCTTTTTTAAATAAGTATTTTTCCACGGCATCAGTGGTTGATAGTCAGACTAGACACAGTAAACATGTACATGTAATAGCAGGGCCACATTCAGGAGAGCAACTTGTTCCAGATATAGCCTAGTATGTAGAACAAACATGTCTCTCTGACTTTCTATCAGTTCCAATCATAACATTTCTATCTGTAACATTCCACAACGTTTTCCTATTGAACGTGCCCCTAAACTCTATGTAAGCAGCCATTACACACATGGCTATTTAGATTTAGTGTGTCACTTCTGCATGAGTGTGAATCACCAACCTGTGACGAGGCTCAGGCACTTGAGCAGTTTGAGGGCCATTGAGACAAATATAACCCTATTCAATCAAACCTAATATCCAGATTTCCAAGTAAAAAAAAAATAACTTACAATTTTTACATCCATTTGAAAGTGCAAAAGTAGCTACTTCAAGGCAAGAGCTTTTCCTCAGATCCCTAAATGCACTGGTTAAGTCCTCTGCTAAGAGGACAAATATAACCTCTCATTTAGGCCTGTATTTTTCTTTTGTCCAGTCTGTAAAACCATACTCTTCACTCTTTTAATAACTGGACTTCCACCAGCCCTTGACTCTATGTCGGTTGGTGGTGTTGCTTGGAAAACATTTTGGGACAGTTCCTCAAAATGTGCAATGTGTTCCCCCTTTACTGTGTGTGGCCAGTGGGGAGGGGTGGTTGGTCAGCAGGCATAGGGGGATCTTGGTCAGGTAGGGGGGTTCCCCCCGGAGAGGGTCCCGTCTGTGGGGACCTGCTGGGGGGGTCTTGAGATGAGGACTGGGAGGTTTCCTCTGTTGGTTCATCTGTGCTGATCTCATTGATCTCCTACCAAACAGTGAAAAGGTAAAGTGTTGCATCATAGTTATTTGTAATACTCTTAAGTATAGTACTTGGCACAGATATGCAAAAATACCCTCATAAAATACAGTTCTAAAGGCAGGTATTATATTCTCACCTTTCTTCAAAATGGGACACATGATGTAAAAAAGACAGTTCTCAGGAGGACATTATACAACATGGAACCTTGGCTGGAACATGCACAAATCCCTAGATAAACCACTTGTGTTCCACATAAACTACCTACTGTTTCATTCTCTGCCCAGTGACATGTGCCTCAAATCACAGCCTGAATCTAGAAGTCTATGCCTAAACCCCACGAGCTGCCACCCTGTCTACCTACCTCGAGCGGCTGATGGTTGTTGGCAGGGCTGCTCCTGGCCAGGACAGAGATCTCTCTGATCTGGTGCAGGGCGAAGGCCAGGGAGACCCAGGGCGAGGCGGACACCACCCAGGCGGGCTTGCTCATGTCCTCCTGCTCCTCCTGGTGCTTGGTCTTCCTTGGTGGTGGCGTTGTTGCGGCGACGTTATCTGATTGGATAACGTCGATGGTTGCTATGGGAACAGGACTGGAGGGGACGGGAATGTTCTCCGCCAGCATTTTGGTATCTGGAAAACAATGTAAGCAACATTTTTCATAACGATTAAAAATGCTTCTTCTGCTAAGATGTCTGGCCTAACAACTACCCCTATTATTAACATCCTAAACGTGATTCATTCAGCATTCTAATGTCTATGAATATCTCAGTTGCTGATAGAAAAACTGGATTTAAAGTTAGTGGTAGTACATGCTATGCTTGCCACATTGGGAGCCAGTCACTTCTCCATTAAGGGGCATTATAGGTGCAGCAAATGCTGTTTTTCTGTAAGCCCATGCAGAGGCACAGTCTGAAGCAGACAGGATCAACTTTATTAACACATACTTTTCTCTCCACTCTGCACAGCCAGCCATTGGATGAGAGCGAAGAGGAGGAGGATGACGAGGGAGGCGATTCCTATCCCTCTGAAGGTGTGGGCTGCTCCTAAATAACCCAAATAGACAAAGGTGTTCACAGCACATTATTACTTAATTCCAAATCAACCCCTAGTCCTTACTCCCTAGGCCAGGGGTATTCAACTCTTACCCTACGAGGTCCGAAGCCTGCTGGTTTTCTGTTCTACCTGATAATTAATTGCACATATCTGGTGTCCCAGGTCTAAATCAGTCCCTGATTAGAGGGGAACAATGAAAGAATGCAGTGGAACTGGCTTCGAGGTCCAGCATTGAGTTTGAGGGCGCTAGGCTTTGGAAACAAAATCTTCAAGTACATGTATGCATTTCACTCATTGCTTTTCATATAACACTGAAACTGAAAATAAATATCAATTTCAGCACTGTAAGGGATATATTTTACCCCCCCCCCAAAAAAAAAAACATATTTCAGAGCACAGAGAGAGACACACGGAGTTGTTATTCTGAGAGTGCAGCCAAATGCATTCCAGACCATAAAATTCCTATCCTTATGATTTAGATAGGGCTGGTGGTAGTTTATTAAGAGTTAAGACCTGGATTATCTTATGAAAACCATGGAGGTCAGGGCATCTTTATAAGGAGGGGAGGCATTGTAAAACATTTTGAAAAGGCATGTGGGACCACTATGACTGTGAATTGGTCATGTAGAAGTCAACGTTGAAGGTATAATCTGGAATCTGCAATAATTACTGCTCTACTCAATGGTAATTTCAATTAATGAACATTTAACAAATTGTACATTTAACGAGTGACACCAATAGTTCCATCTCTCGTTGGTTGAACTGGGAGACACGCAATTCAATTCAATACAACTTCAATACAATCCAGCTGGGATTTTTTCATCATAGTGGCTCTTACCAAAGAAGTTGACAAACACTCCCCCCACCATGGCCCCACAGCCACGGCCCAGCCCCAGGTGCAGGCCCTGGAGGATACCCTGGGCAGAGGTCCTCAGCTCTGGAGGCACAGCAGCACTCAGGTAGGAGATACACGCTGCCCACACTGAGGCATGGGTCACACCTAGATACACAGAGATACAGAGAGACTGAGTGAAAGAGAGAAACACACACTCAGGCACATCCACAAATACACATACATCATTACACTAGGTCAGGGCAGGGAGTAATATCATTAAACCTCCCCAGAGATATACAGTAGTAGGTCATGAAAAGAAACATCTGTAGCACAAACAAACATTTAAATGAAGCCCCTTTCACATTTTTGTATATAACCAGAAACAAACAAACAGGCCTGTTAAACTGTAATTTGTTTTCATTATAAGCTGTATACAACACCAGACTATTTGGGAGGGGGAAAGAATACATTTTGGGAGACATTTTCAAATTGATGTCAAAGGGAGGACATGTCCTGTGTGTGTTCGTGGCAGGTGACAGGCGAGAGAGAGTGGCCTTAACCATAGTCATTAACACTCGCTTGGGTGTGTCATGTTTGGACTGGCTCAACTAGCCAGTTTACATCCAACACGCCTCATTTTCTCATTGTATAGCTAGCTACCAATAATAGGACAAAGCCATCTAACCTGCTACCATACCCTCCTTAGGCCTGTCTGGATTGCCTCGCCCCCATTCAGCTCGTTAGCTAGCCCATATCGTCACTATCCTCCCAGACCAGAGCTACGGCCATCACTTGTTTGTCTTGTTTGTTACTGTCATACCACTTTCTTTAGAATTGTGGAGATTTTGAAATGAGATGTGTCTCTAAGTGTCTCTAAACATAGTTATTTGGTGTTGTTACGCCTCTAGTGAATGATTACAATCATTATAAGCATCCTTAAATGTTACTTATTCATGTATAGCTGCAACATTGTAATTCATGGCCTAAATGTGGCTATCAGAGTAATCTAGATATGGAGGAAAGGGGCGTTTTCCAGGCGAAGGACAAGCTTTTCTTGTCATTGAGGGGAGCTATCCTTTCCTGAAATGAACTCTGAGAGCCAACATGGCAACAACGTAAGTGCACTGAGGGCTCCCAGTCCAAACACTACTTCCTCCTTCTTTCAATCTAATGTCAACACTTATGCTAAGCTAAGTCAACAGATATCGCATGTGTGGCCGTGCCGTGAGGCCCGAGACCCGGTGTAGCCTCACCTTGAAGAACCTCCATGGGCAGGACGATCCAGGCGTTCTCCAGGTAGGAGATGTACAGATAGCGGGCCGTGTTGCAGGCCAGCCCGATATACAGCACCCTGGGGAGGAAAAGGGGAGGAGGAGAAGTTCAGATAACACTATTTCAATAGTCCACTACAGATGGTTCATAGATGATGAACTTTCACTACTTTGTTTAACTAACCATCCACCACTCCCCAACATAACCCTAAAACTATCCTAAAGCTATAGCAAGTTATTACATATCAACGGAGTTGCAGGTAAAAGTAAGGCCAAAGCTTAGAAGTTAAACCCAAATTGTCCCTGAACAGACTTCTATATCATTCTGAACAGACTTCTATATCATTCTGAACAGACTTCTATGTCCTTCATTCCCACACTGTTGGATGTTTGGTGCCCGTCTCCTATGACAACATTTTGTCCAATCAAACCCTTGACCTGATTCACCATACACCCCCCAACTTGTGACAAGTTGGCTGGATGCCCTTTCGGTGGTGGACCATTCTTGATACACACGGGAAACTGTTGAGCATGAAAAACCCAGCAGTGTTGCAGTTCTTGACACAAACCAAGGCGCATGACACCTACTACCAATACCCTGTTCAAAGGCACTTCAATCTTTTGTCCTGCCCATTCAACCTCTAAATGGCACATATACACAATCTATGGCTAAAGTGTCTCAAGGCTTAAAAATCCTTCTTTAACTTGTCTCCTCCTCTTCATCTACTGATTGAAGTGGATTCAACAAGTGACATCAATAAGGGACCATAGCTTTCACCTGGATTCACCTGGTCAGTCTATGGCATGGAAAGAGAGTGTGTTGTGTATACTCAGTGTATGTGGGCATGAACATCTTACAACTACAAAACAATAATGCAAATTATACTGACACATTTAAGAATTCCAGTTTACATACTGTATGCATATTTTACATATATTGACCTTGGACATACAATGCTATAGGTACTGTTTTGGCTTATTCTCTCATGAGCTATTTTCAGAGCTGGGTGTGGGTGGCTCTTTAAGCCTGTGTCATACAGTGAGTCATTCTAACCCCGGGGCAGGCCGTGTCTGACAACACTAGGACCAGTCACAAGGACCAGATAACTGCTGCACAGAGACTAGAGCTGGACAGGAAAGGAGGCATGCACAGACTCATACACACAGCAGTCATCTAACTGGTCGTTGTGTTACCATACACAGACTCAGACACAAACAGACACAGAGAGCAACGACTATTTCAGTATTTATCTCCACATAGTCTTAGGCCCCATGTAAATATCAGACATGGAGAGGTACCCATGCAAATCTTAGCGTGAGACAGGCAATTTGAATAACAGCCTAATATGAAAAGCCCCTGCACAGTGTTTCTGTGCTCACCAATCGATCCGCACAGGCATTTAGTTCAGGAGATCAATGGAGAGCCTCATGCTGAAGTAATGGACAGGATTGGGTTATACGCACACATGTTCCCAGAGGAACAAAAGGCTTCCACAGGCCCTGCCAGCAGCCCAGGCAGAAACCAGGCCATCAAACAAAGATCTGACAGAGTCCAGACACACACACCACACACACAGTGGAACTCTGTGGGAGAAGAGCAGAGCTCTCCTCCATCGATTCAGCACAGCACTGTCCATTCATTCTCTACAATGCTGATGGCATTGTAAAAAGTATAAATATTGGTGTAAATGTTAATTGTTTTTACACATGTAGCTGTATTAGTACTGCATACAGTGCTTTTTACAAACAAATCCATAGTTTATCTATAGTTTGTTGATAATATGAATGCAATGGTTAGAGACTTTCCCATTGTCTAGGAAACTGCTCTGGCTGCACTTAAAACAACCATATTTGAATAACATAAGTGGCACATTGTAGCTTTGTACTGGGAGACCAGCCCTTGGCTAACCCTTGTTATTACAAATGATTCATCTTGTTCATAGATAGGCGTGGGTGATTTGGCAAGTGTCACCCGCCTGAGAAATATCACAGGGCAGACGGGAGACGGAAGAACTGACAAAAAAATCCTCTCTGAGCTCTCAGGATGGGTCTTCCTGTTTACCAATGTTTCTTTCCTTTCCCTTAAGCAAAACGCTGCATTTAAAGCTTTTGAATTGGAAAATAACAAATGTCTAGAAAAAAAACAGCTTGTCTATTCTGCAAACTGTGTGCCAATTTGGGCAATGCCCACTTAGTCAACATCTGTGTTTCTGCCTTTCCCTCCTCTCCCTTCCTTTCGCGCTCTCTCTCTCTCCAATTCAAACAGACAATAAATCACAATTTAGAGAGAGAGAGAGACCACACTAGCTGGAGGGAGTAGGTCTCCCTCTTAGAAATTTAACAGAGCGGAGCTCTCCCAATGTCTGTCATCCTATGAATTGACCGTATGTTTGTTTGAGGCTGTTGGGGGGCCTGCTATAGCCTATGTAGCACACCTACGTCTTCCGTTAGCAGGTTACTGCATCACCCCTGAAACTCCCTTACACTCCACTCACTCATTGTGTCACTCTAGCACTCAGCTTACTGGTCAAGTTCCCACAGGGCAGGGCAGGAAATTAACATAAACTGTCAATTCACTGAATTCACTGAATGCTTGTGGTTGTTTAAGTTCACTGACTAAAAGTAAACAAGTGTAAAGTCTGAACAAATTATCCTTTCTGATAAGCCTAAATCCCATCACATCTCCAAGAATGGTGAGCGATTATCTGGAATTCAATCAAACTGAAAGAAATAAAATAAATATTGTGACTTTGATTACAACTATACCAGAATAATCTCATTTTGGCCTTGCTTTTGTTGCCTGGTTCCAGATCAGTTTGTGCAGTCTAGCCAACTCCTAGGGTTATTGTCACGCAGGAGTTGACAAGACGTACAGAAACACAAACAGATCTGGGACCAGGCTAATGCTTTTGACCCATGCCCCCTTCATGTACCTTATATGGCCGATGAGCTCGATTAGCTTGTGGCTGGTGAAGTAGGCTACCAGCTCCGAGATGTGGCTCAGCACCGAGCAGACTCCAAAAAGTGTGGTGGTCCCCTTCAGGTCCTCCAGGTGCCAGTAGAGGAAAGTGAACACGAAGCCGTAGCCGAATCCCATGAACCAGGCCACGAAGAGCACCGAGCCGTATTGCACACTGCACAGCAGCCGAAGGAGGTCCCAGTAAAGGAACCGCTGGCTGATGGAGCTTTGAGATTCTAACGATTCCACAGTGTGCCCTTCGGGAGATGAAACGCCACTGGACGTTTGAGGAGATTCCACCTCCTGTCTCTTATCCTCCTCCACCTGGGCCTCCATTGGCCGATGGTCACTAGTACTACTCTCAAAGTAGAACTGAGTAGACACTATAAAAGCAACGGCCATCAGGACTCCAAAGACAATAAAGGCTATCTGGTAGTTCTTGTAGTCAGGCACGATGCAGCCGGTGCCCTGGATGAAGAGCTTGATGTGGGTGTGGTCGATCCAGATGCCCACGCACAGCATTGCCAGGCCCCAGCCCAGGGAGCCCCACATCCTCTGCAGACCATAGCGGTCCCGGTGGGGGCCCAGGTACTGCAGGGTGCGCGTGTCCACGATGGTCACGGCCGGAGCACTGAAGAACTCGCCGATGATGATGACCAGCAGGATCAGGAGGAAGATGGTCTCCACCTGGTCGTGGTTGGAGATGATGTCATAGACTTTGGTAGTGGTGGTTGTGGTGGTTGGTTTGGTCGTGGTCAGATTTGAGGCAGGTTTTGAGCCGGCTGTTGTTGTTGCTGCTGTTTTTGTTGTTGTTGTTGTTTTTGTTTTGGTGGTGGTGGTGGTGGTGGTGGAGGGGGAAGATGTCAACATTGTTGTGGAGTTGGTGGAGGAAGGCACAGGTCCCGTGACACTACTGGGTCCAGTGATATTACCACCATCGCTCCTCACATACCTGTGCAGGGGACCGCTAACTGAGTCTGATGCAAAGGAGAGGGGGAAAAAGTCTCCACTCGCACCCCTGCGGTTCCTGCTGTGATTGGCCGACGGACCGATCTGGGCGGGACTGGTGGGGGACACGACTGTCGGTTTCCTCTCCACGCAGGTCATGGAGGCAGGCTTGATGAAGCCGATGCCGCTGTTGAACACCAACCAGCAGAAGACAGAGAACAGCAGCACCACCTTGCCCTTCTTGAAGCGGTCCGCCACCACCCCCCAAAAGGGGGCGCTGCAGAATTCTATGAAGTACCGAATCCCGACCAGCAGGCCGCTCTGGCTGGGCGTCATGCCCAGTTGCTTGTAGTAGACAGGCAGCAACGGGTGCAGGGACCCATAGGCCGCATAGAAGAAGAAGTAGAAGACCTTGGAGATGAGTAAGTGGTTGTTGATCTGCACGCAGTTCCTCTCCAGGCAGTCATTGCTGGGGGTGGCATGTGTGTCTGTCGGGGGTGATGCTGGACCTTGGGAGGCAGCGGTGGGGCCCGCACCTGCTGCTATCTGATCCAAGGTTTTAGACAGGGTGTTGAAGGGTTCTGCCATGACGTACTTCCTCTTCTGATCCTCCTCGTCGTCTGTCAAGATGGCCACCTGGTCGTCACTCGCCATCTCTCTGGGGATGGGGGGAGGGGGAGAAGGATGACTGAAACATAGTTTTTCACCCCCACCAGAATTAAAGGAGCAATGTGTAATAAAAATATCTGACCCAGACAATTTTGGCAAGCTATGGGAGATGGGCTGGCATGTCCATAAGATTGCAATGATAGTTTTAAACACATTTTGAAGCTGTATCTTTTTTTTGTTAGCAAACGACAACAAAAACATAAACAATGGAGTAATACAACATTTTGGGTTATGACAGGCTAAGACAATAAGCTGTAATAAGCTGATAAGGCATTTTTTCGGAACGTCTGTCACCTTACCTACATTTCAGCACAACCGAACAGGACATTTGATTCAAGAAATCTTTTCAAAATGCATGGTGTTGTTACTCCACTGTTGCAGCATGCTTTGTTGCAGGTTGATCTTTTTTTTTTTTTTTTAATATCTATGTTTCCTCAAGCACATTGATTGATTAATCTTATACTATACAATTTTTCTAAACTAATCAAATCTGTAATATTGCACCTGTTACTGAGATAGTTGTTCCAGTTTAGATGGTCTTGGTTGTGAAATCAAAATTGCAGTTATTGTTATTGAAGGTTGTGAATGATTACATACTAAAGTATTGAATGCAACAATGATGTCTCTGTCACTAACAAACACAGGCATGGGTTGATATCTCTCACATTCACTCAAAAGGCATGCTGGGAAATTTTCAAATAAAGCTTTCAAAACAGCAACCCAAGCGTCTTGTGTTTAAAACCTAAACGCCTTGTGCTGAATAAACATGTTCATGTGTGTAAAAAGCTTTACAGTAAATAAACATGTTCTGGTATTTACTTGTGATTACAATCCAAACACTGTGACTCATTTTCATTGATATTCTAAATGCCTTGACATGCTTAAAAAGTGTTATAGAAAAATGTTGAGCTATGTGTTCACATCCTGGTTTTACAGTGACGGAGTATGATGTTCAAGCTCTTACATTTTGTTAGGGCTAGGGTATATGAAAAACTTGGATAAGATATAATAGCCCATTTGGCTACTGCCTCTACAGCAGGAGACATGACTTCACTATTCCCTGTAGCCTATACAATTATATATAAATGGTAGCCTGTAACTGTATAACTGCTCAGACCAGACAGACATTGCTCGAGAGAAATATAGAGAATATGACTAGAGAATAATATGTTTTATTGCCGCAGCTCTGACTAAACCTATCATGTCCTTAGAAACGTTTCTTCTTGTAACCACGCATTAAATTGTTATTTTCTATATTCAACTTAAAATGGTAAAGAAACACCGAGGGGACATATCTAAGCTTGTTATTCCTGTGAACACAAATAAATACATTATTAAGAAGAAAAAAAACAAATAGACAAAGATATTTTCTTACCAAAATTATTGTTTCAAAGTTTCAAGGTTGTTGGAGGATAGACCGCTTGTATAGAATGTAACCTATCTTCTTGTGTCCATCATTTAGATGTCCAATTGGCGACGACTGTCATCGGGTGAATAAACTGTCGTTTAAAGTCACCGACAAAAAAAACGTGTCCAATAGTAATCACAATTATATGGGGCAAGTAATATTGAACGCGTCTATTTCAGAGAAGTTTGCATTGACGTCATTTCTCACCTACCCACGACTGCCAGACCATTTCGGAGTTCGAGACACTGCTACTGTGGAAGGGATTGCATACACACAGTCTAAAATGAGTCTAGCGCCGAGCATTGAATCAATGAGTGCATCTCAATAGTCTGAAGTGGTTTCCTCTCCTTGTCTATTCACGTAATTGGCACAAATCCCAAAACAAAAAAACAGGATGGATGAAAAGAATATGGTAGTAAGCAAATGGGGAGTTGCTTTTACATCTCAATTTATTTTATACGTGCAGACAAAGGAAAGGAGTAGAGGAAGCCAGTTTGGAGAGTTGAGATGAGCCCTATTCCCCCATAGAACAACTGCCTTTGTGCCTGTCGAGCAAGGCACTTGGGGTAACATGGGGTAACTAGCTCCCCCTAAGAACAATGTACAATTGCTGACACAAAAAAGCAACATTTGGATAAAATGTGGTATGTGGGTGATGGTCATGCTTAGACAAACAAACTATGAAGGGAAATAGGTGTCTACAGTTTACACTTTAGTTGTTATTTAACAAAATGCTGTGTTTAGAAAAAGGGTGTTTTTCCAAAATGCCCCCCCCCCCCCTCCCATGGGGTAACTGAACCCCCCCCCCCAAAGATGAATGTGTTCAAATTTAGTTTACAAATTAAATCTTGACATATTTTTTGTAATTAACTCTTAAAAGCTAAAGTCTATTGTAGGTGTCTTATTTTAATGAAATAAATCAAAATTTGAAACAAAATGGCATTGCACATCTCACTATTAATATCCTCACTATGATGAGGTTTTGATGAAAGGTCCCGCTTCTCATTTTCACGCCAAATCATGTCCAAATAATCTTAAAGTATATAAAAAAATTCTGTGTAACTCAATTAAACCTCTTAATATGCCTTTTTTTTCCAATTTTCGCCTAAAATGACATACCCTAATCTAACTGCCTGTAGCTCAGGCCCTGAAAGCAAAGATATGCATTTTCTTGTTACCATTTGAAAGGAAACACTTTGAAGTTTGTGGAAATGTGAAAAGAACGTTGGAGAAAATAACACATTCGATCTGGTAAAAGATAATACAATCATCTTTGAAATGCAGGAGAAAGGCCATAATGTATTATTCCAGCCCAGGTGCAATTGGCCACTAGATGGCAGCAGTGTATGTGCAAAGGTTTAGTCTGATCCAATGAACCGTTGCATTTCTGTTAAAAATGTTGAATCAAGACTGCCCAAATGTGCCTAATTTGTTTATTAATAACTTTTCATATTGAAAACTGTGCACTCCTCAAACAATAGCATGGTATTCTTTCACTAGTTACTGTAAATTGGACAGTGCAGTTACATGAACAAGAATTTAAGCTTTCTGCCAATATCAGATATGTTTATGTCCTGGGAAATGTTCTTGTTACTTACAATGCTAATCGCATCAGCCTATGTTTGCACAATTGTCCCGCAGCGGACCCACCAATCCTGAAGAAGTTTTTAAATGATTTGTTGGTGATTTGGACATGATTTGGAAAAGGCAAATTTAGGTACCGCAAGTATTCACACCCCTAAGTCAATACATGTTAGAATCACCTTTGGCAGCAATTACAGCTGTGAGTCTTTGTGAGTAAGTGTCTAAGAGCCTTGCATACCTTAATTGTACAATATTTGCAAAAAATTCTTCAAACTTTGTCAAGTTGGTTGTTGATCATTGATAGACAGACATTTTCCAGTCTTGCCATAGATTTTCAAGTCGATTTAACTGTAACTAGGCCACTCAGGAACATTCAATGTCGTGGCTAGCAACTGCAGTGTAGATTGTGTTTTAGATTATTGTCCTGCTGAAAGGTGCATTTTTCTCCCAGTGTCTGTTGGAAAGCAGACTGAATCAGGTTTTCCTCTGGGATTTTGCCTGTGCTTAGCTCTATTCTGTTTATTTTTATCTTTAATAAAAACTCTATAGTCCTTGCCGATGACAAGCATGCCCATAACATTATACAGCCACCATCATGCTTGAAAATATGAAGAGTGGTACTCAGTGATGTGTTATGCTGGATTTGCTCGAAACATAACACTTGGTATTCAGGACACAAAGTTAATTTCTTTGCCACATTTTTTGGCAGTTCTACTTCAGCAATTAAACTCTTTAACGGTTTTAACGTCACCATTGTCCTCAAGGTGAAATCCCTGGGTGGTTTCCTTCTTTTCCAGCAACTGAGTGAGGAAGGATGACTGTACTTTGTAGTGATACACCATCCAAAGTGTGATTAACTACATCATGCTCGACGGGATATTCAATGTCTTCTTTTTACATTTTTCTACTAATATGTGCCCTTCTTTGCGAGGCATTGGAAAACCTCCCTGATCTTTGTGGTTGAATCTGTTTTTGGAATGCACTGCTTGACTGAGGGACCTTATAGATAATCATATGTGTGGGGTACAGAGATGAGGTTCAAAAATTCAAGATTCAAGATTCAAGATTAAAAAATCCATGGAATTTATTATGTGACTTGTTAAGCAAATTTTGACTCCTGAATTTATTTAGGCTTCCCATAGCAAAGGGGTTGAATACTTATTGACTCAAGACATTTCAGATTTACAATTTTTATTTATTTGTAAAACTTTGACTTTTTGGGGTATTATGTGTTGGCCAGTGACAAAACAATCTCAAGTTAACCCATAAGTGTCTAAGCCCTGTCTAAACTGGAGGGGGTTCTACTAAGCTATATGGAATTGTTTGAAGAAGGTCATACCAAGGATTATTTTGCTATTTGATTTAGAATTTTAAGACCCCTTGAAGTAGCAGTAAAAATAGAAAACAATTATTTGATGAAAAATTATTTTGGGCCTTATTATAAGCCCATACGGACACATTGAATTACAGATTCACTACATAGAACAACTGATAGTCCCCCCAAAAATCTGTCCTATATCTGAGAGATATATAAAAAATCTGGATATATATATATATTTTTTTTTTTACATGTGTTTAACCCCTTATTTTTGGCACTAAACAGTCTCTATATATACTTCCACAAATGTTTTCAACTGGACCTTCAGACGAGTCTTGTGAGGCCTGTGGGCGTTCTAAAGCAGTCTCACCTTTCCACAGAGGGGTCATAATAGTTCATAGGCCAAACTGTTCTGACGCTACAGATGATTTTGTAAGAAGACCGATTTTCGTGATGCCTCATGGTCTGACAAACACCGCTCTAGCTCTGTCACCTTTCACCGCAGATGCGGAAGTGCAACATAGGCAGATGCGGTGGATTGAGACGCATCCAATGCAAAAAAACCCCAGATATCTCTAGCTTAAACTGTCAGATTTGTATTTTTTATTATGCTAATTATATTTCCGAGGGGGTGCAGACATCGAGCTTAGATTTTTTTTAAACCATTTTAAATTCCAGCTGTAACACAACAAAATATTGAAAAAGTCAAGGTTGTGAATACTTTCTGAAGGCACTGTATATATAACTTTTCTAAATGACGAAACATTTGGTGAACTTACCTCAGAATCGTATTGTTTGAGTGACTTAAAAATGTAGATGAGACATAACATTTTTAGTTGAGCAAGAGTAATGGCAGCCAGGGAATGTGTTAAATGTTTTGGGGAGTGCATAAAGTGGTTTCTGTGAGAATTACAAGGGTGGGAGCAGTTAACCCGCTGGGCTAGATACCCCACATTACCCTAACCCCAAATTGATCTCCATTCAGGAGAATCTGCCTCAAAGTATGTGTTGGAGGGTGTTGAGAAAGGCAGAAATACATTTCTGCATATGTGTGAAATTAGTTTTGATAGCCTTTATAGTTTATGTGTAGGTTTAGATGGGCCTTTATCAGCTGGGCAGGCAACTGTTGGGAGAAGGATGAGCAAAGGGGAAATATAAACATTCTATAAAACTGCTTACTAAATAATTAGCCTAATCGTGTAGCCTAGGTCTACTGCCCGTTCCTGTGGACTGTTGATCCTATCCCGCCCTGTACTGAACTAGACTTTAGAATTCTCTATCAAGTCCCAAACATAAGTGATGCTATGCTGTATGTTTCAGTTATTTTCTTGATTTTGGAGTTTGATAAGACAAAAAAAAGTATTTTTCCCCTCACTAAAAGCCTAGTTTCAATAGTCACAGTTTGCCATTATTTCTGCTCATTCAATTCTATTCTCTGGGATGGGCAAACATGACAAAATACTGATAAACAATAAATTCCATAAAGATCAATGCATCAAAATAAACTACAAAATTCTTGTGATGTACTTGTAATGTATTTAATTTAAATACATGTATTTCGTTTTTTAAATCAAATCAAATGTTATTACTCACATCTGCCGAATACAACAGGTTACCTTACAGTGAAATGCTTACTTACGAGCCCCTAACCAACAGTGCAGTTTAAAAAAATACAGATAAGAATAAGAGATAAAAGTAACAAGTAATTAAAGAGCAGCAGTAAAAAAGAAAATAACAATATATACAGGGGGTTGCCGGTACAGTGTCAATATGCGGGGGCACCGGTTAGTTGAGGTAGTATGTACATGTAGGTAGAGTTAATTCAAGTGACTATGCATAGATGACAACAGAGAGTGGCAATGGTGTGGAGAGGGGGGGGGGCAATGTGAATAGTCTGGGTAGCCATTTGATTAGATGTTCAGTAGTTTTATGGATTGGGGGTAGAAGCTGTTTAGCAGCCTCTTGGACCTAGACTTGGTGCTCCGGTACCGCTTGCCGTGTGGTAGCAGAGAGAACAGTCTATGACTAGGGTGGCTGGAGTCTTTAAAAAATGTTAGGGCCTTCCTCTGACACTGCCTGGTATCGAGGTCCTGGATGGCAGGAAGCTTGGCCCCAGCGATGTACTGGGCCGTTTGCACTACCCTCTGTAGTGCCTTGCGGTCAGAGGCTGAGCAGTTGCCATACCAAGCAGTGATGCAACCAGTCAGGATGCTCTCGATGGTGCAGCTGGTGAGGATCTGAGGACCCATGCCAAATCTTTTCAGTCTCCTGAAGGGGAATAGATTTTGTCTTGCCCGCTTCACTACTGTCATGGTGTGCTTGGACCATGTTAGTTTGTTGGTGATGTGGACACCAAGGAACTTGAAGCGCTCAACCTGCTCCACTGCAGCCCCTTCGATGAGAATGGGGGCATGCTCGGTCCTCTTTTCCCTGTAGTCCACAATCATCTCCTTTGACTTGATCATTTTGAGGGAGAGGTTGTTGTCCTGGCACCACACGGACAGGTCTCTGACCTCTTCCCTATAGGCTGTCTCGTTGTTGTCGGTGATCAGGCCTACCACTGTTGTGTCATCGGCAAATGTAATGATGATGTTGGAGTCGTGCCTGGCCGTTCAATTATGAGTGAACAGGGAGTACAGGACGGGGCTGAGCACGCACCCCTGAGGGGCCTCTGTGTTGAGGATCAGCGTGGCAGATGTCTTGTTACCTAGCCTTACCACCTGGGGGCGGCCCATCAGGAAGTTCAGGATCCAGTTGCAGAGGGAGGTGTTTAGTCCCAGTGTCCTTAGCTTATTGATGAGCTTTGAGGGCACTATGGAGTTGAACGCTGAGCTGGAGTCAATGTATAGCATTCTCAGATAGGTGTTCCTTTTGTCCAGGTGGGAAAGGGCAGTGTGGAGTGCAATAGAAACTGCATCATCTGTGGATCTGTTGTGGTGGTATGCAAACTGGAGTGGGTCTAGGGTTTCTAGGATGATGGTGTTGATGTGACACATGACCAGCCTTTCAAAGCACTTCATGTCTACAGACGTGACTGCTACGGGTCGGTAGTCATTTAGGCAGGTTACCTTAGTGTTCTTGGGCACAGGCACTATGGTGGGCTGCTTAAAACATGTTGGTATGACAGACTCGGACAGAGAGAGGTTAAAAATGTCAGTGAAGACACTTGCTAGTTAGTCAGTGCATGCTCGCAGTATGTCCTGGTAATCCATCTGGCCCTGCGGCCTTGTGAATGTTGACCCGTCTAAAGGTCTACTCACATCGGCTGCGGAGAGCGTGATCACACAGTCTTATGACTCGATCTTAGTCCTGTATTGATGCTTTGCCTGTTTGATGGTTCGTCGGAGGACATAGCGGAATTTCTTATAAGCTTCCGGGTTAGAGTCCCACTCCTTGAAAGCGGCAGCTCTAGCCTTTAGCTCAGTGCGGATGCTGCCTGTAATCCATGGCTTCTGGTTGGGGTATGTACGTACGGTCACTGTGGGGACGATGTCATCGATGCACTTATTGATGAAGCCAATGACAGATGTGGTGTACTCTTCAATGCCATTGGAGGAATCCCAGAACATATTCCAGTATGTGCTAGCAAAACAGTCCTGTAGCTTAGCATCTGCTTCATCTGACCACTTTTTTATTGATCTAGTCACTGGTGCTTCCTGCTTTAATTTTTACCAGGAGCGCTGCCTCTGGGTGAGCGTTTTCTTGTTTGCTTATAGCAAACAGCTACAAAGAATATAAATGAAAACTATCTCGGTAGGTAGTGTGGTCTGCAGCTTATCATGAGAAACTCTAACTCAGGCACGCAATAGCTTGAGACTTCCTTAGATATCGTGCACCAGCTGTTGTTTACAAAAATACACAGACCGCTGCCCCACATCGTATAACCAGCCAGCTGTATGTTGATATTGTCGTCATTCAGCCACGACTCCGTGAAGCATAAGATGTTACAGTTTTTAATGTCCCGTTGGTAGATTCATCTTCCCAGTAACTCATCCATTTTATTGTCCAAAGATTGCATGTTTGCTAGCAGAATCGCCTCAGACTTTTCAGAAGGCAGCCCGCTCTCCGGCCTTTCTTTCTCCACCTCCTCTTCACACAGATCACTGGGGTCGAGGCCTGTTTCTGAGTGAGCCTTATATCCACCGCCTCGGGCTCGTCAGTCGTGAAAGAAGAAAAAGGATTCTGCTAGTCCGTGGTAAGTAATCTCAGTCTTGATGTCTAGAAGTTATTTTCAGTCATAAGAGACGGTAGCGGCGACATTATGTACAAAAAGAGTAAAAAAATAAGTTACAAACAACGCAGATAAACAAACAAAGAAACACAATCGGTTGGGGGCACGTAAAACGTCTGCCTTCTGCTCCGGCTCCATCTTAATAATAGTATTGTTATCTATAATTTACATGTGCTCTGCTTAAGTTTGTCAGTAGAGGAGATGCTGGATCATCATCCAGTACTGCACAGACAATGTTGATCCACATCCAGCCTCAGCCAGTACTAACACAGACCCAGTACAGCCGGCTTCAGCAAGTACTAACACAGACCCAGTTCAGCCGTCTTCAGCAAGTACTAACACAGACCCAGTACAGCCGTCTTCAGCAAGTACTAACACAGACCCAGTACAGCCGTCTTCAGACAGTACTAACACAGACCCAGTACAGCCGTCTTCAGCAAGTACTAACACAGACCCAGTACAGCTGGCTTCAGCAAGTCCTAACACAGACCCAGTTGAAGTACAGGCAGCCTCAGCCAGTACTAGCACAACGAGAGGTGTACAGCCAGAATCAGATACTAATAGAACAGTTGCTGTTCCAGCAAATGACCCAGCAGATTGGCCCCCAGTCTTAACAGACGTTATAAGGTCTGAGTTAGTGCGCAGATGTCCACTCAAACCAGGACTGGGTTTTTCTTTCCCTAAAGACAAGTCTAGAATAGGTTTCAATTCAGGCTTATTACATCCATGGATGAGAGATTTGAAACACTCAACCAGGTGAAAACCAAATATGGAGTGCTGCTGAACTTCTCAGATGTCCAGTGAATCTTTAAAGGCTCACTGCATGGAAGCTGAAAACACTCTAAACTTCAGAGATGACTGTGACATCAGTGTAATGGATCTGGCACATGAGATTCAGAATTTCCCTGATCTGCCATCAGATAAGAGCTGCTTTCCTTTCTCTGTGAGAAAAACCTGGAGGAACTCTATCCTAACCTTTGGATAGCCCTAAGAATTGCAGTCACCGTGTGTAAATGACTGCTTAACTAACTATGTGACATACTTTCTCAATTTCTTCCAGACAGTCCAGATTGACTGGTGCCCATGCTGGTGCTGAAAATGCCCAGGCTGTAATCACACAGCTGTATCGGTTTTATTTTACTATTTTGAGACATATAGCTGTAGCCATAGCCTATAGGCGAATGTTTACATTGTATAGACACAGCTAATTGTATAATATTGTGAGGACTGGACTAATTACCAGGCAGCAGAGCCAAAGCTCCGTGTTATATTTTATTATTTTCTACATTTTATATTTTCTACAATTTCTTATGTTAATGTTAATATTCACTTATTTTGAGATTCTATAGGAAATATTTTATTCAATAAATATTGTGTGTTTATACCTCAATCTGTTCTGTATAGGTCTACTTATTCTTAGACCGACAGATGGAGCAAACTGATTTAAAGGAGGGAGGATTGTAACAAATATGCTCCCACGAGCACTGGAGTCTCAGGTGTGACTGTGTGGAAATGGCAAATGGTTTACACGGCTCAGGTAGGAGGGCCCCTTAGCAAAATTTTGCTTAGGGCCCCAGGGAGGTCAGGAGCGTCTCTGTTGGTACTTAGTTGTTGTGCTGTAACGGGGGTCGTATAAAGGGGACCAATGCGCAGCGTGCAGAGTGCTCATATTTACTCTTAATTAATATGTTTTTTAACAAAAACAACAAAACGACCGACAACAGTTCCGTCAGGTGAAATACACTAAACAGAAAACTACCCACAAAACCTAGGAAGAAAAACCCCTACTTAAATATAACCTCTAATCAGAGGCAACGAGGATGAGCTGCCTCCAATTAGAGATCAACCCAAACAATCCCAACATAGAAATAGAAAAACTAGAACTTAAACATAGAAATAGAAAACATAGAACAACCCAAAACACCCCCTGTCACGCCCTGACCTACTCTACTATAGAAAATGACATCTTACTAGGATCAGGACGTGACATGTGCTTACTTACATGATAATTTACCGAACAAGGTAGCATATTGACATGCATATTGGTATTAAATGACAGCAATGTCGTCACCAAAAAACATGTGCTTAAAATATCCAGAAAGTCATTAGTTTGCTAGCTAGCTATTCAATTAAATATGCAAACATATGATAGCTAAAGTGAGCCAGCTAGCCAGTCAGTGGCACTGACAGGTTGGTTGAAACTGATACAGCAACAGCATGTGTTTCACTCTATCCCATAAAACATGACATTTCTAACCAGGCATCAATTAGCCAACACAAATTAAAGTTTATTAGGACCTTATATCAATAAGTTAGACACTCACCGGACAACTTTGGAGCTAGGTAGATTACTTGGTATCCATTTTCAACTGATTTTCTTCTCCCTTTGACTGGTAGTCAACGGTTACTGGTCTTGGAACTTGTGTGTTCACCAGAAACAACTTCTGGTAAACTCTTTGCTAATAGTAGCAATACATATTGTTGCCACAGGTTTACCACAGATTAAAATAGAATCTCGAGAGATTTATTTGTCAGAAAAAAATCTCTGGCAAACTGTTTGCCACTAGCTGCAATACATATTATTGTTGCCAAAGGTTTTCTGCAAATGTAACACTTCTGGCAACATTTTGTGGCACACAATGTAGTTTGTAGAAAATTTGCCACAAACTTGCGGGAAGTTTGCAACAACAAATTCATTTTTGTAAGGGCAGAGAGAGGCAGGCCTAGAGATATAGAATCACTCATGATGTCTCATATGCAGAGGCTGTAAGACAGATTGGTGGAACTATTAGGTGGACTGATGGAGCTACCATGGCTTCTCCTGTAGTAAGTGGACCTACTGTCAGAACTGGTGCTTCTACTAGTCCTGACATGGTTTCGAGACCTGTTCAGAAATCTTGCTCCAATAAATATGCTGCGTCAACGGACACTTTACTGTAAATGACATTTACTTCATAGCTTTCATTGGAAAGGTTATCAACAGGACTCGGATTGTGGAAAGCATAAATGTCAGGTTAAAGATTTTTGTGGATATGGCAAGAGAGTTATTAGGGGTAACAGATGTTACTGTCGACATGATTTTTGAAATGTTGAATAATCCTAAGGATGGAATGTCTCAGCATGATAGAGGGAACATTTGAAGAGGTGTGGAGGGTTTTGGGGATGGGGGAGGGTAGTTAATATGGATTTATTTGTTTTGCATTACAGAATAGAGTACCACAGTATGAGTAATA